>NC_051184.2:92130386-92457556 GCF_013339695.2 Rhipicephalus sanguineus | reverse complement strand
GGAATGATGATGAGTGGGCCGAAGCGGCGGGGTCATCGGTAAACCGTGAATTCTTCCGTGAATTCTGCCCAGTACATCATCACCGACGTGAGATCGGGCGCGTTTATACTAAAGGTTCGATGAGTTATGACGACTTGCAGCTCACTTTAATTTTACATGTACGCTGTGGATTTTCATTGTTTAGAAAACCATTGCTTTAGAAAAATCTGGCGTCTTTCGTTAAGCAGCTGGCGTCTTTTCGTTTTGCTTTAGAAACATCTGGCGTTCTTTCGTTCTGCTTTTACTAAACATCTGGCGTCTTTCGTTGGTTTATTTCATCAATCAACGGCGTTTTGAACAAAATTTTTATTGTTTAATCACGCACAGGAGAAATCTCATCAGGCGCTACCTTGGAGGTAAACAATGGCGGCTAATGGGAATGAGAGACAGAAGAAGTCGGCTTTTAGCTAACACTTACACTTCTACTTCTACTAACGTTTCCTACTGGAACATGCCAATGGCTGCTAATGGGGAATGAGAGACAGAAGAATTCGGCTTTTAGTTAACGCGCACGCTGCGAATTTTTTATTGTTCAACAACGCACAGGAAAAATCTCCCACCGGCACCACTTGGAGGTCAAAGCGTAAGACTTGTTACGGACTACGACTACTACTACTACTACTACTACTACTACTACGACGACGACGACGACTACGAGGGACGAACGGGTGCCGCCTTAAGGAGCTTCGCCCCTAAAAAAGACAGAACTGCACGTTGTGGTGTACCTCTAGTTCCTATGGAGAAAGGGACATGTTCCTTGTCCTGTATGCGAATGTATAATTGTCTATCAGTTAAGAATTAACTGCCC
Organism: Rhipicephalus sanguineus; assembly: GCF_013339695.2. NCBI lineage: Eukaryota > Metazoa > Arthropoda > Arachnida > Ixodida > Ixodidae > Rhipicephalus > Rhipicephalus sanguineus. The sequence goes on along the minus strand of NC_051184.2, from coordinate 92,456,709 downwards.
AATATATTCGAACGCTCTCAAGCCACAGCCCGTTTGTGAAAGGTGTGTTAAAATTACCGCATCGGTTACATTGTCAAATGCCCCCTTTACGTCCAGGCGAGTACGACCTGGTCGTTATGAGGGCATTCGACGGCGTCTTGGATGTCCCGATTACGTCGAAGCAGAATGTCCTGCGCGGATCTGTACTGGCGAAACCCGTGCAATGATTCTGCGAAAATACATTGTTCTTCATGAAAACCAGAGAACTGATCCTGCACCATCGCCTCCATCAGTTTACCCGTACATGATGTGAGAGAAATGGGGCGAAGGTTGTCCGTGTTTACGGCCATGCCAGGTTTTGGATAAATGTGACCAAGGCTGTCTTCCATGCTATGGAGAGTGGCACTCCCCCTGAACAAATTTATTTGATGTAAGCTAATAGTGATTCATATTTCCAGGTCGGAAAGGTTAGCTAACATTTTCACAGTAATTTTATCCCGACGCGGGGTATTGCGCCACGTTTCATTTTAGCCAGGGCGTTCCGCCAGTTAGAAAAGATGGAACGGTCGATCCAGCTCAGCGTTCTCCGAACCTGCATAGGAGTACGCCGATCCGCGGGTCTCCTGTGAGGAGCGCAGGATTGGTCTCTTTATTTGTGTGCCAGCTGAGTTGTATTGCCCCGAAAGCTATGGATTGCCATTTGTAGGTGTTTCTGAGTTTCCGTGAGGGACTGCGCTGGGTTTATAGGCGCGCGAAATAGCCTCCATGTATTCTTGCCGGACATTTGGCGCAGTGCCGTGTTGCATCTATTCACCCAGTGGCGTCCTAGAGTTGGGCCGCATACTCGGCCGCCTTCTGGTTGTACTCGGCGATTCGACCTTTAAGTTTGGTTAGGCTTTTGTCGTCGCCATCGGCGAACAAGGCAATGCCATGCTTCCCAGAGGTGGAGGAGGTGGTTTTCCACGTCCGAGATTGCCTCTGAAAGCTGAAATTTGGTTTCAGTGGAACGAAGGTTACCAACCATTTCTTGGGGCCACGTGTATAGGCTCGCTCAAATATTGATGCTGTGGTGTTATTATTAGCCTAAATTAGGACCAGTCAGGGAGCCGGGCCTGTGACAGACTGGGGGCGTTGAAGTCACCCACACTCAGGAGGGGGTCCCTGCCCGCCAATCTTAGCGCGCTAGAGAAATCCTAGAATGAAACATTCGGCAGTTTTGGAGCGCAGTATACGCTAAGGATATGTAACGATGTATCGTATTTGCGGACGGGAAGGAGTCACCATTACATATGAGTATTCAAGTTGGAGGTCAAGATCAACCATGGTGGCAGTACAGTGCTTATGAATACAAAGACAAGACGAGGGATCCTGTTGAAACGTGGTGTAATTTGGTAAGGTGGGGCGCCCTTTCCTGGCTCCTGAAGGGCCACCACGGCGGGCATTTGCTCACAGGCTGAAATGTAGAGTCGGAGGTCGGCCCGCTTAGTACGGGACCGGAGTCCCCGACAGTGCCACTGTGTTGCTACGGGTGGGGGAAGCTAATCTGGACTTGGGGGAGTGCCTGCATGGAGGGTGTCCCGCCATTCTCAGTTTTGCGGATTAAAATTGCTCCGGAGCCAGCTCTCTGGGCTCGCATCTCGGTACCAGAGAGGCAGCTACTGTCCTCATCGCCATTGAGAATGATCGTGCGACGGGAAAGTTTGCTTGAGCGGCTAGATTAGTAACCTGATTAGTAATTTGAGCCATGATTTGCGCAGCCAATGTGTTCATCATGGTGGCAAACTTAGTTTCAAGGCGGGTCTCAGGGGCGGCAGTGGAAGATTCCGGAGTCGTCGGCGCCACCATCGTTCTCTCCAAGGCTTCCACATGCGGAGCAAGCTGGGGAGGGCGAGTAGATTGCTTTTCAGTGTCCCTCCATTCTCAGTTTTGGGAATCACAATTGTTCCGGAGCCAGCTCTCTGGGCTTCTACCTCCGTCCCAGAGAGGGAGCTACTGTCCTCATCGTCATTGAGAACGATCGCGCGATGGGAAGATTTGCTTGGGCGGTGTAAAGAAATGAGACCGACGCCATGGCTACTCCATCTTCTTCAATTTAATGGAACACCCTAATCCCATGATGATGATACGCATGCCCCAGAAGCGGCAGTCGTTTTCTTCTTTTTCAACACATTCCCGCTGGCACTTAGAAACATGGTCAACTGGCTTGCATCGAGTTCATTAGTTTGAGGTTCAGGTGGTGAATAACATTGCTGCATTTGGTAGAGCATTTGCTGTGATGCGTCTGCTGGCCCATGTCCAGCTTTCACTTACCCTTTCGCTCTTGAATCTCCTGGGCAGACATACCAAAGGAACTCTGCATTCTGGACTCGCGAGTTTTCTATAGACCGTTATAGCGAAGTTTCATCAGGTAGGCAGATGTACAGCAGGTGGTTTCAAGGACCAAGCCGTATTCGTTATGGTAGTTTGCACCTCCGCTTCATGTTCCTGCTGATTCGAAGGCTGGGCCTACAGGACGGGTGTCGGGACAGAAATTCGTCGCCCTGGCCTCGCACGTCTCGAAGTTCTCATTGATGAAAAAAATCTTGTGATGGGCGGAGATACCGTTGAGTGGTCGGAGCGCAGGGCTGTCGAGATGTTCCTCTCTACGTGCATGTCCAAGCCTTGCAAACCTCAGGCCGTCGTCGTGAAGCGCGAGTAAGTACGGAGCGGAAGTAGACGTGAGGGTTTCCGTCTCGCGAGCCCCCAGACGACGCCTGCAGTCACGTGGCTGGGCTGCCAAAATGTACGTTGCTGACCTCCATGGACTGTCTTGCCTTCCGAACATCGGGCCATTGTCGTGAAGGGCGAGTCAGTACAGAGCCGAGTTAGACGTGAGGTCTCCCGTCTCGCGAGCCTCCAGACGACACCTGCAATCACATGGCGGGGCACCATGAACTGTCTTGCCTTGCGAACATAGGGCCGTCGTCGGGAAGGGCGAGTCAGTATGGAGCCGAAGTAGACGTGAGGCTCCCGTCTCGCGAGCCTCCAGACGACGCCTTGCGACCATGGGACCCGGCGTTGTGAAGGGCGAGTCAGGACGGAGGCAAAGTAGACGTGAGGGCTCCCGTCTCGCGAACCTCCAGACGCCTGCAGTTACTTCAGTCCATGGGTGCCCCTAGCGGTCTCAGTTCCAGCCGGAGTCGTGGTACCGGGTTTCACGGCGCTATGTGTTAAGAAATGAGACCGACGCCATGGCTGCTCCGTCTCCTTCCCTTTAATGAAACACCCTAATTCCATGATGATGATACGTATGCCCCAGATGCGGCAGTCGTTTTCTTCTATTTTCAACAGGCGGCTAGATTAGTAACCTGATTAGTAATTTGAGCCATGATTTGCCTCAGTAAATGTGTTCATCATGGTGGTAAAGAGGTGGGTCTGAAGGGGGGCAATGGAAGATTCCAGAGTCGGCGGTGCCACCACCGTGCTCTCCATGGCTTCCAAATAATGGCAGGCTGCGGAGGGCTGAGTAGATTGCTTTTCAAGAGCTTCAATTTTGGCTAGAAGCATCTCGCTTTGTGCCCGGAGAGATGCCACTAAGTTGTGGAGCTCAGCGTCAGTCATTGAGCGGTAAGGGTTGAGGAGGAGAGGGGGAAGAGGAGGCAACCTTACTCGTGCCGCGCACCTTTTTGCAATTTTTGACGATGGTTGCCCAGGCGTCACCCGCGCCTTGCTCCTTGGTTTGTTGCTGCTGGGAGCCGTTCTGGTCCCTTGGCTGCCGTGTGGGGGGCGGTGGTGCTGCTGCTTGCTTCTCGGCGCACCTGCTGGGTGGCGCCGGCGTCGAGTTGACATCACTGTGTCGTGGTGAGACTTCGCCACTGCCAGAGCTGTGCGTCGGCTGACGTGTCGCTGACTTCCACGCCGGGTTGTTCTTGCCGCCCTTTGGGGTGGTGAACTTGGCGGCCGTGTGGTATTTCGCCGCACGGTCCTTTGAGTTCGTGGCGTGGATACAACCACAAACGGCACATTTCGCGTTACACATGTGAGGGCCCACAACCCTCGACAAATGGCGCGTGTTTTTCCACACAGGCCACAACGATCTTGGTTTGGATTGGGGCATGTGTCCACCTTGTGTCCCACGGTGCCACAAATGCCGCAGGCCGGGATGGTCCAGAGGTAGTGCCGGACAGTGATAATCTCAGAATTGTAGTGAACAGTCCGTGGCTTGGCCTTCCCGGGGAAGGTGTGTCAGGCCTTGTTGGACGTCCCAAACATACGATTACCGAGGATAGTGCCGTGCCTCAATTGAGTCCTATGCTTCAGGATTTCATCGGTCTCATGATTAGCTATGGAGATGTCACCATAGCTGACATCCTCGTCATATTGTTTGAGATGGCCGCGGAGGGACACATCCCCTTGCGTCGAGTTGATGACAATGTCCCCAAGAAGGCGGTCGGCCACGTAGACTTGCTTGCGACAATCAAGTTCTGCTCACGGCAGAGCACAAAGCTAATGTCTGCAGCCAGCTGCGCACCAAGGTAAGTGCACAAGGACAGGCTAAGCTCACCAGGTTGGCAAGTGGCTCCGAGTGCCAGGGCGGTCCGGGGCTTTAGGACAACTACAATGTCTCGGTGGAATTTCTGAAAAGGTTTCGGCCTCGATCCTGGTTTGGCTTGCCCCTTTTCCTTGCGCGAGCTAGGAGCTTATGGCTTGGATATCTGCTTGCAGGGAGCGGCTTGGGCGGTGGCCGCTGTCAGCTTGACCTTTCGTCGCTGGGAGCATCTCTCCACAAGACGGAACAGATTTTTATTGCGGAAGGGGTCCGCTGGTGCCAAATCTTGGTTCCCGGCAGCGAAACGGTCGACCATGCCATTTCCTCAGGGTCGAAGCCGCGCTGAGCTGAAGCGTCCATTTTGGCAGGGGCGTTGACTTCCCCGCTGGCGGACTCTAGCTGAGCCGCAGGGCTCACGTTGGCGCCGCGAGGCGAGGCGGAAACGTCGCTCTAATTTGTGACAAACCGTCCCACCTTGACAAATTAGATGTCTCCGTGGTCCGGGTGACTTGCTAGGTCTCGAGGACATTTCTGGGGTCCGGTAGAAGATCCCTGGCTCCAGTTGGAAATTGGCAGAGCCGATGTGCCTCGCGTATGTTCGCTACGGACACTGGCAGCGTCCCCCGTCCCTCCGTCAGCGTGGACCCCAAAATATCAGTGACGTATTTGGGAAGTGCGCCTCTAAGACATGTTATAGGCCGCTTGTGAGTCCGTCAAAATATACTCTGGGTGTCTCTTTATTTCGGCTTCTCTGATTGTCAAGGCTATGGCTACCGCCTCTGCGGAGACGCTTGATCTGGTGCGTATAGACGCCCACGCCACGACTTCTTTTTGTTAATCGCTGCCGTTGCATATGCCTCTTTTCTGGAGCCTTGTGACGGCACGGGGTATAAAGACTGCCGTCGGTAAAGTAGGTGTCAGGATCGCTAGTTCTCTGAAGTTGTTTCCGCACTCGCGCTTGACGGCGCTTTTTGTTGTAGAGCGGGAGCATGTTCTTTGGAACTGATTCCACAATGATTTGATCCCGTATTGGCGTGGATACAATGACCGTCTCGTCACCACAATACTGAGGGGTGGGAGGGTATACCAGCCTCCGTAGCAGTATTCTTTCCTGGTGTTTGGTGGTCAGTCGTTCTCTTTCTGCGATAAGCGTGGTGGCTGCCAGTTCTTCATGTGAATCATGTATGCCGATTTCCATGAGTTTTTGGCTCGTGCTGTTCGGAAGCTGCAATGCAGCTTTGTACGTGATTCTTATGAGTTTGTCAATCCGGTCTATTTCGGTCTTGCGTGCTGCTTGAAAGGGAAGAGCGAAAATGACTCGGCTGAGAATGAAGGCTTGTACAAGGCGTACCGTGTCGACCTCCGTCGTCCCATCATTACTTCTCGCAATCCTAGGTATGATAGTTGCAATACTCTTGAATGTGTGTTTTAGTTTGCCTATTGCAGTCTTTACCGTTCCTTACCGTTCTTCGCCGTTCCTTATCGTGCAGTTCCTCACCGTTCTGGTGTCGTACCAATTAGCCCCCAACGCACTTTACTTACGCTGTTGTTTTCTTGTACGTGCATGCCCAGTATTCAGGCTACTGAGGTCCTGTTGATGATATGTCCGGCAATTGCCAGCTGCAGCGCGGGTGCACGGTTGGACCAAGTGCGTCGTGATCTTATTTGCAGGTATTTCGAATTGTTGGGTGCGCAGGGTCATGCCTGCTGCATTGACGTAGCTTTGAACCTTGTCTATTGCGGTTTGCAGTATATATTACCGTTCTCCATAGGAATCCTTTGATTCCCATAGCATGATATCGTCTGCGTAAAAAGGCACAGCCCAGGTTCAGTATAGTCTCCAGTGGTAGGACTAGTTCCGTAAGCCCATATTGAATAAAAATGGTGACAGGATGGAGCCCTGAGGCGTGCCTTTCAGTGGGAGGTCGTATGTAGATTACTTCGTACCGGCCATGCCAATGTGCGCATTTACGATTTCCAGGAAATCAGAGGCATAGTGGAATATGCGTTCTACGCACCCTATGGCTGTAAGACCGCCTAGTATGGTAGAGTGCGCGATGCTATCGAATTCGTTTTCGATGTCAAGCGCAACGAGTAAGTTGTTAAAACTACCTGGAGCTGGGTTAAGCACTTCCTCTTTGAGCAATAAGAATATATCCTGGGTAGACACTCCTCGCATGAATCCTCGGGAAGATCAAGAACTTTAGGCATCTGCAGCTGCGATAAGCAGCACCGCTTGCAGAGCCCTGTGGTTTGGTTTCTAAAATGTCACGAACTCTCGACTCTGGCGATATCGGCCCTGGCATTGCCTCCATCTCTACACTCACGAAACACCAAATTTGGAAATATATTTGTTGTCTTAGAGCTATTACCATCACCAGATGTATTGTCGAGACCTTTAGGTACTCGATCTTACAATGGGAGGGTTTTAGACCACTGCTCGATGCGAACATTGCAACATTCTCCAAGTTGTTGCGGCAGAGCTTCGGGTTCGGTCTCATTTCCGGTATCAGGGGGCGCACAGGTAAACCCGGAAGCTAGAAAAGACATTGCAAGGTCTCCCCGTATCCGACGTCATATAGCTGTTGCGGCTACATGATACTATGTGGGATACATGAGAGCCAATGGAACTAACCTCGTGGCTCACGGATAGAGCATATGTTTGTGCTGCAGTTGGTAAATGGTCTCAACTAGGCTCTCAAAGTTAAAATATTGAGAGTTTGAAATCTAGAGGAGTTTCCGTAACAACTGAACTCCTTGAACAAGAAGCATGAAGTCACAGCTGCGCGAATGTTTGCGCAAACACAAAATCGAATGTCATACAAGTACTAGTCAGTCGCTCACTTTCCGGAGGGCGGCCTGCAGAACTGGGTCGCAGCAAACCACTTTTCATCCTTCAGAGGGTTTACGTGTTTAAAGTAATCCCTCTGGGAAGGCTAACAGGGAAAATCCAATCGCATTAGCCTCGAGTGATTATGTACCGCACAGACACGCCAAACCGTACACGCAGACATAGCGCAATAAAACACCCAGTAGCGAGAGAGCTTGCGCTAAGCAACCACACGCCGACTATCTGGTCTACTGTAGATGACCATAGTATCTTGTGTCACCATTGAGTTTCAGCCGCGACATTCTTCTTCTGCCTAAATAAACAGTAAACAACGACAGGATATGCGTAAATTTATAGTATCCTTGTCACAAAAGTCGCATATGATTAACATTGCCTGCGCATAATGTCCTAACGTACCCATGAAAAGGGTTTTTTTTTGTCACTTACGCCCAAGGCGAAAGGGCTCTAATTCTTCGCTAAGAATGGTCTGCCGTAAGCGTACGCGCACCGCTTAGTGTGTGTTAGCGTGGGCCGTAAGACGAGCATCCGAGCTGCTCCTGATCATGTGTCTTTGTTTTGTCTATTTTTATTTTGTCTATTTTTGTTTTGACTGCTTGCCGTGAAGGCCACTGCCAGCAGAGCATGAGCCGTAAGGCGAACATCTGAGCTACGTGGCGTGATTTTGGTTTTGTCTAGTATGGAACTGGTTGCCGTGAAAGTCACCGCCAGCAGAGCCAGAGCCTTAAGACGTGCATCCGAATTACGTGTCAGATCATGTGCTTTTGTTTGTGTTGTGTCTAAACCACCGGACGTTGTGTCCGAGCCACGTTGCAGATCATGTGCTTTTGTTTTGTCTATTGTTAAACGGCTTGCCGTAACAGTCACCGACAGCGGAATCTGAATCACGGGACGCTGTATCCTAGCTACGTCTTAGACCGTGTACCTACGCGACCGCGTGACTGGTGTTTTGTCTGTGAGCTACTGGTTCGCCCGTGAAGGACACCGAAAGTGAAGTTTGAACCATGCCCGGTAGCAACCAGTGCCTACGTGACCGTTTCAAGGATGCATCGACACTACACTAGAAGCTGGGACCGGCGGCCGGAGAAACGTATAAAAAACGGCCCCATCCTATGCTTCATCAGTCTGCTCTGCGCCGGAGAAGAGATCCACGCTGGGCAACTCCCGGGACACAACGCAGCCACCCATCACCCCCGGTCATTGTCGAGCCGCCGCTGACCCATCTCGCCAGCTTCGACGGTCGCTCATGAACGGCGCCGGTGTTGAAGGACTCTGCTGCGCCCGGTTACGTATGTCATTCGCTTGAACTTAGTGGACTGCGGACTCTAATTATTTGCTCGGCTCTTGCTGTTGGTAATTCTTTTGATACTGCTCAGTGTCTTGACATATTTGAATTTTCATGCATGCTGCACTTATCTGAATAATTGTGGAATGTACAATTAGTTCACCCGTGTATTCTAGATAACTGTTCTGTTCGATTGGGAATATCTTTTTCTTTGTTTCAACTCATTATTAAAGTTTTTTTTGTATTATTTGATTGGAGAAGGGCCTTGACTCTTTCATACCGGCGATTGGCGCAAGCCATACACCAGAGGCACAACCCCCATGCCACATCTTGGGAGAAGCTTGTGCTTCATCTGGCGTCCTGACGACAGGACCTCTGGTGCAAAGCAGCCACCTTGAACGGGTCAGGAACCTTGGCCAATTATCCTTTTTGTGCACTGAGAGTTTTGTATTGTGAGCAACGGCAACAAAGTGAAAAACCTGCATTGATAAGTGCATGATCGCTCATTTGTGTGGCTAAGATTTTCTTTCACTATGGAGCTGGAAAAGCTTGCATCTATCGGCACTCAGCTTGGCCTGTCAGGAGCGGAACTGAGAAAGTGGATAGAGGAGGAGCAGGCGAGACAGCGTGAGGAAAGAGTCTTGGCGCGAGAGGCAGCAGAAAGAGAGCGAGAAGCAGCGCTTAAAGCAAGCGAGTGTGAGGTAGAAGCGTTACGTCTTAAACTGGAGCTTAAAAAGCTGAGTAGAGAGAATGATGTCAATGATGTTAGCAGCACTCAGGAGAGGGATGCCGACATCGGCTTGCGGTTTAATGCGAGCAAACTCCTCATCGCATTTGATGAAAAGAAAGATGATCTTGACGCGTACATACGCCGTTTTGAAGGTATTGCGAAGAGTCAGAGGTGGCCCGAAGACCAATGGTCAACTGTTTTGAGCACGTGCCTAAGCGGGGAGGCATTAAGCGTTTTTGGGAGATTATCACCGGAAGACGCGTCGAGCTACTCCAAGGTCAAGGCCGCTCTGTTGAAGCGCTTTCGATTTACCATTGAGGGCTTCAAAGAGAAATTTAGGACTGCAAAATCAGCGGATGGCGAGACCGCTGCGCAGTTTTCGGCTAGGTTGACTCACTACTTTGACCGCTGGGTCGAAATGGCTGGGATAGCGAAGGACTACTCGTCACCCCGCGAACTTTTGATTCAGGAACAATTGCTGAGAAGTTGCCACCCAAATCTGACACTTTATCTCAAAGAGAGAAAGGCTGAGTCACTTGAAGAAATGTTAGGACTGGCTGATCGCTTCCTAGATGCACAAGGGGGAGCTAACCTTGCGAAAGCAAAAAGAGATGGACGAGAAGCCGGAAGCTATGAAGTGGACAGAAAAAAGGGCAGCCAAAGAGCACCGCCGAAGTGCTATCTTTGTTGTAAGTTGGGACACCATGCGGCACAATGCAAGAGCAACTTTGCAGGTAGCCAGGGTCCTGTTTGCTTTAAATGTGGAAGGAAAGGGCACAAAGCAGATGAGTGTCAACCGAGAGCGAAGGAAAAGCCTCAGGCTTCATGTATATACTCACCCGGCAGGGGAGATAAGAGAGAAAGCATCTACGATGGATACGTAGAGTTGAAGAATGGCGACAAGATTCCGGTGGTTAACGCAGTTATGCAGATACGGCCGCGATTCTTAGTCGAGGGAATGCCAGTTGCTACAGGCACCCTTTCCGGGAAGCCCGTCTCCGTGTTACGCGATACGGGAAGCAATACAGTAATAGTAAGGAGAAGCCTCGTCGAAGACCAAGAGCTCACAGGGGACAGCAGTCCAGTACGTTTGGTGGACGGCACAGTGAAGATGCTACCCGAGGCTCGAATTTACGTGGAGACCCCTCATTAAACGGGCACCATCACTGCACTTTGTATGCAGGAGCCCTTGTACGATGTAATTCTTGGGAACGTAAAAGGCGCGCGAGCTGCGGACGACCCGGCAGTCGCCGGCGGAAGACTGATGAAACAACAGCCGACGGAAGAAAGGGCGACCGCCGCAGCCGTGACTAGAGCACAGACGAAAAGAGCAGCGAAGAAATTTGGGAGGCTCAAAACGCCTGGCGCTGGAGATGACACCGAAGCAACGAGTGCGTACGCAGAAGCACAGCGAAAGGACGAATCGTTGCGTCACCGCTTTTCGCAGATCGGTAAAAAGCTAACGTGCAGGGATAAGAAAAGCGCCATCGAATTCAGAATTGAGAAGGGGCTCTTATATCGCACGTTCTCACAGCCAGATGGGAGATACGTGAAGCAGCTGGTTGTGCCGAGGGCACATCGGGAAGCGATACTGAAAACTGCCCATGATGGAGTATTGGCAGGACACTTAGGAGCACAGAAAACGAAATTCCGCATTCTGGACGAATTCTTTTGGCCAGGGCTTACTGCCGACGTCAAGAGATTCGTTAGTTCCTGCGACACTTGCCAACGAAAAAAACCGAAAGGCAGGGTACCCAGAGGCTGTCGCACTACCAAGTGTCGAGACAGAGCGGGTCGCTCAAGCCTTGGTAAAAATGTTTTTGCGAAGGGGGAATTTAAAAGTTTTGGATGTATGTACCTCTCTGGTGCCCCATTTGTAGTCCAACCGACCACCAACCGCTCAGCTATTTTCGTCAGGCGAAACAACTGAATAGTAGGGTGCTTCGATGGAGTTTGCTCCTGCAAGAATACGAATTCACTGTAAAGCACATCAAAGGGAGAGAAAACGTAGGAGCAGATTATCTAAGCAGATTGTAAAAGAGAGTCCCCACAGGGCTGTCAACCGATGTAATCATATAAGAGAGGTGAACTGTGTGTGCTTACAAATGCGACATTTTGCGGGTGGTTGAATATTATGTAATAATATTCTAAAAGTGGGGGGCAGTGTCACAAAAGTCGCATATGATTAACATTGCCTGCGCATAATGTCCTAACGTACCCATGAAAAGGGTTTTTTTTTTTGTCACTTACGCCCAAGGCGAAAGGGCTCTAATTCTTCGCTAAGAATGGTGTGCCGTAAGCGTACGCGCACCGCTTAGTGTGTGTTAGCGTGGGCCGTAAGACGAGCATCCGAGCTGCTCCTGATCATGTGTCTTTGTTTTGTCTATTTTTATTTTGTCTATTTTCGTTTTGACTGCTTGCCGTGAAGGCCACTGTCAGCAGAGCATGAGCCGTAAGGCGAACATCTGAGCTACGTGGCGTGATTTTGTTTTGTCTAGTATGGAACTGGTTGCCGTGAAAGTCACCGCCAGCAGAGCCAGAGCCTTAAAGGGGCCCTGCAACACTTTTCGAGCATGCTCAAAAAGCGCTGCCTATCGGTAGTCGAGGCTCCCGAGAACACGCGAGCCAAATATTATAGCGATGCGCACGGCCTGGAATTTACAATAAATTCTCAAAGTCAGCTGAAAATCGCTCCCTCTTCTCTCGACAAATGATGTATTAGTCCGCAAAATATGACGCGATTGTCGGCAGTTCCACCATTGGCTGATGTTATAATCACGATAACACCCTCATTATTACTTTCGTTGTTAATTTTGAGTTCAATAAGTAGATAATATATGTTTATATTCTGTTATCGCGTTAAAAACACCGAACAAACATTAATATTAGCACTTCCGGTCTCACCGACAGCTCGGCTGCTCGTAGTTGCGTGGTTCCGTTTTCTTCGCCATGCGCAGTGCCGAAAATGTGAATATTTCTGTGCTTTTGACCATCGCCGGTTGCCGTTGAGAGTGGCAGCCGTTCGAGTGTTGCCTCGTCAGCTGGGAACTGCATCGTCGGCACGTTCTCACGACCGACCAAGGCAGCCGTGCAGCATGTCTCCGATAACAATGCTGGCGTCCGGTAATGGCGGCGCTTCGGGGTCGTCTGCCAGTGCCGTCTTACGAGGCGGTGTATCGGAGTATGGGCCGAGACCGATCTCAGCTGTCATTCGTTCCAAACGAGCGCGCAGGTTTGCTTCCGTGGTTGGCAGAGCGATGAAAACACTACGGCGTTCGAGGTGCACACCCAACATTACCAAACCGACGCGCAGTTTTCAAGCACGCGCGATACACATCGGCTCCGCTCGACGAGAACGACGCAAGCCGACCGGAAGTGGCGGCACAGACCACGTGGTTGCGCCCAGACGTCAGAGAGAAAAAAATGAAAAAAAAATTTCCGCCGGCGCTCTTGGGCGGAGCCTCGCTCGTCTGCGCTCCCTCCCTCGAGTCGCTGCCTAGCTCTCCGCGCGCTCGCGGCGTTGAGTTGAGGGAGAAAGCTGCGGAACGTGATCTCTATAATTTGGTAACACCACTTAGACTTGACGGATTCGAAAAATTTTTGCGGCATATGACTCGTGAAGAGTCATACGTCAATAATGAGACTATTCCAATATAACTAAGAAAGGTGTTGCAGGGCCCCTTTAAGACGTGCATCCGAATTATGTGTCAGATCATGTGCTTTTGTTTGTGTTGTGTCTAAACCACCGGACGTTGTGTCCGAGCCACGTTGCAGATCATGTGCTTTTGTTTTGTCTACTGTTAAACGGCTTGCCGTAACAGTCACCGACAGCGGAATCTGAATCACGGGACGCTGTATCCTAGCTACGTCTTAGACCGTGTACCTACGCGACCGCGTGACTGGTGTTTTGTCTGTGAGCTACTGGTTCGCCCGTGAAGGACACCGAAAGTGAAGTGTGAACCATGCCCGGTAGCAACCAGTGCCTACGTGACCGTTTCAAGGATGCATCGACACTACACTAGAAGCTGGGACCGGCGGCCGGAGAAACGTATAAAAAACGGCCCCATCCTATGCTTCATCAGTCTGCTCTGCGCCGGAGAAGAGATCCACGCTGGGCAACTCCCGGGACGCAACGCAGCCACCCATCACCCCCGGTCATTGTCGAGCCGCCGCTGACCCATCTCGCCAGCTTCGACGGTCGCTCATGAACGGCGCCGGTGTTGAAGGACTCTGCTGCGCCCGGTTACGTATGTCATTCGCTTGAACTTAGTGGACTGCGGACTCTAATTATTTGCTCGGCTCTTGCTGTTGGTAATTCATTTGATACTGCTCAGTGTCTTGACATATTTGAATTTTCATGCATGCTGCACTTATCTGAATAATTGTGGAATGTACAATTAGTTCACCCGTGTATTCTAGATAACTGTTCTGTTCGATTGGGAATATCTTTTTCTTTGTTTCAACTCATTATTAAAGTTTTTTTTGTATTATTTGATTGGAGAAGGGCCTTGACTCTTTCATACCGGCGATTGGCGCAAGCCATACACCAGAGGCCCAACCCCCATGCCACATCTTGGGAGAAGCTTGTGCTTCGGCCCCGAGTCGTGACAATCCTAAAATAAACAGATCTGTTATCCTGAACCAGGCTAATATTCACCGATTTTTTTAATTAGCGAGTTTCAACTATCAGCTAGCACTCCTGAAGTATTTTGCCTGTTTTGCTCGCATACAATCTCTATAAGGGTGCGAAGTGGCTGAAAGCGAAGAAAGCCAATTGCAGACGAGTCTCATATCCAGCTGGATCGGGCTCGATAGCCATCGAGTGAATCGCGATCAAAGCCTGCTATTGTCAAAAAATGCTTAATTTTATTGACAGAACTGACGCGAAGGGATTGCACACATTTTTATACTGTTTGCGTTGCACCACTTTGTTAATTCGAATTCCACGAAAAGCCCCTTGTCGCGTTTTACACGTCGCGGACAAATTTTAATGTGTAATAAGTGCCACGCAGTCGACAAACGCGCTGACTGTAGAGCACCTGTACAGATGTTGTGCGTAGACTGAATTGTGCAACTTTTTCAGTGGCACGAATAAAGAAAGAAAAAGAAACGCTTTTATTTCTTGCATATTGAAGACATTACATTGTCTATTTCTGTAGCAACACCTGCTGCATAGCATGCCATTACTTAGCAATGCTACGGTGGCAAAGTTTCACTGCACGCTACGCCTACAGCAGGCACGGCGTTAAGCATTCAGTGTTGCCGTCGTGACGTGACTTATTTCCTTGCAGTGCCCGCTATGGCGTCCGTGGACGTGGTCTTTGAGGATATAGTGCACCCTTGGTACAAGCTTGGCGCCTCCTGTGTGCGGCTAGCGACGGCCCACATCGAAGGGAGCAAGGTCGCGACCTCTCACTGGCGCGTGGCACTGGTTATCCCAGGTGTCAACAGCGTCGCCATCTTGGAGGAAGTTCAGAGCAGCGATGGAAGGCAGGTGTGCACCTACACACCGATGTCCCGTGCTCTGTACTACCAACGCCCCATTCTCAGAGTGAGTGGAGTTCCGCCTAAAAAGAAACAAATGCATTACATGCAGTAGATTAAAAGAATGCAGTAGCTGGTTGTATGAGAAGCTAATCAACAAATTGTGACTGTGAAAAAAGAAGAAAAGTAACGCCAGCCGCAGTTGTCGTTCGGCATATATATACATATATTTTTAAAGAGCAAAATAAGATAGATGATACGTATTCGGCCCGGAGAGGAAATGTGATCTAGATTTGAGCTGCGCATGAAATGCCCTTAATGCATTTATGCACGTGATTTGACGCACGTTATACGCGCATACTTATGAGATGTCATGACATATATTTTGTATATGCTCTGAATGTATGTTTTGTCATTGATTTGATGACAAAAGGTATAAATTATGCTCTGTAGCGCATGTATGTCATGGCGTGATATGTGCAGTGTGGTGTATGCATGACATATAACATGTACGAGGGGCTATACCCTAAGGTAACCGGAATAGCGCAGCGCTGGCCCGAGCGAGCCTGGTATGGAATGCTTGCTCTAGGCGAGCGGACAATTCGCCCTGGAAAGAGGGAATTTGATTAGAGGAGAAAAATCACTCGACCTAGAGAATATTTTCCTGGTAGAATCCATGGGATGCAATGAATTTCAAAAAGTGCGGCACGATGCTCGCCTAGCGGGAGAATTCCGAGCTACGGTAGCTCCACACACTACAGCGCTATTCCGGTTACTGTTCGGTACCCCCTCATTAAATTTTTGCCATGCTGTGACGTGAGAAATCGTTGTTGAACACAGATTCGTATTGAGCCCAACGTTTCGGAAAACAAAACGTCCTTTTCAAGCACCAAATGCCTTCCACAATGGATGGATGGAAAAACTTTATTTCGTCAGAAAACAGTTGGGGACGATTCCGTGTTAGATGGCCATCAACCCAAGGTTGACGGCGACCTGTGTGGCCCACTCCACGGCCCTTATCTGGACGACTGGGTCTGAGCTGGTCAACACGGCCTCCCACTGCTCGAGAGAGGGATCACGCATAATATCCGCCGGTGGCGGCACCATGCTACATTCCCACAGTATATGGTCATAACTTGCCACTGCCTGGCACCATTTGCATTGTGGCTTAATCTCCTCCGGGTATATTTTGCTCAACACGTATGGGTTGGGAAAAGATCGCGTCTGCAGTTTTCTCCAGACGCATTCCTGCGCCTTGGTCAACCGCTTGTGTCCTTTCACGACATCACCAATCATTATAAACTAGAGCGTAGGCTTTATCCTTCCACAACACCTGTTTCATGTATGCCTTGTTTACTCTCCCCCTCCTCCCGCAGGACATAACAATAAGCTTGCGCGCAAAAAAATTGTGTTGCAGAGGTAAAGCGGATGAGACAAAGGTTAAATACTGATATTCGTCTTTGACAGAGTGGGAACTTTTTTCTTATTCGCAAGGACCACGTCACAGGCTGGGCGGCAATTAAATATAACAATTTTGTTGTAAGAAACCACCTCAGTCTAAGATGGGTGGTTTTATCGGAAGACAAGAAGTAAGGCTGAAGTGGCAGGTAATTAATTTCCATTAAAGATAAGAGAGGAGGGCGAGGTAGATGTAAAATGTCGGCTGATTTTACGGGGAAGACTTGTCTATCTCTAATGATAGATGCTTGCATTTACCGGCAAGTTCACCTGAGCGAACTGCTTCGGAAATAAAATGATTGATTGTTCTCTAGCTCTTTCTTCTTTTCAGCAAAGCTGAATCAGGCTCATCTAATCTGAAGCCTTTTTAATCGAAGCCATAAAATTCAGAGCGCTGGCAGGAAGCCAGATAATGGAGAAAAGCAAGGATAACGACAAGAGAAAGAAAAATCTGGCAGAGGGAAGCCTTGAGCTACTCACTCAACAGCTCACTTCGTTGTTCACTACAGTGTAATGAACAGGTGTTGAAATACGGCTATTTCTTTTTTATCTCTGGGCGGGCGAGAACCAATCACACTAATACCTCTGACACAGAGGTATTAATGCGTTAGCTTTTATCTCTATGGCAACGGTGTAAAGCGTGATGGTCGCATCGTCAGAAGGTCGCCCTTACGATAAGCGAGCCTGTTGAAGCTTCTCGCTTAGACAATTCGACCATTTCCTTTGACGGCGAAGGGTGTACTGTCGTCTCCAGAGAGCTGTGTTTATGAAATAGATTGCGAAGCTAACACAATGATATTTAGTGACATTAAACGTCGTTTCTTGGAAGGATCCATTCATAATTTTGCATTTTTTCAAACAAATTATGCACATGAAGGCGCTTTCTCTCTACACTATGCCTCGCGGAAGAGCGCCATTCTGCCAAAGTGAAGTATACCCGTAGCTGCCGCCATGTTTTCGTTGTATAAGTCCACACGTGTGTTCAATGTGCCCGTGCCAACAATATTTTTGTGTTTGGCGCCATTTTTATCTTTTAGCTGTCCTCTCGGATGCAATGTTGTTGCACTGTATACCATGTGCTTCCGTGCATTGCTTGGTGCGTTCACTCTTCATAACAGCAAAACACGTACAAATCTAGCGTTACAAGACTGTGGCCGAGCTTTCCGTATATTACATGGCAAACTTGACGCCAAGACCAGGGCATGAATACCACTCTGCACTCTAAGCTAAATGCAGCAAATTGAATCATTTTTGTCTCCTATAATTTGGCCTTAAATGGTATTTCGATTGTTCTCGAACTGCAGGTCACAGTGGCTGTAGAACGTCAGGACATCGTTCATCAGACCGTGATGGACCTGTTACAAGATCCCACGATCGTCGATCTCGGCTTCTACTCCGCGACACATAATTCGTGTCAGCACGTCGTGTTAAAGATTCTTGGCCTACTAGGCATTCAAGTGCCAACATCTCTCGTCACTCTGCAAGGACTCTTGCACGCCGCAACTACGGAGGCCTCTGTGGCCGCGGCATTTCTGACGGGAGCCGTGGGCGTCGCGGCTGGAGGAAGCGTCGCGGGAAGCTAAAGGCAGAACAACACGTCCGCTGCCCGAGCGCGCGCTGTACGCGCTCCGGAGGCCGCGAATGCGCAGATGGGTGGAAGCCGCCATAAACTTGTGGTGCACGTGCGCATATGCACCAGAATACAAAATCGCCGAGCGGCATATCGCTATCTCTCTCTGCCTATCTTCTTTCGCTCCACGCTAACGCAAGTGTGCTCGCGTGTGCACACGCACCAACACGTGTGCCTGTGCGGTACTTGTATAGCTGCGCATTCAATAATGAAAAAGCATCACCTCGCTAATACAAATTCTAAGTGGACAAATTCATGCGGTCGGGTCACGGAGAAAGTAATTTTGGATGCGGAACTCTCCCCGCGTTCTCGTATACCTCGCAGGATCACGGAGGCGGGCGTCCTCACGGCGCAGCGATTGCAGTCCTGCCCGAAATAGCGCCAAATGGGATTTGCTGCGCCGTCCTCATAAAGCCGTAATAAATTGCCCCAAACAGTGTCTCTAACTTGTTCGTATCGATCACCGGTGAAGCACGTGCATCCTGATCTCGGGGCGCAGCGTAATTATTTAAAACATTGGTCACGGGCCAATAATTAAGGATGCCGAACAGTGCTTGCATCCCTATAAAGCCGCGAGGCACTTTGACGACGCAGCTTCTGTGGTGCCGGTCGGCTCGACGGCGGATGGCGCTATGCGCCCCGACTTCAAGACCAATCGGCGGCGACCAAGTGGCGATGATTAATCGGCTGACGCCTTCTGCTCGGCAAACTCTGGTAGTAGCTCGTTGCAAGCGTATCACGGCATGTAATATGGCAATATTCAGCAATAGCGAGTGTGCTACTAACTTCAGGTTTGCGACGTTGCGGAATGAAATAAACTCGCGATATATTAAGCAACGATACACTAGAACTCCACTATATCGAACTCGGCTAAGTGACATTATTCTTTAGAATCGACTGCCTTCTAACGCGGCGATACTTTAACGTGAATGCATAGGAAAATCGTCGAACAAAATAGGCGAAGCACTTGATATATTGAGCATCGAGACTCGACATGCCCAAAGAAGTTAGCTTTCCGTCGCATAATATTGGCTTTTCAACACGGCAGGTTGAAAAGCCAATATTTTATTTTTTCTTTCTTTCACTATTGTTCTTTGTTGTATTTCTTTCAGTGTTGTTATTTTTTTGCCATGTTCATGTTGTACCCACGCCCTCTGTAACACCCTCTGGGTCTTGAGGGTATACTAATAAATAAATAAATAAATAAATAAATAAATAAATAAATAAATAAATAAATAAATAAATAAAGTGCGGCTGTATGGTCACTACAAGAGGGCCATATACCTGTTTTGTATACCTATGGAAAAATCGTGTGTAGTCCGATATGTGTGGATATGTGCTTGTTCGGAGGCAGCGCCAGTGCCTGGCATGCTGGCTGCTTAAGTTGGGATGCGGAGGGGCGTACTTTCGTCTTGTAAGGCGTTGGTTTTCCAATGTGTGGTTGCTTGTTACGTTTTGTTCTTCATGGCGGCATGCGAGGTGCCCTGAGAAGGGTCCTGCCTCTCGGCCAGCAAGTCCGCCAGCTACTCAGTTTGCCTCCTCATTCTCCCTGAGGCCCGCATGGACTGGGCACCAAGTGACGCCATGTACCACCGTGGGTGGTAAAAGCATTTATTGGAAAAACAAGGGAGGTGTGCCGGGACCGCCCCTGAAGAGGACGGTACCTACAAATTGTAGGTGGGGCTCCCTAGTGCGGGACCTCATTGGCATCGTTTGATGCCTGGGCTCGTCGGACCAAGGCCTTTTGGGCCTGAAGGTCAGAAAAGCCAAGCAGGGTCACCTCCCACTCCTCCCGGGTTGGGTTGGGGAAAGGGCGCATAGCAGGATTGGAAGGTCAGGCCCGCACCACGTGATAGATATCCGAAGACTTCTCTTCACAGTGCAAGCAACTGCCGGAAATGGCGGGTTCGAAGTGTTTGATTGCTGCTGGGCACAGAATAGTGTTTGTATAGAGTCCGAGTAAAAGCCGCTCCTCCGCCTTACTTAAGCTTTTACACGGTCGTGGATAAAGGCTGCGGTCGGATTCGTAAGGCTGCGCAATTTCGCGGAAAGAATACACCGGATGAATTCGAGGCAGTCCTGATCGCGGGAAGCGAGTGAGGGTGCCCGGTAGGAGAGCGCGTGGGCCGCGGCGTCGGCTGCCTCATTTCATTCTAGTCCCATGTGAGCAAGAGCCCAGACTATACGGCGGGGTGCAGGGATTCCTTCATAGCTACAACGTTTTAATAGTCGATAGGATAGGTACGCGACACAGCCGTTTTCGATGTTCCGACAAGCCCCTCGTGAGTCAGAGATGATTGTTTGCGATGTGGGGTAACAAAGTGCCAATGCAATGGCATCTTCCTCCGCGTGTATTATATCCCGGGCTCGGAAAGTGGGCCCGTTAACTGTTCGGTTCTCGTGGACAACGGTGGCCGTACGCCATCCCCCATGGTGTGGGCCGGAGGCGTCCACGTAGAACACGCCGGGTTTCGATCCATAATGGCGGGCCAGGGCTTTCACCCGCGCCAGGCGCCGGCCGTTGTGGCTTTCTTTTGTCATGTTGCTTGGCAGAGGGCGCACGTGGAGGGCGCATCTTCATTCGAATGGGAGTTGAACGCGATCTTCCGTGATGCTGGTGTGTTGGATGTGTAAGCGGGCTAATAGGCGGCGACCCGCTACCGTCATTGAGAGTCGAGTGTACTGATTTATGAGGTGGGCCTCTCGAATCTCGCGAAACGTGTGCGCCATGCCCAGGCCTAGAAGGCGCTGGTTCGAGGTGTTCACGGGGAGGTCGAGGGGCCGCTTTACACTTTTGCCAAGAATTACTTCAAGTGCATCCTCGTCTTGCTTCCGCAGGTGGAGGTATCAGGTGGAATATAAGATTCTACTGACTACAAATGCATGTGCTAGCCTTAAGGCATCTTTGCACCGTAGCCCCCCACGTTTGTTAGAGACCTGGCGGACCATGCGGATCACCTGGTCTCCCAACTTACAGAGTTTGGCCAATGTGTTGTCTGATCATCTGTTTTGATTAATAAAGAGCCCCGGTAGCCGGACTTCTTTTAAATGCGGAGCATTTCTTAGTCGCACCTGTGGTTGGATACCCGACAGCCACCATGCTTGGAAGCGGGGCTGCGGCAACAGAACATCATGCTGCTGTGCGCCCCGTGGGAGGTATAGTTGAGTTTCCACCTCCTGGCCTAGCGTCCACAATCCAGCCTCCTCTCAAGCGGCTACCTCTTGGCCGTCATGTGAAAATTCCCATAATGCTCCTGTTTTATTTTCTTTTAAATGCGGAGCATTTCTTAGTTGCACCTGCGGCGTCGGCCGCCGTCCACACCCCCGCTGCGCATGCTCGGCTCGTCTCGCGCCGGCAGCAAGCTTCTCCTCTCCCTCCCTCGCATGCTCGGCTCGTCTCGTGCCGGCAGCAGGCCTCTCCTCTCTCTCTCTCCCTCCCTCCCTCCTCTCGATCGAACGCGGGCGGTGTGTATATAAGCGGCGGAGCGCGCGTTCGGAATTCAGTCAAGGGCGTCTTTACTTGGCTTTCGCTTGACTTGACGCTTTGCTTGACTCGAGTAGATGCGATGGAAGCAACAGTACCTTCAATCGGCGTCCCACCACTCGCTGAAGGCAGTGTTACCCCACCCTCACTATCGTGGGCCTCAACAACACCAAGCAACGCAGAAGACAAGGCTGCGAAGAGACGAGGATACGACGCTGAACGCAAGCGTTTGAAGCGAGCTGCGGACCTGGAACTTCGTGCACGAGAAGCTGCTGCGAGACGGCAACGACAGGCTGCGGATCCTTCACTCGGGGAACGAGAAGCAGCTGCGAAACGGCAACGACGGGCTGTGGATCCTGAAAGTCGTGCTCGAGAAGCAGCAACCGTTCGTGAACGTCGAGCAGCGGATCCATCATTCGGGCAGCGCGACGCTTCTGCAAAACCCAATTACGCAACAATCACGTGATACCCCCATCACTCTGCGACGCATTTTTATTTATTCATACAGTCGATCCCATCAGAGATCTTCACAGGAAGGGCATATTGAATTACACTACAACAATACAAATAATAAAAATTCAATTACACATAAAGAAAATATTGGCAGTTAACAAAGGCAGACTAGAAGATGTAATAGTATATAATAATAGTACATCCTAATACGAAAAAATAAAAGGTGATCAAAGAGGCGTACAAAGGGAAACTGGAGCAAAAAAAAACACATATAAAAATGGTGAAAAATAAACGAAGTGACAGTGTGTAGGATAAGCAGAATTATGGGTACAGTATAACGGTAAAAATAAATAGTGATCAAAGAGGCATACAAAGGGAAAACTGGAACAAAAAATACACTGATGTAAAAAAAATTATACAGAAGTAATAGTGATACAGGTAGCTCATAACTGGGCAGCATGTAGCTGATTTTCATGCAATGTTAAAAAAGGAAGATAACGTCGCGCTGGTTGTTACACTAGAATCCAGCCTGTTCCATTCACGTGTCATTAAAGGAAAAAATGAATATTTATGACTTTCCGTATGAATGACATGCTCATGTAATGATAATGCGTGTTTGTGCCGCGTTTGTCGCGTTTGAGTTAAAGTATTTGGAACTGTCAATCTTTATGTCTTTGTGAATGAGCTGATACATCATTTTTAATCGCGGAAGGTTGGCTCGGTTTTGTAAGGTGAGGATACCAGCCTGTTTTAGTAATTCTGTTGGTGAATCTTTTGGCCTACGTTTATTGTAAATGCATCTTAGTGCCTTCCTTTGGACTGCTTCGAGTTTGTAAATGAGTTCTTTAGTGGATGGAAACCAAACAACGTTAGCGTACTCCAAAGTTGATCTGACAAAGGTTTGGTGGGCTAATAGCTTTGTGATAGGGGGGGGGGGGCTAGTCTCAGACGTCTATTTAAAAAAAACAATTTTTTTAGTGCAGACGAGGTGACATTGTTTACGTGGCGTTCCCATCTAAAGTCATGGGTTAGTCTTAAGTCAAGGTATTTATACTCTTTCACCGCGCTCAGTGTGGCGCTACCTATAGTGTAGTTAAAATCAGGTGTGTGTTTTCTTTCTCGTTATTGATAGAACAGCCGATTTTTTGACGTTCAATGTCATTTGGCATTCTTTACACCATTTGAATACTAAAGATAAAGAGTTGTTTAATGCAATATGGTCACTATAAGAGTCGATTACTTGGTATAAGACGCAGTCATCAGCGAAAAGTCTGACGCTGACAGGAATATTACAAGGCAGATCATTAATGTATATAAGAAATAAAATTGGAGCCAGAACGCTTCCTTGTGGAACTCCGGATCTTACGCTAGATTTATGGGAGTGTTGCCTGCTGACTTCTACAAACTGGGTGCGATCACTAAGATATTCTTTTATCCAATCGACAATGGGCCCTTTACCCAAGGTTAGTTCGAGTTTATGAATTAGTTTGTGATGTGATACACGGTCGAAAGCTTTTGAAAAGTCTAAAAAGATAGATCGATTTGTTTCAGTAGGTCGACACTTAGCGAGACATCGTGTACAAGTTCAAGTAGTTGCGTGACTGTCCATGCTGACAGGGTGTTAGCATTTGTTCCTTTTCAAAGTGTTTGGTTATGTGCTTTAATATTATGTGTTCCAACAGTTTGCAGGCTGTGCATGTAAGTGAGATGGGTCTGTGTTGGAGAGTTCGGTTTTACTTCCCGATTTATGAATAGGTTTTACTTTAGCTGTTTTGCAGTCGTTAGGGAGGGTCCCTGATGACAATGATTTGTTAAAGAGTATTAATAGGTACTTGGCCATCCACGCAGCGTATCTGCGAAGGAATGTATGTGATATATTGTCAGGTCCTGATGATTTCTTAGAGTCTAGTTTGAGCAGTTTCACTCGAGTTCCCCCCGTGGGAAGATGCGGGCGACATTTTTGTTCAGGGATTGGACCGGTTTTCAGCCAGCGTTCAATTTTGGCCGTGAATTTTGGCGAGGGGCGCATGTGCAAGAATTCTGATTTTGAGGGTGAGCATTGAAGGCCGCACTGGCGTGCATAGCGGTCGACTAGGCTCGCGGCTTGCTGCAGGTTCGCCTCAATGTCTCCGAGTGAGCCCTAAGTGACCCAGATGGTAATGTCATCAGAAACACACGTTGTATACCAGAGACAACAGCCAGCTGAGCGGGCCGGTGCATCATGGCCAGATTAGAAAATAAAAAAATCACAGCATATCCACGGAGTGAATGATGATGAGTGGGCGAAGCTGCGGTGGTTCATCGGTAAACCGTGAATCTTCCGTGAATTCTGCCCAGTACATCATCACCGACGTGAGATCGGGCGCGTTTATACTAAAGGTTCGATGAGTTATGACGACTTGCAGCTCACTTTAATTTTACATGTACGCTGTGGATTTTCATTGTTTAGAAAACCATTGCTTTAGAAAAATCTGGCGTCTTTCGTTAAGCAGCTGGCGTCTTTTCGTTTTGCTTTAGAAACATCTGGCGTTCTTTCGTTCTGCTTTTACTAAACATCTGGCGTCTTTCGTTGGTTTATTTCATCAATCAACGGCGTTTTGAACAAAATTTTTATTGTTTAATCACGCACAGGAGAAATCTCACCAGGCACTACCTTGGAGGTAAACAATGGCGGCTAATGGGAATGAGAGACAGAAGAAGTCGGCTTTTAGCTAACACTTACACTTCTACTTCTACTAACGTTTCCTACTGGAACATGCCAATGGCTGCTAATGGGGAATGAGAGACAGAAGAATTCGGCTTTTAGTTAACGCGCACTGCTGCGAATTTTTTATTGTTCAACAACGCACAGGAAAAATCTCCCACCGGCACCACTTGGAGGTCAAAGCGTAAGACTTGTTACGGACTACGACTACTACTACTACTACTACTACTACTACTACGACGACGACGACGACTACGAGGGACGAACGGGTGCCGCCTTAAGGAGCTTCGCCCCTAAAAAAGACAGAACTGCACGTTGTGGTGTACCTCTAGTTCCTATGGAGAAAGGGACATGTTCCTTGTCCTGTATGCGAATGTATAATTGTCTATCAGTTAAGAATTAACTGCCCAATATATTCGAACGCTCTCAAGCCACAGCCCGTTTGTGAAAGGTGTGTTAAAATTACCGCATCGGTTACATTGTCAAATGCCCCCTTTACGTCCAAGGCGAGTACGACCTGGTCGTTATGAGGGCATTCGACGGCGTCTTGGATGTCCCGATTAAGTCGAAGCAGAATGTCCTGCGCGGATCTGTACTGGCGAAACCCGTGCACTGATTCTGCGAAAATACATTGGTTCTTCATGAAAACAGAGAACTGATCCTGCACCATCGCCTCCATCAGTTTACCCGTACATGATGTGAGAGAAATGGGGCGAAGGTTGTCCGTGTTTACGGCCATGCCAGGTTTTGGGATAAATGTGACCAAGGCTGTCTTCCATGCTATGGAGAGTGGCACTCCCCCTGAACAAATTTATTTGATGTAAGCTAATAGTGATTCATATTCCAGGTCGGAAAGGTTAGCTAACATTTTCACAGTAATTTTATCCCGACGCGGGGTATTGCGCCACGTTTCATTTTAGCCAGGGCGTTCCGCAGTTAGAAAAGCTGGAACGGTCGATCCAGCTCAGCGTTCTCCGAACCTGCATAGGAGTACGCCGATCCGCGGGTCTCCTGTGAGGAGCGCAGGTATTGGTCTCTTTATTTGTGTGCCAGCTGAGTTGTATTGCCCCGAAAACTATGGATTGCCATTTGTAGGTGTTTCTGAGTTTCCGTGAGGGACTGCGCTGGGTTTATAGGCGCGCGAAATAGCCTCCAAGTATTCTTGCCGGACATTTGGCGCAGTGCCGTGGTGCATCTATTCACCCAGTTGGCGTCCTAGAGTTGGGCCGCATACTCGGCCGCCTTCTGGTTGAACTCGGCGATTCGACCTTTAAGTTTGGTTAGGCTTTTGTCGTCGCCATCGGCGAACAAGGCAATGCCATGCTTCCCGGAGGTGGAGGAGGTGGTTTTCCACGTCCGAGATTGCCTCTGAAAGCTGAAATTTGGTTTCAGTGGAACGAAGGTTACCAACCATTTCTTGGGGCCACGTGTCATAGGCTCGCTCAACTATTGATGCTGTGGTGTTATTATTTAGCCTAAATTAGGACCAGTCAGGGAGCCGGGCCTGTGACAGACTGGGGGCGTTGAAGTCACCCACACTCAGGAGGGGGTCCCTGCCCGCCAATCTTAGCGCGCTAGAGAAATCCTAGAATGAAACATTCGGCAGTTTTGGAGCGCAGTATACGCTAAGGATATGTAACGATGTATCGTATTTGCGGACGGGAAGGAGTCACCATTACATATGAGTATTCAAGTTGGAGGTCAAGATCAACCATGGTGGCAGTACAGTTCTTATGAATACAAAGACAAGACGAGGGATCCTGTTGAAACGTGGTGTAATTTGGTAAGGTGGCGCCCTTTCCTGGCTCCTGAAGGACCACCACGGTGGGCATTTGCTCACAGGCTGAAATGTAGAGTCGGAGGTCGGCCCGCTTAGTACGGGACCGGAGTCCCCGACAGTGCCACTGTGTTGCTAGGGTGGGGGAAGCTAATCTGGACTTGGGGGATTGCCTGCATGGAGGGTGTCCCGCCATTCTCAGTTTTGCGGATTAAAATTGCTCCGGAGCCAGCTCTCTGGGCTCGCATCTCGGTCCCAGAGAGGCAGCTACTGTCCTCATCGCCATTGAGAATGATCGTGCGACGGGAAAGTTTGCTTGAGCGGCTAGATTAGTAACCTGATTAGTAATTTGAGCCATGATTTGCGCAGCCAATGTGTTCATCATGGTGGTAAACTTAGTTTCGAGGCGGGTCTCAGGGGCGGCAGTGGAAGATTCCGGAGTCGTCGGCGCCACCATCGTTCTCTCCAAGGCTTCCACATGCGGAGCAGGCTGGGGAGGGCGAGTAGATTGCTTTTCAGTGTCCCTCCATTCTCAGTTTTGGGAATCACAATTGTTCCGGAGCCAGCTCTCTGGGCTTCTACCTCCGTCCCAGAGAGGGAGCTACTGTCCTCATCGTCATTGAGAATGATCGCGCGATGGGAAAATTTGCTTGGGCGGTGTAAAGAAATGAGACCGACGCCATGGCTACTCCATCTTCTTCAATTTAATGGAACACCCTAATCCCATGATGATGATACGCATGCCCCAGAAGCGGCAGTCGTTTTCTTCTTTTTCAACATATTCCCGCTGGCACTTAGAAACATGGTCAACTGGCTTGCATCGAGTTCATTAGTTTGAGGTTCAGGTGGTGAATAACATTGCTGCATTTGGTAGAGCATTTGCTGTGATGCGTCTGCTGGCGATGTCCAGCTTTCACTTACCCTTTCGCTCTTGAATCCTCCTGGGCAGACACTACCAAAGGAACTCTGCATTCTGGACTCGCGAGTTTTCTATAGACCGTTATAGCGAAGTTTCATCAGGTAGGCAGGTGTACAGCAGGTGGTTTGAAGGACCAATCCAGCGTTATCAGGATTCAGCATATTAATCACCTAAAGGGTATTGTGTATCGAAGCCGTATTCGTTATGGTAGTTTGCACCTGCGCTTCATGTTCCTGCTGATTCGAAGGCTGGGCCTACAGGACGGGTGTCGGGACAGAAATTCGTCGCCCTGGCCTCGCACGACTCGAAGTTCTCATTGATGAAAAAAATCTTGTGATGGGCGGAGATACCGTTGAGTAATCGGAGCGCAGGGCTGTCGAGATGTTCCTCTCTATGTGCACGTCCAAGCCTTGCAAACCTCAGGCCGTCGTCGTGAAGCGCGAGTAAGTACGGAGCGGAAGTAGACGTGAGGGTTTCCGTCTCGCGAGCCCCCAGACGACGCCTGCAGTCACGTGGGTGGGCTGCCAAAATGTACTTTGCTGACCTCCATGGACTGTCTTGCCTTCCGAACATCGGGCCATTGTCGTGAAGGGCGAGTCAGTACAGAGCCGAGTTAGACGTGAGGTCTCCCGTCTCGCGAGCCTCCAGACGACACCTGCAATCACATGGCGGGGCACCATGAACTGTCTTGCCTTGCGAACATAGGGCCGTCGTCGGGAAGGGCGAGTCAGTATGGAGCCGAAGTAGACGTGAGGCTCCCGTCTCGCGAGCCTCCAGACGACGCCTTGCGACCATGGGACCGGCGTTGTGAAGGGCGAGTCAGGACGGAGGCAAAGTAGACGTGAGGGCTCCCGTCTCGCGAACCTCCAGACGCCTGCAGTTACTTCAGTCCATGGGTGCCCCTAGCGGTCTCAGTTCCAGCCGGAGTCGTGGTACCGGGTTTCACGGCGCTATGTGTTAAGAAATGAGACCGACGCCATGGCTGCTCCGTCTCCTTCCCTTTAATGAAACACCCTAATTCCATGATGATGATACGTATGCCCCAGATGCGGCAGTCGTTTTCTTCTATTTTCAACAGGCGGCTAGATTAGTAACCTGATTAGTAATTTGAGCCATGATTTGCTCAGTAAATGTGTTCATCATGGTGGTAAAGAGGTGGGTCTGAAGGGGGGCAATGGAAGATTCCAGAGTCGGCGGTGCCACCACCGTGCTCTCCATGGCTTCCAAATAATGGGCAGGCTGCGGAGGGCGAGTAGATTGCTTTTCAAGAGCTTCAATTTTGGCTAGAAGCATCTCGCTTTGTGCTCGGAGAGATGCCACTAAGTTGTGGAGCTCAGCGTCAGTCATTGAGCGGTAAGGGTTGAGGGAGGAGAGGGGGAAGAGGAGGCAACCTTACTCGTGCCGCGCACCTTTTTGCAATTTTTGACGATGGTTGCCCAGGCGTCACCCGCGCCTTGCTTCTTGGTTTGTTGCTGCTGGGAGCCGTTCTGGTCCCTTGGCTGCCGTGTGGGGGCGGTGGTGCTGCTGCTTGCTTCTCGGCGCACCTGCTGGGTGGCGCCGGCGTCGAGTTGACATCACTGTGTCGTGGTGAGACTTCGCCACTGCCAGAGCTGTGCGTCGGCTGACGTGTCGCTGACTTCCACGCCGGGTTGTTCTTGCCGCCCTTTGGGGTGGTGAACTTGGCGGCCGTGTGGTATTTCGCCGCACGGTCCTTTGAGTTCGTGGCGTGGATACAACCACAAACGGCACATTTCGCGTTACACATGTGAGGGGCCCACAACCCTTCGACAAATGGCGCGTGTTTTCCACACAGGCCACAACGATCTTGGTTTGGATTGGGGCATGTGTCCACCTTGTGTCCCACGGTGCCACAAATGCCGCAGGCCGGGATGGTCCAGAGGTAGTGCCGGACAGTGATAATCTCAGAATTGTAGTGAACAGTCCGTGGCTTGGCCTTCCCGGGGAAGGTGTGTCAGGCCTTGTTGGACGTCCCAAACATACGATTACCGAGGATAGTGCCGTGCCTCAATTGAGTCCTATGCTTCAGGATTTCATCGGTCTCATGATTAGCTATGGAGATGTCACCATAGCTGACATCCTCGTCATATTGTTTGAGATGGCCGCGGAGGGACACATCCCCTTGCGTCGAGTTGATGACAATGTCCCCAAGAAGGCGGTCGGCCACGTAGACTTGCTTGCGACAATCAAGTTCTGCTCACGGCAGAGCACAAAGCTAATGTCTGCAGCCAGCTGCGCACCAAGGTAAGTGCAGAAGGACAGGCTAAGCTCACCAGGTTGGCAAGTGGCTCCGAGCGCCAGGGCGGTCCGGGGCTCTAGGACAACTACAATGTCTCGGTGGAATTTCTGAAAAGGTTTCGGCCTCGATCCTGGTTTGGCTTGCCCCTTTTCCTTGCGCGAGCTAGGAGCTTATGGCTTGGATATCTGCTTGCAGGGAGCGGCTTGGGCGGTGGCCGCTGTCAGCTTGACCTTTCGTCGCTGGGAGCATCTCTCCACAAGACGGAACAGATTTTTATTGCGGAAGGGGTCCGCTGGTGCCAAATCTTGGTTCCCGGCAGGCGAAACGGTCGACCATGCCATTTCCTCAGGGTCGAAGCCGCGCTGAGCTGAAGCGTCCATTTTGGCAGGGGCGTTGACTTCCCCGCTGGCGGACTCTAGCTGAGCCGCAGGGCTCATCGTTGGCGCCGCGAGGCGAGGCGGAAACGTCGCTCTAATTTGTTGACAAACCGTCCCACCTTGACAAATTAGATGTCTCCGTGGTCCGGGTGACTTGCTAGGTCTCGAGGACATTTCTGGGGTCCGGTAGAAAGATCCCTGGCTCCAGTTGGAAATTGGCAGAGCCGATGTGCCTCGCGTTTGTTCGCTACGGACACTGGCAGCGTCCCCCGTCCCTCCGTCAGCGTGGACCCCAAAATATCAGTGACGTATCTGGGAAGTGCGCCTCTAAGACATGTTATAGGCCGCTTGTGAGTCCGTCAAAATATACTCTGGGTGTCTCTTTATTTCGGCTTCTCTGATTGTCAAGGCTATGGCTACCGCCTCTGCGGAGACGCTTGATCTGGTGCGTATAGACGCCCACGCCACGACTTCTTTTTTGTTAATCGCTGCCGTTGCATATGCCTCTTTTCTGGAGCCTTGTGACGGCACGGGGTATAAAGACTGCCGTCGGTAAAGTAGGTGTCAGGATCGCTAGTTCTCTGAAGTTGTTTCCGCACTCGCGCTTGACGGCGCTTTTTGTTGTAGAGCGGGAGCATGTTCTTTGGAACTGATTCCACAATGATTTGATCCCGTACTGGCGTGGATACAATGACCGTCTCGTCACCACAATACTGAGGGGTGGGAGGGTATACCAGCCTCCGTAGCAGTATTCTTTCCTGGTGTTTGGTGGTCAGTCGTTCTCTTTCTGCGATAAGCGTGGTGGCTGCCAGTTCTTCATGTGAATCATGTATGCCGATTTCCATGAGTTTTTGGCTCGTGCTGTTCGGAAGCTGCAATGCAGCTTTGTAGGTGATTCTTATGAGTTTGTCAATCCGGTCTATTTCGGTCTTGCGTGCTGCTTGAAAGGGAAGAGCGAAAATGACTCGGCTGAGAATGAAGGCTTGTACAAGGCGTACAGTGTCGACCTCCGTCGTCCCATCATTACTTCTCGCAATCCTAGGTATGATAGTTGCAATACTCTTGAATGTGTGTTTTAGTTTGCCTATTGCAGTCTTTACCGTTCCTTACCGTTCTTCGCCGTTCCTTATCGTGCAGTTCCTCACCGTTCTGGTGTCGTACCAATTAGCCCCCAACGCACTTTACTTTACGCTGTTGTTTTCTTGTACGTGCATGCCCAGTATTCAGGCTACTGAGGTCCTGTTGATGATATGTCCGGCAATTGCCAGCTGCAGCGCGGGTGCACGGTTGGACCAAGTGCGTCGTGATCTTATTTGCAGGTATTTCGAATTGTTGGGTGCGCAGGTCATGCCTGCTGCATTGACGTAGCTTTGAACCTTGTCTATTGCGGTTTGCAGTATATATTACCGTTCTCCATAGGAATCCTTTGATTCCCATAGCATGATATCGTCTGCGTAAAAAGGCACAGCCCAGGTTCAGTATAGTCTCCAGTGGTAGGACTAGTTTCCGTAAGCCCATATTGAATAAAAATGGTGACAGGATGGAGCCCTTAGGCGTGCCTTTCAGTGGGAGGTCGTATGTAGATTACTTCGTACCGGCCATGCCAATGTGCGCATTTACGATTTCCAAGGAAATCAGAGGCATAGTGGAATATGCGTTCTACGCATCCTATGGCTGTAAGACCGCCTAGTATGGTAGAGTGCGCGATGCTATCGAATTCGTTTTCGATGTCAAGCGCAACGAGTAAGTTGTTAAAACTACCTGGAGCTGGGTTAAGCACTTCCTCTTTGAGCAATAAGAATATATCCTGGGTAGACACTCCTCGCATGAATCCTCGGGAAGATCAAGAACTTTAGGCATCTGCAGCTGCGATAAGCAGCACCGCTTGCAGAGCCCTGTGGTTTGGTTTCTAAAATGTCACGAACTCTCGACTCTGGCGATATCGGCCCTGGCATTGCCTCCATCTCTACACTCACGAAACACCAAATTTGGAAATATATTTGTTGTCTTAGTGCTATTACCATCACCAGATGTATTGTCGAGACCTTTAGGTACTCGATCTTACAATGGGAGGGTTTTAGACCACTGCTCGATGCGAACATTGCAACATTCTCCAAGTTGTTGCGGCAGAGCTTCGGGTTTGGTCTCATTTCCGGTATCAGGGGGCGCACAGGTAAACGCGGAAGCTAGAAAAGACATTGCAAGGTCTCCCCGTATCCGACGTCATATAGCTGGTGCGGCTACATGATACTATGTGGGATACATGAGAGCCAATGGAACTAACCTCGTGGCTCACGGATAGAGCATATGTTTGTGCTGCAGTTGGTAAATGGTCTCAACTAGGCTCTCAAAGTTAAAATATTGAGAGTGTGAAATCTAGAGGAGTTTCCGTAACAACTGAACTCCTTGAACAAGAAGCATGAAGTCACAGCTGCGCGAATGTTTGCGCAAACACAAAATCGAATGTCATACAAGTACTAGTGAGTCGCTCACTTTCGGAGGGCGGCCTGCAGAACTGGGTCGCAGCAAACCACTTTTCATCCTTCAGAGGGTTTACGTGTTTAAAGTAATCCCTCTGGGAAGGCTAACAGGGAAAATCCAATCGCATTAGCCTCGAGTGATTATGTACCGTACACGCAAACATAGCGCAATAAAACACCCAGTAGCGAGAGAGCTTGCGCTAAGCAACCACACGCCGACTATCTGGTCTACTGTAGATGACCATAGTATCTTGTGTCACCATTGAGTTTCAGCCGCGACATTCTTCTTCTGCCTAAATAAACAGTAAACAACGACAGGATATGCGTAAATTTATAGTATCCTTGTCACAAAAGTCGCATATGATTAACATTGCCTGCGCATAATGTCCTAACGTACCCATGAAAAGGGTTTTTTTTTGTCACTTACGCCCAAGGCGAAAGGGCTCTAATTCTTCGCTAAGAATGGTGTGCCGTAAGCGTACGCGCACCGCTTAGTGTGTGTTAGCGTGGGCCGTAAGACGAGCATCCGAGCTGCTCCTGATCATGTGTCTTTGTTTTGTCTATTTTTATTTTGTCTATTTTTGTTTTGACTGCTTGCCGTGAAGGCCACTGCCAGCAGAGCATGAGCCGTAAGGCGAACATCTGAGCTACGTGGCGTGATTTTGGTTTTGTCTAGTATGGAACTGGTTGCCGTGAAAGTCACCGCCAGCAGAGCCAGAGCCTTAAGACGTGCATCCGAATTACGTGTCAGATCATGTGCTTTTGTTTGTGTTGTGTCTAAACCACCGGACGTTGTGTCCGAGCCACATTGCAGATCATGTGCTTTTGTTTTGTCTATTGTTAAATGGCTTGCCGTAACAGTCACCGACAGCGGAATCTGAATCACGGGACGCTGTATCCTAGCTACGTCTTAGACCGTGTACCTACGCGACCGCGTGACTGGTGTTTTGTCTGTGAGCTACTGGTTCGCCCGTGAAGGACACCGAAAGTGAAGTTTGAACCATGCCCGGTAGCAACCAGTGCCTACGTGACCGTTTCAAGGATGCATCGACACTACACTAGAAGCTGGGACCGGCGGCCGGAGAAACGTATAAAAAACGGCCCCATCCTATGCTTCATCAGTCTGCTCTGCGCCGGAGAAGAGATCCACGCTGGGCAACTCCCGGGACACAACGCAGCCACCCATCACCCCCGGTCATTGTCGAGCCGCCGCTGACCCATCTCGCCAGCTTCGACGGTCGCTCATGAACGGCGCCGGTGTTGAAGGACTCTGCTGCGCCCGGTTACGTATGTCATTCGCTTGAACTTAGTGGACTGCGGACTCTAATTATTTGCTCGGCTCTTGCTGTTGGTAATTCATTTGATACTGCTCAGTGTCTTGACATATTTGAATTTTCATGCATGCTGCACTTATCTGAATAATTGTGGAATGTACAATTAGTTCACCCGTGTATTCTAGATAACTGTTCTGTTCGATTGGGAATATCTTTTTCTTTGTTTCAACTCATTATTAAAGTTTTTTTTGTATTATTTGATTGGAGAAGGGCCTTGACTCTTTCATACCGGCGATTGGCGCAAGCCATACACCAGAGGCCCAACCCCCATGCCACATCTTGGGAGAAGCTTGTGCTTCGGCCCCGAGTCGTGACATTATCTGGCGTCCTGACGACAGGACCTCTGGTGCAAATCAGCCACCTTGAACGGGTCAGGAACCTTGGCCAATTATCCTTTTTGTGCACTGAGAGTTTTGTATTGTGAGCAACGGCAACAAAGTGAAAAACCTGCGTTGACAAGTGCATGATCGCTCATTTGTGTGCCTAAGATTTTCTTTCACTATGGAGCTGGAAAAGCTTGCATCTATCGGCACTCAGCTTGGCCTGTCAGGAGCGGAACTGAGAAAGTGGATAGAGGAGGAGCAGGCGAGACAGCGTGAGGAAAGAGTCTTGGCGCGAGAGGCAGCAGAAAGAGAGCGAGAAGCAGCGCTTAAAGCAAGCGAGTGTGAGGTAGAAGCGTTACGTCTTGAACTGGAGCTTAAAAAGCTGAGTAGAGAGAATGATGTCAATGATGTTAGCAGCACTCTGGAGAGGGATGCCGACATCGGCTTGCGGTTTAATGCGAGCAAACTCCTCATCGCATTTGATGAAAAGAAAGATGATCTTGACGCGTACATACGCCGTTTTGAAGGTATTGCGAAGAGTCAGAGGTGGCCCGAAGACCAATGGTCAACTGTTTTGAGCACGTGCCTAAGCGGGGAGGCATTAAGCGTTTTTGGGAGATTATCACCGGAAGACGCGTCGAGCTACTCCAAGGTCAAGGCCGCTCTGTTGAAGCGCTTTCGATTTACCATTGAGGGCTTCAAAGAGAAATTTAGGACTGCAAAATCAGCGAATGGCGAGACCGCTGCGCAGTTTTCGGCTAGGTTGACTCACTACTTTGACCGCTGGGTCGAAATGGCTGGGATAGCGAAGGACTACTCGTCACTCCGCGAACTTTTGATTCAGGAACAATTGCTGAGCAGTTGCCACCCAAATCTGACACTTTATCTCAAAGAGAGAAAGGCTGAGTCACTTGAAGAAATGTTAGGACTGGCTGATCGCTTCCTAGATGCACAAGGGGGAGCTAACCTTGCGAAAGCAAAAAGAGATGGACGAGAAGAAGCCGGAAGCTATGAGGTGGACAGAAAAAAGGGCAGCCAAAGAGCACCGCCGAAGTGCTATCTTTGTTGTAAGTTGGGACACCATGCGGCACAATGCAAGAGCAACTTTGCAGGTAGCCAGGGTCCTGTTTGCTTTAAATGTGGAAGGAAAGGGCACAAAGCAGATGAGTGTCAACCGAGAGCGAAGGAAAAGCCTCAGGCTTCATGTATATACTCACCCGGCAGGGGAGATAAGAGAGAAAGCATCTACGATGGATACGTAGAGTTGAAGAATGGCGACAAGATTCCGGTGGTTAACGCAGTTATGCAGATACGGCCGCGATTCTTAGTCGAGGGAATGCCAGTTGCTACAGGCACCCTTTCCGGGAAGCCGATCTCCGTGTTACGCGATACGGGAAGCAATACAGTAATAGTAAGGAGAAGCCTCGTCGAAGAGCAAGAGCTCACAGGGGACAGCAGTCCAGTACGTTTGGTGGACGGCACAGTGAAGATGCTACCCGAGGCTCGAATTTACGTGGAGACCCCTCATTACACGGGCACCATCACTGCACTTTGTATGCAGGAGCCCTTGTACGATGTAATTCTTGGGAACGTAAAAGGCGCGCGAGCTGCGGACGACCCGGCAGTCGCCGGCGGAAGACTGATGAAACAACAGCCGACGGAAGAAAGGGCGACCGCCGCAGCCGTGACTAGAGCACAGACGAAAAGAGCAGCGAAGAAATTTGGGAGGCTCAAAACGCCTGGCGCTGGAGATGACACCGAAGCAACGAGTGCGTACGCAGAAGCACAGCGAAAGGACGAATCGTTGCGTCACTGCTTTTCGCAGATCGGTAAAAAGCTAACGTGCAGGGATAAGAAAAGCGCCATCGAATTCAGAATTGAGAAGGGGCTCTTATATCGCACGTTCTCACAGCCAGATGGGAGATACGTGAAGCAGCTGGTTGTCCCGAGGGCACATCGGGAAGCGATACTGAAAACTGCCCATGATGGAGTATTGGCAGGACACTTAGGAGCACAGAAAACGAAATTCCGCATTCTGGACGAATTCTTTTGGCTAGGGCTTACTGCCGACGTCAAGAGATTCGTTAGTTCCTAAGATACTTGCCAACGAAAAAAACCGAAAGGCAGGGTACCCAGAGGCTGTCGCACTACCAAGTGTCGAGACAGAGCCGGTCGCTCAAGCCTTGGTAAAAATGTTTTTGCGAAGGGGGAATTTAAAAGTTTTGGATGTATGTACCTCTCTGGTGCCCCATTTGTAGTCCAACCGACCACCAACCCCTCAGCTATTTTCGTCAGGCGAAACAACTGAATAGTAGGGTGCTTCGATGGAGTTTGCTCCTGCAAGAATACGAATTCACTGTAAAGCGCATCAAAGGGAGAGAAAACGTAGGAGCAGATTATCTAAGCAGATTGTAAAAGAGAGTCCCCACAGGGCTGTCAACCGATGTAATCATATAAGAGAGGTGAACTGTGTGTGCTTACAAATGCGACATTTTGCGGGTGGTTGAATATTATGTAATAATATTCTAAAAGTGGGGGGCAGTGTCACAAAAGTCGCATATGATTAACATTGCCTGCGCATAATGTCCTAACGTACCCATGAAAAGGGTTTTTTTTGTCACTTACGCCCAAGGCGAAAGGGCTATAATTCTTCGCTAAGAATGGTGTGCCGTAAGCGTACGCGCACCGCTTAGTGTGTGTTAGCGTGGGCCGTAAGACGAGCATCCGAGCTGCTCCTGATCATGTGCCTTTGTTTTGTCTATTTTTATTTTGTCTATTTTTGTTTTGACTGCTTGCCGTGAAGGCCACTGCCAGCAGAGCATGAGCCGTAAGGCGAACATCTGAGCTACGTGGCGTGATTTTGTTTTGTCTAGTATGGAACTGGTTGCCGTGAAAGTCACCGCCAGCAGAGCCAGAGCCCTAAGACGTGCATCCGAATTACGTGTCAGATCATGTGGTTTTGTTTGTGTTGTGTCTAAACCACCGGACGTTGTGTCCGAGCCACGTTGCAGATCATGTGCTTTTGTTTTGTCTATTGTTAAACGGCTTGCCGTAACAGTCACCGACAGCGGAATCTGAATCACGGGACGCTGTATCATGGCTACGTCTTAGACCGTGTACCTACGCGACCGCGTGACTGGTGTTTTGTCTGTGAGCTACTGGTTCGCCCGTGAAGGACACCGAAAGTGAAGTGTGAACCATGCCCGGTAGCAACCAGTGCCTACGTGACCGTTTCAAGGATGCATCGACACTACACTAGAAGCTGGGACCGGCGGCCGGAGAAACGTATAAAAAACGGCCCCATCCTATGCTTCATCACTCTGCTCTGCGCCGGAGAAGAGATCCACGCTGGGCAACACCCGGGACACAACGCAGCCACCCATCACCCCCGGTCATTGTCGAGCCGCCGCTGACCTATCTCGCCAGCTTCGACGGTCGCTCATGAACGGCGCCGGTGTTGAAGGACTCTGCTGCGCCCGGTTACGTATGTCATTCGCTTGAACTTAGTGGACTGCGGACTCTAATTATTTGCTCGGCTCTTGCTGTTGGTAATTCATTTGATACTGCTCAGTGTCTTGATATATTTGAATTTTCATGCATGCTGCACTTATCTGAATAATTGTGGAATGTACAATTAGTTCACCCGTGTATTCTAGATAACTGTTCTGTTCGATTGGGAATATCTTTTTCTTTGTTTCAACTCATTATTAAAGTTTTTTTTGTATTATTTGATTGGAGAAGGGCCTTGACTCTTTCATACCGGCGATTGGCGCAAGCCATACACCAGAGGCCCAACCCCCATGCCACATCTTGGGAGAAGCTTGTGCTTCGGCCCCGAGTCGTGACAATCCTAAAATAAACAGATCTGTTATCCTCAACCAGGCTAATATTCACCGATTTTTTTAATTAGCGAGTTTCAACTATCAGCTAGCACTCCTGAAGTATTTTGCCTGTTTTGCTCGCATACAATCTCTATAAGGGTGCGAAGTGGCTGAAAGCGAAGAAAGCCAATTGCAGACGAGTCTCATATCCAGCTGGATCGGGCTCGATAGCCATCGAGTGAATCGCGATCAAAGCCTGCTATTGTCAAAAAATGCTTAATTTTATTGACAGAACTGACGCGAAGGGATTGCACACATTTTTATACTGTTTGCGTTGCACCACTTTGTTAATTCGAATTCCACGAAAAGCCCCTTGTCGCGTTTTACACGTCGCGGACAAATTTTAATGTGTAATAAGTGCCACGCAGTCGACAAACGCGCTGACTGTAGAGCACCTGTACAGATGTTGTGCGTAGACTGAATTGTGCAACTTTTTCAGTGGCACGAATAAAGAAAGAAAAAGACACGCTTTTATTTCTTGCATATTGAAGACACTACATTGTCTATTTCTGTAGCAACACCTGCTGCATAGCATGCCATTACTTAGCAATGCTACGGTGGCAAAGGGCAGCTGGTGCTTTATGTAGAGTTACTGTATATTGCCGCGCCCGCTCTAATGCAGACAACGAAGAAGATGATGTGGGCTCGGACAGTCTCGCGGAACGGGACTCTGACCGAAGAAGAAGACGTGTTTTGTGTCTATGGTCTTGTCTATGCTGCTGCATAAAACGGGCTGCTTGGTCTTCTGCAAAACGTCTTGGTTGTCCGTTTACGGTGCACCGCGACACTGGTGGAGGTGCTGGGTCAACGAAGGGCGCACGGACTTGCTGTTGACCAATTTCAGCACAGAGCGCCGGCACCTTCCAAAGGGCACAGCTTTGGCCTATTTCGATGAGGTAGTAGATATCCGCGACTGTTTTTCAGCACTCGAAGCAATGACTGCACCAAATCTCCAAGACCTAGCACCTATCCTTGACATCAGTCCTACTTTACCTCAGCAGGAGCGAGAACGCCTTCTAGCGCTGCTAGCCGAGTTCCACGACTGCTTTGCGTCGACCTCAAAAGTCGGCCGGACACCCCTAACCAAGCATCGAATCATCACAGAGGACACAGCGAGACCAATCCATCAAAATCCGTATCGTGTGGCTTCAAAAGAACGAGAAGCGATAGAACAACAGGTAGCCAAAATGCTTGAAGACGATGTGATTCAACCGTCAAAGAGTCCCTGGGCGTCACCTGTTGTTCTAGTCAAGAAGAAGGACGGCAGCCTGCGTTTCTGTGTGGACTATCGAAAGCTAAATCAGGTGACAAAGAAAGACGTATATCCGCTTCCCCGTATAGATGATTCGCTCGACAGGCTTCGAAACGCACGTTACTTCTCTTCGATGGACTTAAAAAGTGGATATTGGCAAATTGAAGTAGACCCCAGAGATTGCGAAAAAACAGCGTTTGTGACGCCAGACGGGCTGTACGAATTTAAGGTCTTACCATTCGGCCTATGCTCCGCGCCTGCAACGTTTCAGCGCCTCATGGATACCGTGCTGTCAGGGCTGAAGTGGAAGACCTGCCTAGTCTACCTTGACGACGTCATTGTGTTTTCCGCAACGTTTGACGAACACCTTCAACGGCTGCAGGTGGTTCTGCAGGCCATACGGTCCGCCGGCCTGACGCTGAAGCCGGAGAAGTGCCACTTTTGCTTTGAAGAACTACAGTTTCTTGGCCATGTTGTCAGTTACGCAGAAGTTCGTCCGGATCCTGAGAAAGTTGCCGCCGTCGCCCAGTTCCCTATACCATCAGATAAAAAAGCTGTCAGGCGTTTTCTGGGCCTCTGCGCATATTATCGGCGGTTTATACCAGATTTTGCACGCATTGCGTCGCCGTTAACTCGCCTCACGAGGGATGACGTTGCCTTTGTTTGGGGAGACGAACAGGAAACTGCTTTCAATGACTTGCGGCAACGTCTGCACACGCCTCCAGTGCTTGCCCACTTCGACGAGACAGCCCCTACAATGCTGCATACTGACGCCAGCAATGTTGGCCTTGGAGCCGTGCTTGTGCAGTGCCAGGAAGACACGGAAAGAGTGATCGCCTACGCAAGCAGAACTCTTTCACGCACAGAGGCAAACTACTCAACCACTGAAAAAGAATGCCTCGCCGTGGTATGGGCGGTTATGAAATTTCGCCCATATTTGTACGGCCGCTCTTTCAAGGTGATCAGTGACCACCATTCCCTGTGTTGGCTGACAAATCTTAAAGATCCTTCCGGGCGATTGGCACGCTGGAGCCTTAGACTACAAGAGTTCGATATGACGATTGTACACAAGTCGGGGAAACGACACACAGACGCTGACTGCCTGTCTCGGTCACCGATAGAGTCAGCTGCTACTCTCGACGAAGACACAGCATTCCTCGGGATT
Source organism: Rhipicephalus sanguineus (assembly GCF_013339695.2). Lineage (NCBI taxonomy): Eukaryota > Metazoa > Arthropoda > Arachnida > Ixodida > Ixodidae > Rhipicephalus > Rhipicephalus sanguineus. Next base: position 92,416,361 of record NC_051184.2, on the reverse strand, counting down.
CTCGACACGTCGGCTATTGCAGACCAACAACATGACGATCCTGAGCTGCTTGGTCTAATAAATTATTTAGAAGGACGAACTCAAAAAGCGCCCAAAGTCTTTGCAAGAGGCTTATCGTCATTTTGTCTACGAAACCAAGTCCTTTACAAAATGAACTTCTCGTCAGACGGATCCACTTACCTGCTGGTTGTCCCTACCGCCCTTCGTTGTGAAGTATTGCAAGCGTGCCACAACGAGGTCACCTCTGGGCATTTAGGCTACACGCGCACACTAAGCAGAGTGCGGGAGAAGTACTACTGGCCAGGACTCGCCGCTGCCGTGAAACATCACGTTCGGACCTGCCTCGATTGCCAGCGGCGCAAGTCACCTCCGACGAAACCAGCCGGTTTGTTACAACCAGTCCAGGTCCCGCCAACGCCATTTGGCCAGATCGGAATGGATCTTTTGGGTCCACTTCCTACTTCTAGCGCTGGTAACCGCTGGGTTATTGTGGCGACCGACTACCTTACTCGCTACGCCGAGACAAAAGCCATCCAGAGAGGCACAGCAGAGGAGGTGGCCCGCTTTTTCATCGAGAATATTGTGTTGAGACACGGCGCACCGTCGATCGTTATAACAGATCGCGGAACCGCATTCACAGCAGCGCTTTTAGATCATGTGTTGGTGCTCAGTGGTACGATTCATCGTAAGTCGACAGCCTACCATCCACAAACCAACGGACTGACCGAGCGGCTGAACAAAACCCTGGAAGACATGCTTTCAATGTATGTGGACATCGAGCACAAAAATTGGGACGAGATTCTACCTTATATAACATTTGCTTACAACACGGCTAAGCAAGAAACGACACGGATGACCCCATTCCGTCTTGTTCATGGACGAGAAGTAAGGACAATGTTGGATGCGATGCTGCCACACGAATGCGACGACGTTGAAACGAGTGCCGAAGTATTTACTCAACGCGCGGAGGAAGCCAGACAGCTCGCACGTGTGCGAATATACCAACAGCAAGAGTACGACGCGGGTCGCTATAATCTGCATCATAGGCCTGTAACCTACGAAACCGGCGACAGGGTATGGGTGTGGACGCCTGTACGAAGACGGGGACTATCCGAAAAGCTGCTTAGAAGATACTTCGGGCCTTATCGAGTGCTGCGACGACTAAGTGACGTCCCCTATGAGGTCGTCCCGGATATCCCCCACTGTACAAGGCGTCGCCAGCACCGACCTGAACTTGTGCACGTAGTGCGCATGAAGCCGTACGTAAGCGAGTGACATTGCGAGCGACTGTCACTTGTACAAAGCGCCTTTATGTACAACTGACCCGACTATAGCATCGAGGCGATGCTCTTTTAGAGGGAGGCAAATGCCGCGCCCGCTCTAATGCAGACAACGAAGAAGATGATGTGGGCTCGGACAGTCTCGCGGAACGGGACTCTGACCGAAGAAGAAGACGTGTTTTGTGTCTATGGTCTTGTCTATGCTGCTGCATAAAACGGGCTGCTTGGTCTTCTGCAAAACGTCTTGGTTGTCCGTTTACGGTGCACCGCGACAATATGCTACATTTAGGTAGCAGAGTTGCGCCAACGTACGCCATCTTGGGCAACGAAGTCTTGCGGGAAAGCCACTCACCACCCGCGTAGGAGTCGCGCTCGCGCGATGGAGTAGCAGTGTTGATTTATTTATTGCTTTCTTTCTATTTTTTTATTATGCTTAGAGCAAAACTCTATTAACAAGCTCAATGCTTACAAGCTTTGATTTTGCGCTTACGTTCCTAGTATGTAATCATGAGATAAAATGCATCGTGTACGTGACGAACACACACACCGGCGATATGAATTGAATAAACGAACAGCGCAACTGACTAGGACAAAGGAAGGTAACAACACACAGCGCTGTGTGTTGTTACCTTCCTTTGTCCTTGTCAGATGCGCTGTTCGTTTATTCAATTATGACCTACCAACTTGCCCAAGTTTCCACGCTTCATGGCGATATGAAATAGCAGAAGTGTGGTTCGTTGAGCTGCTTGGTCACACATTTGCCTCGTATCCTTTTCCGCTGTTTTTCTCATTTGCAGATATGAAATTATTATTGCACTTTCGATCGCGATCGAGCCAGTTAGGGACGGAATTTCTCCGTCGCGTTTGGCTCCTTTACGTTAACTGTGGAAGGAAGCCAGCTGTAATCCAGTTTTTAACTAAATCGGGCTCGATGGCGATCAAAAGTGGTCATGCGATACCCGTATTATGCGCGCATGCTTACAATAACGGCCTGCGGCAGCGACAGGGCCGTTAAACAGCCCTCTCGCGTGCAGCATTCCTTTCGCTCAAGGTTTGAAAGCTGCAATAAATTCACGTAAATCATCGTTATATCAACGCCCGCTGCACAGCATGCGATTAAGCTAAGCGATTACACAGGGACAAAGCGCAGCTGGTGCTTTGTACTTCACAATTTATAATGCACACAGACAAGGAATAGATCTTCATAGGGCTTTTATTGCACTCGTCACATTCTAAAACAATGAACGCAAGCAAATATACAAAAAAGTAGTAATATTGCGTCGTGCGGGGATACAGGCGAGAATTCTCAGTTTTTTTTGTTCACTTTTTTTTAACGCATTCAGGTGGCGTTACCGTCCCAGCTTGGACACGTAAACGCTATTCCGCTAAACTAAAACACGCTGTCCACAACGAACGTTTGCGGCACGGTAACGATATTCCCTTAACCCCCGCTATCACGCTAACGCTAAACTATAATTGTCTAATAACAAGAGCGCCGATGTCAACCGCCCTTGAGCGACCAGAATCTGAGGAGTGTCGGCGTCGCCTGCGAAGTGTTGGCAGTGTTGGCTTCTCTGCAGCGCAAAGGAGCCACCTATGACCACGTGACGGCGCTCGGCGAATAGCGTTGCTGGAATAATCGAAGGCAGAGCGAGCGGCGTCCGGAAAACAGTGGCGAAACTCTGCTACCTAAAGGTAGCATTAGAGGTGTGCGCCGCCGCGCCGCGCCGCCGCCGATGTCCCAAGAGAGATCACGCCGCCGCCGCCGCGCAATAATTGCGGCGCGCCGCCGTTAGTCTTTTCTTTTAATTGAAATGGGGAATCTGGAAATTAAATACAACACTTCGCCGGAGGAGCTCTTCTCGATGTGTCCATGTAATGAACTGTCCATTTCAGCGGCCGCTGAATAGCGGGAGCTCGGCGAGAAGCGCGCCCCCTATTTCCGGTTCTTCTTGTGCAGCCCCATCATGACATCACGAAGCTTTCAAACACTCTCGACACAAATGATAGGGACGGAATGCGCTTCAATGCAACCAATGCTGCCCTCAGAGATCCGATTTTCGGTCCGTATGTCTTTTGATCATGTTAGCCATCGATTTAGGTTTAATGCGGCCGCTCGTCAAACGCAGCCGTAAGGGCGGTACGCATTCCCTGAATAGTTCTCAAACATCTGGGACACATTCATATGCAAGCTCAGACTTGAAAAGTTCCTGTTTCTGTGCATTTTGTCCACTCGCTTCTTACGCTAGGAATGTGCTGGCAAGTTCGGTGCGGCGACGTGGTTAAGAGCGAGGTGACATCACGGCTCACCGCTTTTTCGAATCACTGAATGTGCTCTGCCGAAATGAACTGTGGACATCTCCTTTGGATGAACGCATCGAGAATAACTCCTCAGAAGTTGTAGTATATGCTTCTTCTCCAGAAATGTCGCGAGTATTGCCTGACCTTAACGCTGCCGCGTCCTCCAGCCTTAAAGGGTGACGACCCCACTCGCTGGATAGCATATTCTAGGAGTCTTGGACCTAGTGCACTGTGCATAAATAGATAAGATACATAAGTTATACATATATATATATATATATATATATATATATATATATATATATATATATATATATATATATATATATGTATATATATATATATATATATATATATATATATATATATATATATATATATATCTCTCGGTGCGTTAGTGCACTTTTCCCTTTCATTCTTACTCGAATAAATTGATAAATAAATACAGAAGTAAATAGAATGGCAAACTTACAATATAGCTGAGCTGGTTGGTAGGTGTTCATGTTAAGAAGACACAACGTGGAAACACGGACGTAAGAGAAAAGTCGAGAGAGTGAACAGCTATCTCTCACGTATACCACTACTCGCACTTGATTGATAGGTATGGCCTCTTACGTGCGAATGCGCAGATAAATATTTATGTCTACCTTCGGTTCCGCCGCTGTGTGATTTTTCAATTGTTAGCGGCGTTTCTGGTGTCTTGACTACTCTCCTGTGTCCGTGTTTGCACGCCCTGTTTATATAAAGGGCCCCTAACAGCCTCTGAAAATACAACAAAAAACAAAAACAACGAGCGCGTTTTGCTCTCTTGACGTTTCTTGTCTTTTGGTGCACTTGTAGAAGAAACTAACATGGCGTACAGCAGCCAGAACAGTGATTCACGTGACATGATCAGGGTACGTACTCTCGACTGGTCCATATACGAGAAATAACAGTTGTGAATTGTATCCCATACTGCTCTGCTATGTAGCCACCCACCCGCTCTTGCTTCTCTCGCACGACTATCGTGCGCGATTATCTCATTTCACTCCTATTTGTGCGTTTGCGACAGCGCATGCAGAGTTAACAGACTGCAGCCGACAAGCGCGAAATCATGATAGGTTCAACGCTTAGTGCTGCATTTTACGCGTGCTTTATGAAGAAATAAGTGGCGAGGAGATGTCCCCTGTAAGAAGGGTATTGAAGGCGAGAACGAAACCAATGGAAAAGGCGCCGGATTATATGATTCTTCCAACGGACGCACTCTTTACAGTGGAGAAGACGCAGCTTTCCAGGAAAGAGGCGAGCCCGCTTTGACGGCTTTTGTATATTTTTTATTGCGTCAGCAATTGTATGGGCACTCAGGACAGGTTTTCACCGTCGCCGTTATGTTCCATATAAACTCTAAATCGATAACATCGCTCCGCGCATTGTATGTTCTACCCGCGAGTAAAAGCTCGCGAGCGTTGGCAAGCAACATGGCTAAAGCAGAGATGAAATAAGCTGACCATCTCCGTCACACGGAATAACATCAACCCGCGCGCGAGTCCTGCCGTCAATTGCTTCTCAAGCAGAAGGAAACGCCCCGCCCGTCATTTCCTGGGCGAATGAGCAGGAAGGGATGTCTGGTGAGAGCGACTGCGTAAGTCGTGCAGCATCTGTGAACTTTGACTATAAGGGCGTCGTCGAGAGCGCTGGCACGCGCGCTATTTCGGCAGACATCCGCTAGCGAACGGCTCGTATACTTTCTACGCGCTGTGAGCGTTGTGAGCGCTGCGATCTCACTGCTTCGCGCTCGGGCCACTGATATGACAAACTGACCGAAAACCGCTTCTCTCCCGGGAGCGGCCGTATTGCCATACACCAGCGTTTTGTACAGTTAAGTGAGATCCGAGCAAAAAGAGTTAGCTCTAGCCATCGTTCATGTAACATTAAGGAGTGTACTTATCGCATTCACTCCTTCGCCCTCTCCCCCTCCCCGCCGCGCCGCGCCGCCGCCGGTCCGATGGACCCCGCGTCGTTCACGCGACGCCGCCGGAGGTGGAAACGACGGCGCGCCGCCGCCGGTGATTTTCGGTCCGGCGCACATGTCTACCCGAGAGTCAAGCAACACGTGCACTCGCGAGCCGTGACGTAACAAGCAGCTAGCTGTGCAAGCTTGTGCATTGCGGCGAACGATATTGTTACGATCGGCTTTGGAATGCGACTTGGCCGGCGTCATGATGCGCGCTGGTGTCAGTCACGCTTGTCACCAATAAGGTTTCCCCTTAGGCTGGCGCTTGGAGGAAGGCACGGAAAGCGACATGCTTCGGGAGCGTATGCCCGCGTGGGCAGGTAGGCATAGCATACAGCCGCAGACGGGTTCAACTGGAACAAAAGGGAGGCTTCCGAGGACTCTTTCTACCGGGTGCAGTGGGCATGGGACCGCGCCTACCTCGAGTTTCGCACCAAACCTCTGCATTTCTTACTCCGAACGCAGACATGAAAGAATGTGCGAGTTTGGGGGAGCCCTCCATCTCCCTCCACCCTTCTACCCTTTCGGACTCTCATCCTCGCCTTGGGGTCGTTGCGGCGTGGCTTGTGTTTTGTATGACTCATTGCCTCCGTTCTGGAGGCCGAACGCCGGGATGGCACGTCATCGGATTGGCGGGAGCTGCGGGCACCGGTTTTGAGTGCCTCAGGGTTGTCTGACGTAGGGCTTTATAAGCCGGAGACTTGGTGTAAAAAGCTCTCTCTCTTGGTATCTGTCATCATGCCTCTATGTAAATAAACTTCTGTTCTCTCTAGTACGAACTCGCCTTCCTCGGCAAAATATGGGCTAACGTGCACTCCGGCGGGTGCCAGCTACCAATGACGTGACCCGCCGGACCCGAGTCGTAAAAACTAGTGACACCGGTGGGATGCCGCTAACTCCTGGTCGTAACAAACTGGATGACAGCGGTGGCATAGTACGGATCCACCGAAAGCAACAGGGAGGCCAGCCGATATGGAACTGACTGCACATGGCGGGATCGAGTTCATCGACTGGAAGGCAACGCTGAGGCTCGCTGCCCAGAGGACCTAAGGTCGGACGACGGCTCCTCGTGGCACTGCTGCCAACTTCGGAGGGAACATGTCTGAATTCATGACTGCATATGGTAAGTGCATGGCTTTTCTTCCCTAGGATATCACCAGGCTTTGTGCAGGATCGTAGCATAAAGCAGCGATTTTGTTACTGTCGACGGAAGTAAAGATAGTACGTCAAAGTTTTTTGGTTGTCGAAGAGTTAGCAGCACTAGGGGTGGCCATGAACCTGAAGGCACTACAGAGGCTGCAATTGTTAGAGTTGGCCCGAGAGTTGAGTCTCCAAATTGCGGAGGCAAAAGGAAAGCCGGAGATCATTGAGGCGATCGAGGCAGTCGGGGCAGACGACGAGGAACTCGAACAATGTTTAAAGGAAATTGAGAGAAAACGAGAGGAAGAGAAGCGCAAGCAGGAAAGAGAGGAGATGAAGCGCAGAGAGGAAATAGAAGAGAAGGACAAGCAGGAAAGAGAGGGAACATGGCGCAGGGAGCATATAGAATGGGAGCGCAGGGAGGAAGAACATAGGAGGGAGATGCAGGCATTAGAACGAAGAGCTAGAAAGGTTGCCCCGTGAGCGTACAGCAGCAAGGAGGCCAGACATCTGTAGATGTAGCGCAGAAACTGTGCGATGTGGCGGCGGTGCCGTTTAAAGCCAAAGATAAGGCCAGTGCAGGTGAAGGAGAGAGCTCGCGGCCAAGTCAGGGTGTGAAGGTTCTGTGGTAATGTGCTCCACCAAAAGTGAACCTTACAGCCCTATCGACGATGTCAAGGAAGGCGCGCCAGCTAAGGAATGAGTCAGGAGTTGAGAGGGTTCTCGGCTATCTCGTGAGGGGAGTGCACAGGAGAGCTCTTAGACGCAAGTCCTGCCGTTCTGATTGCCGAAAATGAAAGAGATCCCACTCTGAGAAGCCAAAATCCACACGGGTAACTGAAGATCTGAGTGGAGAGGACAATGCAGTTATGAACAGCTCACTGGTATGCAAGCTGCCTTGTACAGGAGTAAGCAGCGGCATTGTTCTTCAGAGCATTGAGCTGTCCGCCAGTCTAGCGACTGAAAGAGAGGATGAATTACTAGGCAATCATCAACACGGTGCGCGCGAGACAGCTGGCGAGGGTTGTCACGATATCGATTAGTGTCAGAGGCGGACGAAAGGCTCCAAAGTCAGCACCAAGAATCATGCGAAAAGGAGTAAGCGTCCGAAAGATAAAAAGCGGCAATGGTCGCGGCGCGTTTGAGAAAAGGCTTCAAACATCGGAGCGAAATCGCGAGAACAGTACCATTGTCATCTCTGACGGGTCTGTATCGCATGCGTCCGAGCAGCCGGAAAGGAAAGAAAAGAAAAGCGTAGCGCATTGTACGCGGAAGCGGTAGGATGATGAATCGATAGGCAATCATCAAGACAGATAGCGCGACATTGCTGACGAGCATGTTGATACTGATGAGCATCCGAGGCGGATGAAAGGCTCCAAAGTCTGCACGAAAAAGCGGGAAAATAGGAGAATCGTCCGAAAGAGAAAAATGCGGCAAAGATCGCGACGCGTTCGATGAAGGGCTTCAAACGTCGGCGCAAAATTGCGAGAAAGGTGCGATTGTCATCTGTTGTGCCTCAGCACAAAGGCCACAATGTCGCCGACTTTCCAACAAAGAGGGACCCTGGAAAACGGCGTCTTCGCCCAGCCCGCCCCGACAGCTGACACCAGTCGTCATGCCTTCACGCTGCTTAACGACTGAGAGCAGCATTCCTGAGGGTGATGGAAGGGACAGACAATGGCGCTTCCAACAACTGCAACTGACGGAAAGCCGTCACCTGCAACTGGCGAAGTCAACACCTCCGACCGGCGGACGGTCAACAGGACAATGGACGGCTAGACGATGGCCGTGCCGGCCCGTCGAGCGGGGGAGATTGGAGAAGAACGAGGGGAACAGAGTCGAACCGAGTCGAACCAGCCGACGTGGTCGGGCTGGCAGTCATGTTGCCTGAGAGCAAAAATATGTAAATAGTCTGTACATAAAATCTTTTCCTTCTCCACCTTGCCCTTACTGACTACTCCGAGCACGATGCACAACCGTGTTCGCACCGGACACGCAACCCGAGTCCCAACAGCGGTTCCAGAGGTGGGGTACAACGACGCGTATTCCCAGCAACGAGCCTGAGGGACGACATCGGACCATAACGGTGGCGGTAGCGATGGGCCACGCAACCTCATTCATAACAGTGGTGGCAGCGGTGGGATGCCACGACCCCGTATTCTACGCTGCGCACCCGAAGGGCCCTACCCCAGTCGTAAATCAGTACTAAAGTTTTTTGCTATGTCAATGATTACATAGTTTTCTTTGATAATCACGCTCATGACGTCAAGGCCGCGGAAATTTTGAGCAATTGTGAGCAAAAAGGCCTTGGCCTAAAAATTCAGCTCTGAATTTTTGAAGGATGACTCAATTCAGTTCCTTCATTTAAAGCTAGTGTTCACACTGAATCGTGTTTGCTGGCAGTACGCACCCAGGTCGGTAAAACCTATGTTGAAGTACAGCTCAGGTGACACAAAGTGCTATTGCTCTTTCCTGCTTTCACTCTGGGATGACCAAATCTTTTCATCATTTGGTGGCATCCAGTTCCACTAGTCAGGTGAAGAAATTGACGGAAGCTGGTTTTCCGCAAGAGTTGCTCTCTGCTACTTGCGAGAAGCTACATGAGGAAATTAAAAAAGGCAGCGCCAGTGAACCTAAACCAGCCCAAGTAACAGGCAAGAAAGTCGCTGTAATATCATACATTCATGGTTTTGCTCACCGACTCAAGAAGGTTGCCTACCACCATGGTGTACGGGTTTTGATCTCGGCGCGAAATAAGTTGAGCAGACTGTGTGTGAAGGTTGACCGCCGCGTAAAGAATAAAGAGGTTGATGCAAGGTTGGGTTGCACTGTAAAGCATGCCCATAGCTGCGTATCTTGCTGCTCCTGCGTTGTTTATTCAATACCTCTGTCATGTAACCGCGTTTACGTGGGGCACACGGGGCGGTGCCTTAATGTGCTAGAAAGCGCCCCTGGTGGCATTCGTGGCGAGAAATGTTACTATATACCTGTTTGTGGATACGTTTTTTTTTGGCTATTCGTTAGTGCAGAAAAAAACTGGGCAGATCCTACACTTTCGGGAATCAGTTTCATGCGAAGCAATGAGCGCGTAGTTGTCTGCGCTGCATTTGTGTGGCTTTGAGCCAAGCATTATGAGGTAAATCGACGTGTTTTGTAAGCGTAGTAGTTGTGTGCACATCGTGGCCTTACCGGCACGTCGCCTACACTAGCATTTAAGGGGTAACTTATGATCTGACGTAAAGTCAAGGACTCCCGTTAAAACAAATACATCAGTATTATCAAAAGGAAACGCACTTTACATTGCGATGATGTGAATATGATACGCGACTTTCGTTAGCGTATTCCTCCGGGGTCGTGCAACGCTTGAATATAGCTTGCTGAATCATAGGGATACAAATGTAATGTTATTTTAGACTTCTATGAAAGCGGAGCCAGCACTGAAACCACAAGTGATCTTAACGCAGCATGACCCCTGTATCATAGGAGTACGTATGTAATGTTGCTTTGTTCTAAGATTACATAGCCAGCAATGTTACCACAATTGACGATGCACCTACATTATGCCTGCACAGGGTCTTTTTCCAAAGCAATTTCAAGACATGCTGTGGCTCGGTGGTAGAATACCTGACTACCACGCAGTATGCTTAGGTTCCATTCCTGCTGAGATCCCGATTTTTCTTCTTTGCATTCGTCGGGTCAACGCTGCCGATGTCGGTTGTTTTACGCTCTTACATTTACATTACCAATGTATGTTAGCGCCGATCCGGGGAAGGTATAAACTGTCCATAACCAGTGGCGCATACCCGCTTACTGTGGCCCGTGGTATACGGGTATGTGCCACACGTGTCTGGAGGAAAGGGTTTGACGAGGTACGCGACAGGATTCTCACGTTATTCATGTTCTGACCCGACAGTCATATTCGTGAAGTCCTCTTACCCTCCCATGCCATTTTTGGTCCATACTAAGCTAAGTAGGCGATCATGAGAGCACCCAGATGATGCGGCTATAGATAGATAGATAGATAGATAGATAGATAGATAGATAGATAGATAGATAGATAGATAGATAGATAGATAGATAGATAGATAGATAGATAGATAGATAGATAGATAGATAGATAGATAGATAGATAGATAGATAGATAGATAGATAGATAGATAGATAGATAGATAGATAGATAGATAGATAGATAGATAGATAGATAGATAGATAGATAGATAGATAGATAGATAGATAGATAGATAGATAGATAGATAGATAGATAGATAGATAGATAGATACGCAAATAGAAACGCTCGAAGTGTCAAAGGTTCGCTAAGAAATGTACTTAATAGCATGTGGTTTTAGATAGGCCACATCTAAGCATGCGCGGCCCCTAATGAAGCGCTTGTCTTGCATTTCGCCGCAGAACAACTGTTTTGGCCGTCGGAAGCGCTGTCGGTGGTGCAGCACCTCACCGACAAAACGCCAGGCCTGCGCGGAAAGCGCAGCGTAGTAACTGCGAAAGCTGCAAGAGCGGCATTTCTAGAGCCGGTTGTAAACTCTCTTGGGGCTACTAATGCAAGTACACTAGCAAGGTACCCACTGCGTTATAAATCATAATGTTTGTTAAATTGGGTGTTCCTGTGCTAGAATACTGGGCTCCCACGCAGAGGGCTCAGGTTCGAACCCTGTTCCATCCTGGAATTTTTTTATTCCGTTACCCCCATTTTACTTCGGCGCAACTCCCATAACTTCTAATGCTTGACGATCAGGAAAAAAATAACGGTTTGAGTCTTTTTTTTTTCTCCCTTGGGCGCGAGTTCGTATTTCAGGCTCGGGTGGTAAAGGGGATGTCAGCTGCTCAAAATGCCCATAATGGCTAATTTGTGTTTACAGTGTAGTTTCCAAAAACACGCCCTCCGAGATCTGTATCTTCTCTTTTTTATTTATTCTACTTATTCTTTTCGTTTTTCTGTGAGCGGGTTCACGTAATGTTCCGGATGTGGCGAGAGTAATAGGGAGAAAGGAGAGCAGAGCGACGATCCGAGTAAATGAAAGCGATAGAAAAGGAAGGAAGGAACGGGTGCTCGCGGTTCGGCACCGACCGCTCGCCTGCGTCTCCGGGATGTGCCATGGAGTTGTTTACGGCCGCAGGGGTGCGACCGCTTGTTTGCGGATTTATTCGACTGCAAGCGATGTTAAATTAGCTCTACGAAGAAAGAAAATTCGAACTGGTGGGACCGATCAGATAGAATCTTTGTTGGGCAGCCACACCGTAATATTCAAATCGAAACAAGTTGCGGCTATCGTACCTACAGACGTTTTCCTAAGCAAAATGCCCTTCGGATGTCCTACACGGCGTGTTCTAAAGCGGAGGACGTCCCCGGCACATTCGTTTTAAATCCTAAGGGAAGCTTTGTGCAAGCTACGTCTGTAACTTATGAATGTTTCAGGCAAAATTAGAAGTTGTACTAATGTAGGCAGTGGGGTTTTACGGGCACTGTATGGAAATAATTCAAGAGAAACGCCATGCGTTATCAATCGGCAGCCCATAACAACTGAACCACAAGGTTTAAGAGCGGACAAGGTCTAGTGCACTGTAATGACAAGAAAACAAACAAACAAAAAGATACAAAGCTGCACATGCGAAATAAATTAGGCATATTTCGTGCCTATACATATTCGGAAAAAGTTGCTACTTCAGGTGATAGGTGACAGCAGTTTACAGACGACCATGCAAGAAATACGTACCATGTATACATCATGCAGCTCACAAAGAGCAGCAACTGTTTCGTCCGTGCAGCGAAATAAAGTGCGTACATAATCGGAGGACGTCTTGTTAAAATATTTTATTGCAACAAGATGTCGATTATTTCATCACAGCTACAAACACTAGGAAAACACATTCTGCGAATGATGGTACTAAAGCTATAGAATGACTGAAAATGCTGGTTGGAGTTTCACTCCTTCAGTATGATGAAAAACTTAAAAGCTACAACTCCAAGCTATAAGCTTAGAGTTGTAGGAAAACGAAAAGCTATAACAGCGCAAGTAGATTAGCCAATGCATCTTAGGTTACTTGATAATTTTACAAAAACATTTTATTGAAAATGGCACATGATATTCCAAACAGGAACAAAAATATATAATGTCAACCACTTATGCTATAACCAGAACAGTACAAGGCAAAATAATTAAAAGTATGCCAGAACTGAGGCAACACAGCAAAAGAGCGCACCGTATGCAACTTACAGCCGAAACATGTCCAACGGCAATTCACAAGACAATGCAGCTCACGGAACTCACTAAGCAGATGCAATCATCCAGACAAAAATTGAAAAAGGCTTGAATGCAGCAACCACTGAGCATGCAGCGCACTTCACACGCATGAGTAAAATGTGTCGAAGAACTCGCACGGGAAGAAGTCTGTGTCTAAAGAGATTGAAAGCGCAAGAAACAGATTTCAAGTGACAGATCTTATGGGTGAATCTGAATGAAAAGCATGCATGAATGGTGGTGTTGTACACAAAGGAGCAAATTAGCACTTCCCAAGTTGTGCAGAGGAACGTTGTCCGCACATCATTTCCAGCAGTAGAACACAATTCTGCAGGTGCAACTCTTGTAAGCCTTCATAGCACTGTGGTCTGTTCCTGCTATGCTCGTTTCACCGCACGCACCTACCATTCTGTTGTACATTTGCCCGTAATTTCTTTGGCTATCGAAATTGTAGAGTACTGCTGCTGTTCCTGTATATGTGCCCACTTTTGAAGAGGTATATGATATCAACAAAAAGTGGGGGACGCTTAAGCTGCGCCTTTAAGAGTTGAACTCTATACCGATATCCGGCCCCATTCTCATCATGCTCTGTTTTGCGACACACACACACACACACACACACACACACACACACACACACAAACACACACACACACACACACGCACGCACACACACCTATAGTAATGGTAAAGGCTTCCGCCCTCTTCAACAGTACTTTTACAACAGTGTACCCACTGCGTGTGTATAAGAGAATGCGCGCACTAATGTGTATGCCCTTTGTAATGGGTGGCATCTTTTACACCAGCAGCTGTTAGGCGCCCGTGATACTTTTTGCAAGTTTCGATGCACCCACTACGTGTTCTTAAGGGAATTCGCGCAGTAATGCGAGTGCCTTTGTAATGGGTGCCAGGCTAACCACCAACTCGTTATGCAGTTCACATGGTGTGATGCTCAATGGCAATATACGCTTGATCCCCGTGTTACTACGATATTACATCTCGTACACTGACACCTGTAAGGAGGACGCGTATGTTGTGAAGCATTAAAGCTAATTTCAGTGCAGTTCATTAAGATTTTATTATTTGTTTTCTTTGCATCTTTCTCGATTTTTCACAAGATTTTTCGCTCACAACCAACGACGCCGACACCTGAATTTCTGCGGAACGAGCTCTTTAATACTATGGCATTAAAATATATCCACGCATCATTATCCACAATTACGCTCCGTGATGAACGTGACAATTTCGAACGGGTTGTGTTTCGATGCATTTATCGCTCATGTTATTGCGCAAATTTACAAAAACACGTAATGACTGGGAGCTAAAATCTACTCTCTGCAAAACTAGAGAGAAAATCATCCGGCATTTTGATTGGTAGGTTCTTTCTATCGAAAGAAGTGGAAAATTCAGAAGCTATCGTACAAAACCGAACGAAACTCAACGCCATTCTAACACTACTTCCACTCTTTGAAAGTACGGTAAAAGAATTTCACTCGAAATTGGGAATACTTGGGTAAGATATAAGTAACTTAGCGTTGCGCTAATTTCGACGGGTGATGTGGAAGAAAATTTATTCTCAGGCGGCAAGGTGGGACGTGTTGTCCGCTGATACAGACAGACTAAGTCCCTGTAAGAGTCTCGAGGCCTATGACACGTAGGCGTAGCGCAGGAGCACTCAACGTCATGGGATCTTTTCCCTTCACGAGAGGCATGGGAAACTGCCCTCCTCAACTGCCCCTCACTGGAGTCGCAACGGGCTCTAGTGCGACGGGCGCGAGACGGGGCCTCGTCGTGTGGCGTCCCGGACCGACGATGTAGCGGGGTCATTATTTGGCCCACCATTCATCACGGATTTCGTCACTTGCTGCCAATGGAAGCTGCACTCTTCGTTTGGACATAATTAGGACGACAGGTAGACCACGGCCGCGCCGGCCGCAAATGCTGCGGCCGCCCCCGGGAGGTTGTCAACAGCCTCTTGGAACATATCCGAGAGGGCGGTCAGTGTGGTCGGCCGCACCAGTTAAAACCTTTCCATCAGCCTGAGGACAGTTGTCTGGCAACTGTTGTGAAGGCAGTCATACGGCCCCATGTTGGAGAACTGAGGGTCGTCGCCGATGTTGTTGACAGTCTGCCTGTCAATTTGGTGTCTGCCAAGCGAGAGCTGTAATTCAAGAATTGAAATTTTACTCAAAGCAACGTTTGTGCTGCAAAATTTGTTGCAGTCGTGTCAGTGTAGCGCTCGGAATTCTGCAGTAGTAAATGCCCTAGTTTGATTGTAAAAAATGGGTGTTATCGCGAAGCCATGCCTTATGCCTTATTCTAGGCTGTTCTTACGATCCACCACACGCGGCTGGCCGATCCCGTTGATAACGCCGACGGAGCGTCGCTCCGACTACTGGCCAAGCACGAAAAGAATTAGCATCGGAAAAGGCATCGTTCTGCGATTGCGCCCCACGGCATAGAACGGTCGGTGAATGCGGCTTTGTGCGCCTTGTGCTACTGTAAAGGGTCATCGCACCAGGAAATTCACGGCAGCGCCATCCGAGGGACAGTGATACCGTGAATTCCTAAACTAGAAAGAGGCATGTCGAACGAGAACAGCGGATGTTTTATTAATAATAATAATAATAATATTATATTATTATTATTATTATTATTATTATTATTATTATTATTATTATTACTGTTATTGCAGTGATGCCACTTCTTAAGTTTAAGTTCTGATAATGCCGGCCACTATTCCCTTTGGATCAAGTCAGCGTAACGTCAACTTTTTTAATTGACGAATCACCACTTACTCGCAAGACAGGAGTCTTCTCGTAGACTCCTTTGTCCATCACGGTGCTTGTAAGCACGAGGTATGTCCCTTTGGTCGTCCAGACACCGGACGGTGTCCTGGCCATCGAAGAGCATGACGAGGCGCCAATGGCTGAGTGACACTTCTTTCCCGGCAGTAGCAGGAGTCATCCAGTCTACCATCGAGGCGCCTAACCGAAGCCAGGGGTCCTGAAGCCTATGGAAACACACGTGGGCCTCACCAGGCATGCTGAATTCAGGCAGGTGGTGAGGTCACCTGAAGCACCTGGTCACCTGAAGCAGGAGGTGAGCTCACCTGGGTGCTACTGGACTTGTGAGGGATGCGGCGGTGGTTATCCTCGCCAGCTCACCGTTCAACGACAGCAGCGCTGTCTACCCCGGTGTCTCTACCACATGAATTTCGGTCCGCCGCTGCACGAAGGTCATCAAGTGCGCCGCCGCCACGCATCACCGCAGCCACTTCGTCGTCTTTTGTGTGCGTAATTATTTTCAAAATTATCCTTTGCACATCGCAACTAAGTATTTGTATACGGTTGAAGGGAACCATTTTTCAGCCAGGATTTGGGTTGGAAACTATATTTGCCGCAAACCGTAAATGCCACAGTGCGTTGTGTTTAATTACGTACACTGTCCCTATACGCGTCATTGGCACAAACTCGACGCACACCGTATGGTAAGTTCCGGCATGGCAATAGATGGCACGCTAAATCATGGATAACAACGGCAGTACGACGAAATCAATTTAGCGAATAATATTACAAGCAAAAATATTATAGGATGAACTTTCGGAGATTACAATTGTCAAGCTCGTCAGAGTGATCGACAGACGCTCGTTACATCGTGACCAAGAAAAAGCCCTCTTTCATGTTTCATCGTGAAATATATACAGTCAGAATGATCACATGACTCTCGTGATAACCGGATGATGGAAACAAAGATAGCGCGTGTCTCGGCGCTTGTCTCTGGAACAGGCGGCCACGGAATGCAGCAGGATGACGTCACATCTTCCCCGTTTTATAAGCATCGTGGGCCTGCCAAGAAAGAAAAACATTTCACAAATCAGTCATCAATACCGAGTCTTTTCGGAGCTCGTATGACGCGCCCATATCGCGTCGTTCTTTGCTCTGGACTTGAAGTTTCGTTCGATGAACGAGGCTCTTGGATGTCAGACGACTTCGTAGCTACGATGTCTTTGTCCGTCACGTCCGTTGGCTCGTTGTTTCGTGGATGCTGCTCCGACTTTACGGGGCTTGTTTCTCCTCCGTGTGGGAGAAGGAACAGATGACGCCTGTTTCTGCGTACGGTTTTTCCTTCAGTTTGGACCCAGTAGGATCTCGGTGTTTTGGAAGGACGAAGGACCGTGCCCTCGGCGCCTCTGTCTTTCAGCCATACTTGAGTGCCTGCGGATAGACAGGGAAGAGGTATCGCAGCATGACGTTTGTCAAAATACATCTTTTGTTTTTGTCTGTATATTTCGTCTTGTTCTTTCCCAGAAGCCTTTACTACTTCTGGCCTTAGCGCGGATGGCATGCACGGTACTTTTGAGCGTAAGCGGCGGCTCATTAGCAGCTGCGCTGGACTATAGCCTGTTGGACCCGGCGTGTTTCTATAGTTCAGCAAGGCGATGTAGGGGTCCTCTGCCTTCTTCAAAAGTCTTAAGAGTCCCTACAATGCGCTCAGCTTCCCCGTTAGCTTGTGGGTAACGAGGACTTGTTGTGACATGCCTAAAGCCGTAGTTTCTTGCAAAATCAGCAAACGGGAATGAGATCAATTGTGGTCCGTTGTCCGATATTACCGTTTGCGGTATCCCATGCCTGGCGAAGCAGCTTTTCAGATGCTGGATGACCGCCTTCGACGACGTTCCTTGATCCAGCAGGGCCAGCTCAGGGTACCTGGAGTGATAATCGACAACGACAAGATAGACAGCTCCTTTCATCTCAAATAAATCAATTCCGATTTTCTGCCATGGCAGCTCGGTTGTTTCCGATGGAATCATTGGTTCGGAAAATTGGGTACGCTCTGTGGCGCATGCTTGGCAGTTAGCCACGGTTTGGGCAATGTCTTTGCTAATTCCTGGCCACCAGAGAGATTCTTTCGCGCTCGCGCGGCAGCGTGCAATTCCCTGGTGTCCCTCGTGAACCCTCCGAAGCATTTCTTTCCGCAGCGCTCGTGGAATCACCAGCCTTGAGTCCTTTAAAAGCAACTGCTTGCAGACCGTGATGTTACCGCGATGCGCCCATAATGGCTTGAGAAGTTGTGGTGTGTGGTGCTTAGCGGGCCAACCTTGCATACAAGCTTCGAGCAACGACGCACATTCGGGGTCATTTGCTTGCTCTGAGCGTATGCGTTCGAGCATGTCGTCGGAGAACGCATACTGAACGACTCCCTCCACGTGAGCCGAAACGTCTGCTTCAGACAACTCTCCGACAGAAAGCGCCGTGTTCATCACTCTCGCCCGAGAAAGTGTGTCCGCCGTAGCAATGCTTTTCCCCGGGACGTGTGTAAGCGTGAACGAGTACCGCATAAGACGCATCCTGATCCTTTGAATCCTTGGCGGTAGAGAATCGAGAGGATCTCGACCCAGTAGCGGGAGGAGAGGCTTGTGATCCGTTTCAAATAGGAACGTGAGGCCTCTTAGGAATTCGTCGAAGCGTTCCGCAGCCCAAGTTAAAGCTAACGCTTCTTTTTCGATCTGTGAATACCTCTGCTCTGTTTTTGTTAGCGCTCTGGAGGCATATGCTACTGGACGTCTCTCACCAGATGGCTGATCCTGGAGGAGTACTGCGCCAATTCCTAGTGAAGACGCGTCCGCCGATACAATTGTCGAGTACCGAGGGTTGTACCTCGCCAGGCATCTGTCTGAGCTGAGAGTGGTCTTGATCTTCTCAAAAGCTGCCTCTTGTTGAGGTCCCCAAGACCAGTCGCTGTCTTTGTTGAGGAGGCTGCGTAAAGGAGCAGACATTGAAGCTGCATCAGGTAAAAACCTTGCGAGGTGGTTCATCATGCCTAACAAGGATCGAACCTCAGCGAGGTTTTGGGGTCTGGGCAATTGCTTGATTGCTCTAACTTTCTCGGGGTCTGGACGCACGCCGTTAGCATCGAAGATCATTCGCAAGAATGCAACCTGTTCAACTGAGAAACAACACTTTTCCCTGTTGAGAGTTACGCCTGCTTATTGAAGTCGTTCGAGGACGTTAAAAAGCCGCTTGTCGTGTTCCACTTGGTTCTTGCCGTACACCAGAATGTCATCTATGCAGTTCAGTACGCCGTCTAGGCCTTCTAGGACTTGCGAGAACTTTCTTTGAAAGATTTCTGGTGCGGATGTAATCCCGAACGGCAACCTGCGGTAGCAGTACCGCCCGTACGGCGTGATGAACGTCGTGAGCCTTTGACATTCCTCTGAAAGCTTTATCTGGTAGAAACCAGAATGCGCGTCCAGTTTAGAGAAGACTTTTGCTTCCTGGAAGCTTCCCATAACTTGCTCAAGTGTTGGCAGTTGACGCTCCCGTCTGACGAACTGGTTCAGTTGAGTCAAGTCAACGCAGATCCTTACTGCTCCAGACGGCTTCATTACAGGAACGATAGGCGCGCACCATTCTGTCGGTTCTTCGACCTTCCGTATCATTCCTTCTCGTTCTAGCCTGTCCAGTTCTTCTTTGACCTTTTCTTTCATGGGAATAGGAACCCGTCGCGGTGTAGACAGGCTGTACGGTTGCATGTGGCACAAGGCGTATAGTGTGTTCTCCCGATATGGTACCCGTGCCTTGGAATATCTTGGGATACTTGCTTCCGATATCGTCAGCAGTGTCTAATCCATCTAGGAAACGAACAATTCCCAGAGCTTTGATGGCTGGCAGTCCCAACAAGGGCGTGCGCAAGTTCCGCACGACGTAAATGGTTTGTT
This sequence comes from Rhipicephalus sanguineus, assembly GCF_013339695.2. Classification (NCBI taxonomy): domain Eukaryota; kingdom Metazoa; phylum Arthropoda; class Arachnida; order Ixodida; family Ixodidae; genus Rhipicephalus; species Rhipicephalus sanguineus. The sequence continues at coordinate 92,396,668 of NC_051184.2, read as the reverse complement.
GTGAACTGCTGTCTTTCCAAGATATTTTAGCGTCAAACTTTCCGATCGTACGGATGCTAATATTGCTCGGTCCTTTAAGATCGGTTGCGTTTTCCAGAGAAGGCGGAAGAAAAGGATAATTTTCACCGACGACCGTCACCTCGGCTCCCGTATCTACTTTCATGCGGAGCGTCTGGTTGTCTATCTTTACTGTGACGAAATGCTCAGATTGTGTGTTCGCACACTGCTCGACCGTGCCAATAAACTTGCTACCAGCTTCGGCGATGCCATCGAGATTTGTGCCTGTTTGCTTCTTTTTTCGGCATGCCTTTTCATAGTGGCCCAACTTCCGGCAAAATCTGCACCTTTCTTTTTGCGCTGGACATTTGTTTCGCGGGTGAAATGGTCCGGCACAATAGCTGCAGTTATTGTGATGATAAGCGAGCTTCTGACAGCGAGTAAACGTGCTCTTTGCAGCAGCTTTCTTGGGCTTTACTGCGGCGACGCAAGCTTCTGGGACTGTGCCCTCGTGCTCTTTTAGCTCTGCTTGCTGTTGCTTTACGGTTTCGCTCGTACGCGCTCTTGCCAAAGCAGTGGCCATCGTTAGCTTGGGGTCCATCTGTAGTTCCTCCGAAAGAACCTGGTCCCGTAGTCCTACTACGAAGCGGTCTCTTATTAGGCGTTCCTTCATGCCTTCGAACATCTGTCTGCTAGCTTGCTAAGCTCGGTTGCGAACTGGTCTACCGTTTCTCCCAGTTGTTGGCGGTGTTGATTAAAGCGTGCACTTTCGTAGACTATGTTCTTGGTGTGGACAAAGTAGTCGTTAAATTTAGACTTTACGAGCTTGAAGTCCTCCGTTTCTTCGTCTTTTACGTTTAGCGACCGAAGAATCGCCCTCGACTTTCTGCCCATAGTATAGAGAAGAGTCCTTACTTGAACTTCGTCTGTTTTTTCATGTAGCCCAGACGCGAATCTGTAGTCGTCAAATTCGTCCATCCAGGCGGGCCAGTCCGCTGCGTTCTGGAAGTCGAAGGGTTTAGGAGGCTTGATTCCCGCCATTCTGAAGCGTTGTCGCCGGTACGGCTGGTCCTCGTAGACGCAGCTGCCGGTCGTGCGCTTGTTGACGGGGCCGTTGAAGCGCTACTTGGCTACATCGGAACCACTTCTGACACCATGTCAAGCTCGTCAGGGTGATCGACAGACGCTCGTTACATCGTGACCAAGAAAAAGCCCTCTTTAATGTTTCGTCGTGAAATATATACAGTAAGAATGATCACATGACTCTCGTGATAACCGGATGATGGAAACAAAGATAGCGCGTGTCTCGGCGCTTGTCCAACCTTACGTCGGTGCAGCGTTGCCAGTATAGTGTACTAGAATAATCTTTACTAACACACTATAGTTCCCAGCTTCTCTGCCTGTTGGAAGAATTTCGTTCTTCTTTCGATGTCGGGCAACCTTCTCTCGGCCGCACGTCCGCTGTTACGCATCGCATCGACACTGGCGCTCAACCACCACTGCGGCAACGTCCATATTGTAACGGGGTCGTGACGGGGACGAAGGCAGCAGGCGGCGTGTCCAAGAAGGAACTCTTTATTCGGCCAAACTTGTGGCCGGGAAACGGAAAGTCAAACTACAGCGATACACACTGTACACTGATAGCGGCGTCGGCCGTCGAAAACCTGACAAGTGGTGACGCGCGTCGACATTTATGCATGTGCCGTCGAATATTCCAGCGTTATCGCTGGTTGTCGCGCAAGCTCTAGAATAGGCTCAAGTGTTCGCGTCTTGCGCGCAATCTTAACAAAACGATCTACAATAATCGCGAAGCTTCTCGAAGAATGAGGCGCGGTTTGCGCTGAGCGTTGCTGACAGTTTTTGTGGGCGAAAACCGAATACAGCAAAAGTGATAATAAGAAACGCACGTGGCAATATCATGTGTCTCCCGCAGAACATCGGGTAATTAATGAGCAAGTTGACGATATGCTTCGACGCGATGTTATTCGACCCTCCAACAGCTCATGGGCGTCTCCTGTTGTTGTCGTTGCAAAGAAGGACGGTTCTGTGCGATTCTGCGTAGACTACCGACGGCTCAACAAAATCACTCGCAAGGATGTTTATCCACTGCCGTGAATGGACGACGTGATTGACAGCCTCCAAGAAGCAGAATCTTATTTTTCTATCTATTTGCGTTCGCTTTACTGGCAAGTACCCATGGCTGATCATGCTCGACCGAAGACAGCCTTTGTCACGCCCAACGGCTTGTACGAGTTCAACGTAATGCCGTTTGGTCTCTGTCATGCGCCCGGGACCTTCGAGGGCATGATGGACACCGTCCTGCGCAACTTTTATTGGCGCACGTGCTCGTGCTACCTGGACAACGTCGTCGTTTTCGCTACGGACTTATCCACGCATCTCCAACGTCTGCGGCAGGTTCTGAGGCGTTTGAGCAACGGCGGCCTCCAACTGAATCTGAAGAAGTGCCGATTTGCAGCCGGCAGCTGACAATCCTAGGCTACGTCATGTCCAAGGACGGAATCCTTCCCGATCCGGCCATGCATCGGGCAGTGGCTGGATTTCCCAAACCTACGTCCGTCGAACACCTGCGCAGTTTCGTAGGACTGTTTTCATACTTTCGACGCTTCATACGAAACTTTGCCACCATCATATCGCCGCTGACGAAGCTCCTTGGAAGTCACGGACCCCTAAATTCGTGGTCGTCCGAGTGCGATGACGCGTTCGCAAAGCTCCGTCGTTTGTTGACGTCTCCTCTCATACTACGCCACTACGACCCTACAGCCCTAACGGGGGTACACACGGACGCCACCAGTGTAGGCCTCGGCGCTGTCCTTACACAGGGCAAACCAGGGTTCCCGGAATATGTCGTCGCATATGCAAGTCGTACGCTTACTATAGCTGTGTGAACACGCTTGAGAGCATTCAAACTCAAGGATTGCGAACGTGCTTGGACCTACCACGCTGCACGTAAACGATTGGAACTATCGTCACGAGCAACATCGGACAGCATTTGCGCTAGCGTTTAGAACAGCGCGAGTCGAGAAAACGCGCAGCAAGAGAGCTAACAAAGTTCGACGCCCCACGGCCGCTGGATGATAACACCGTGTGCGTTTGTAAAAATAATAGCGGTTACGGAGAAGAAATTGTAAAGAGGAACAAATCTTGACCTCAACAAAATAAAAACAGTTGGAAAAAGTAAAAGTAGTTGTGTGCACATCGTGCGCATACCAGGCACACATGCACAGACGTTTAAAGGGTAAAGGCTCTGATATACTCCAGCGTAACGTCGACGAGCGAGCGCGCGCGTCACGGCGACGTTACGTCAGCAAAAAACAGCCCTCTAAAGTCCGGCGTCCGCTGACCGCCGACGCGGCCCACGGTTGCTGGCGCGCTCGGGCGTCGCTCGGCGCCGAATAGATCCTGCTGCATTTCGCGCCAGACGCGCCAGACCTAGGTGGCATTGGCCAGGCTCGCATGTACAGGAACCTGCTTCGCGGGCTGTTTCGTCGGTTCCTGACAGGTGGCGCGGGCGTTCTTCGCTTTACTGCGCATGCGCTCCTCTAGATGCGATCGCACCGGCGCCCCGGCGCGTTGGAGCCAGCTCGACTGTAGCGGAGACCGATTTGCGCCTGGCGTAGCGTCGCCAGCTCGGCGTGACGGAACGCAACGTCCTCGCGGGCGCTCGCGTCGGACGTCGGAGTATAATGGAGCCTTAACTTTGGGCTGACTTCACGTCAGCACTCACGTTATAGCACGGAAATCAGCTTTATTCAAACGAACGCATCCTGCGGTGCGATTCCCATTTCGCGTGCGGTGCTGTGAATATCACACGTATCATCCGTTAGTGTATTGCTCCGGGGTCGAGCAATGCTCGAATATACGTTGCTGAGTTAACGGAATACATACGCAATGTACATTCGACTGTTGGCTTAGGCCCTTCGCTGATTCGCAAAAGGAATAATTATGGCGTAGTGGGCACTTAACAACAGTGCTTGCAGTAGGCATACTAGAATAAGATAGATTTACCAGCGCAAAAAAGACGAAACACTTAAGGAACAAAAACACACACAGCGGTGATCTATCTTAATCATGAACCAACTCGCCCAAGCAGCACTTTTAGCATACTAGGATAGTTTGACATGGCCAATGTTGTGCGCACAGTCATTCGCTTCCTTACGGCATTGTCGTAAGGAAGCGGGCTAGCATTCCCCTTGTTAGCAATTGAGAGGGCGATGCGCACGGGGACCGATTACGCTATTGCGTTCTACTCTTGAAGGCGAAGCTCAAGTGTCCCCCAAGTTTTTTTTCTTTTTTTTCATGGCATACAGAGTCCAAGAGAGAAATAGATAAAAAGCAAAAATGCAGGGAGGTTAACCTAGTAGTAATAACTGGTTTGCTACCCTGGACAAGGGCGGGGAAAGAGGGGTCGGAAAGACTACAGAAAGAGATAAAATAAAAATTACACCATCTCCCACTAAAGGGAACCATGTGGGGATGCGAAGCAGCTCATGGGTCGACTTAAAGTTCCGTTCATCACGGGCACCTTGCCCGATGTTAACGCGTCCTTGCAAGTGGAGCACACCATGAATTCACTGTAGTTGCTGTTGCTGTTACTCGTCCCGAACTCTTGTTGGAGCACGCCACGCGCTTCATCGCTCGTCTGCAGGATCCCTTTTCCCGATGCCATCACGTCATTGCTGAGAGAGTGTAAGGGGGAGAGGCCACAGTGTCTTACCCAGCCCCTTACACAGGCCCGAACGCGCTAGCGCGTGCCAGCACACATGGTTTTGTCTGCGTTACGCCACGCTAGGACAGCATACAGCCGCCCGGGCCTTTAAAGTGCTCTGCACGTATCATCGTCAAGACGGTCGAAGAACAAGAGGAAGAAGACTTCTCTTTGGCGCGAGCGCTCGCTCAGATGGCTATACTAGGTGGGACGGTCGCCAATGGAACTACGGACACTGCCCAGCGCAAAAGCTGCTCCGCATCTAAAAAAGCTCAAAATGACACTCGATCACATCTGCCTGCCCGGCCTCCACTTTAGATTAAAGTGCCCCCCCCCCCCTCACATCCGAAAAAAATTTCTGCCTACCGCCCATGCCTCCTATGCCAATTTTGGTCAATACCAAGTTGAGGGGGCGACCACGAGAGCACCCAGACCCAGATAGATAGATAGATAGATAGATAGATAGATAGATAGATAGATAGATAGATAGATAGATAGATAGATAGATAGATAGATAGATAGATAGATAGATAGATCTCGTGCCAACCGCCGCGCGTGCCACCTGCCCCTGGCTCGCCTTCTCGTCTGCGTCCTCTTCAAAGTCACACGTCCGCACAAAAGTCCTCAAATTCCCCTCGAAGTTCACAAACACAAATTTACGTTACAAATATCGTCCATTCACTACACACACACACACACACACACACACACACACACACACACACACACACAGACACATGTATATACATGGTGTCCCAGCTATCACGCAGCACGATTTTAAAAAAAAGGAACGGCGTTACGCGAAGCAAACCTGCTGCATATTGTTCCTAGTACACTGGAGTAGCCACTGGTATTTTTATTGCGATAGCAATTATATGGACAGTCTCGGCTGAATTTTGCCGTCGCCGTCATGCACCGTATATGTATAAGTATGTATATATATAAAAAAGCCGCAAAGAAAAAATAATTCAGAAAAATGCTTCCGAAGCGCGGAATCGAACCAGGGACCTCTTGCTCCGCAGCGAGCGGCGCTAACCGCTACGCCACGAAACGCAGATCCTCCACGTAGCTAACGGCGAGCGTTATATACACACCCATTATCGCTGGACGTACTCGGAGACGGCCGGCGCTTATAAGCGTTTCTTCATTACCAGGGAGATGGCGCTAGGAGCACGACGGGCGCATTTAAAAGTCGTCGGCGAGCTCGCTCGCTTCTTATTGCGCAGGGAGAACCTTGCCCTTTCGCTGTCTGCTCGCGCGGTTTTCTGGTGGTGAGGGGGAAGAGGGTTGTTTCAAGCTTTCACCGTGGTGTCCGCGCTCATGTTACGGAGCGTACGAAAGTCACTCGAGCTGAAGGGACGCCGCTAAACGAACAAACAGACGATGAGCGCGAACTATCAAGTGCCACAGCTCGACACGTGAAGCACGCTAGTTTGCTTCGCTGCTTCGGCCGCCTTTGCAACAGGAGCGCTGTTCAAACTGAGAGTATCCATTGGCGAGCCTCACTTCGTATAGCATTAGTTTCTTGCTATCGCATTCATTGCTTCGCCCTTGCGGCGAAACTGTGACTTTTTTTTGTTAATGAGGTTTAATTATTTAGTCATAATCATATTGCTATGCCATTATATTGCTATGTCAATTGTGACTAATTAATTAGTCATAATTATATCTGCTATGACATTCGTAATCCTAAAGCCACCTCTGACCTCACGGATTCCCAGGTGGCGTATCGTAAATTCGCAACATGTCAAGATGGCCGCACAGCGCATTCAATACTGCAAGAGGCTGCGGCCACTCGCAGAGGGTCACTGGATACGGCTATTTTTACCAGGGCACTCAGCAGTTGGAGGAAATTAACTTGCTTACGCCTCCACCTGCGAACTCTTACACCAGACCTCCGCTGCTTCCTCCACAGCGCAACTTCTCGCTGACCAGGACAACCCACAGTCTCTCTTTTCCTATACCGATATCCTGCAATGCAGCAATGCATTAGGCTGAGTAGACGCACTCTAACCCCACCTGATCTTAACTTCTATAAGGCAACGCAGGTGGCGTGGCGATGATTACACTCATTATTCCCTCCGAATCCTTATGTCTTGTCCAAGATCGATTCTTCGGGGTACAATCCGCAATATAAATTCTGTCCCCAGACGGCCTCCTTATTGCATATGGTCTGGGAGTGCCAAGACAATCCCAATATATCAGCCAAACATAATCCTACATTAGCCAAGTTGGAGGCGACGCTGTCCAGCTCTGACCCAGGGAAGCAACAAGCCCTGGTCGACCGAGCGCAGACGGTGGCAAAAGATAGTGGTCTTCCAGGGGTAACCACTAGCGACGCAACTTGTTAGAAATAAATGTTTTATTCTCTCTCTCTCTCTTACGAACACACCGAGTACTGGCACTCGCTTGTAACATTCTTGCAGAATGTGCACTGCAACATGTCCTGTCGAAGTTACTGTGCGTCATCGGTAACTAGCGGCAGAAGACGCGGCAATCTTGCATCCGCATCACGTTATCTAACAGTGGAAAATGCAGCGCACCTGTTGTCTGGAAGTGAGCTTGCGTCGTGGATGAACCACTACACTTAACGTTTACAAAGATCCCTGAGGGCGGCTTTACAGAACCTGACCGCAGACTCCCGCATACAAATGCAGATTTCAGCAGGTTGAAGTATTCCGAGCGCCAACCATTAAGTTGTGTTGTGCTCCCTTCTGTACGCATTGCCGTGGCTGAAATCGACACGCAATGCCCTAGTTGAGTCAGCTTGTTGTGTAAACTGTGCTAACTGGGGCCACTATTGCTCACCGGCAGCGAGTTACCGAACGATTGTACTCACTGTCTCCCACAACCGAGGTCGGAAAGTCGAAGGCCTCCAGCCACGGTAATGGTGAGTGCTACTCTCTTCTCACCCAATAAGTATAGGACAATGTGTGCTGTTCAATTACGCAATGGTCATACTTGGCCAGAGATCGCCGAACCACAAGAAATGGCAGTTTATACATAATTGTGTCATCGAATTTACAAAGATCCTCAGGGATCTTTGTAAACCTGAGTGTAGTGGTTCGTCCGCGACGCAAGCTCACTTTCATATAACGGGTTCTCTGCATTTTGTACAGCCCGCGGACGAGCTCTGACTCGCTCTTCTCAGGACCAAATAAAGTTCAGTTCAGTTCAGTTATATCCAGCTGGTACTGATGAAAGTTTGCCGCACCTTTTGCCGCTACCAACGACGCAAAACGACTTCGACCGGACATATTGAATTACACATTTTGAATGAAAAATTTACACCTAGATGCGGTTTCTCAACAGAGTTGCATCCTCTCTGAGGCGCGCATATAGCGTTTCATAGAAGTTCAGACGGAAGCATAAGCAGTATCGAAGAAAAATTGCTTTTTAATCCGGCAGCGGCGGCATGCCTACAAGATTCTCCGCAAGATACGCTATTTCTTAACATATTTATTTATTTAAATTGTAGCGAAGCGTTGGAAGCCTGTAATGGGTCGCCCTCTCGAGCGCTTACTAGTGGGTCGTCCTCTTCCGCTCTTCTGGGACAGCACGCTCCTCGCGCTCAGAGTCGGCACCCCGCCTTGACCGTCGCAGTCGTTTATCGTCGCCGAGTGCCCGCTAATAAACGTCTTTATAATTTGGTGGAGGGTGCTGGGCTTTCACAACAACTTCGGCCCTCATTCGATGCCCCTGGCTCTTCGATCCCGTACCCTGCCGCCTACGATGCCTCAAGACGCCTCCCAGCAAACGGCCCCGCCTACACCGACCTCCTGCCCAGGTGTGCCTCGTATCCGCGACCCTCCGGTCTTCACTGGCACAGATGGCACCGACGTGGAGGACTGGCTCGCGATTTACGAGCGCGTGAGTGTCCCCAATAAATGGGACGAGGCAGGAAAGCTGACTAACCTCGTTTTCTACGTCGCGGGTGTGGCGGGCTTGTGGTACAACAACCACGCTTCAGATTTTACAACGTGGTCCGACTTCAAGACCGCCATTATCAATGTGTTTGGCCGCCCTGCCGTTCGTAAGCTGCAGGCCGAACAGCGCTTACGTGAACGCGCTCAGCAGGCCGGTGAATCATTCACCAGTTACATTGAAGACGTCCTCGATTTCTGTAAGAAAGCCGACGCCACCATGTCCGAATCAGACAAGATCCGGCACATCATGAAAGGCATCGATGACGACGCCTTCACCATGCTGCTCGCCAAGAACCCCAGCACAGTGGCTGAGGTCATAACGCTCTGCCAAAGCTATGAGGAGCTGCGCCGGCAGCGATCGATGACCCGTCGCTCTCCATCACGCGACGCCGAGCTCGCTGGCTTGTCGACCATATCCGACCACCCCGCGTTGCTCGCAGAGATGAAGACATTCGTGCGCGAGGAAATCGCGCGCCAATTCTCTCTGCTGGACTTTGCTCGCCCGCAGTATGTCCAACAGCCGTCGACCACCCTTCTGCCTCCGCTCCGTCGAGCAATTGAGCAAGAAATCGCCGAGGTCATGCCCGAGTACCACCAGCACCATACGGCTCCTGCACCCTTGAGTTACGCCCAAGTGGTCGCAAGAACGCCCCCAGCAATCCCTACGGCTGCCCCACACATTTACGCCGAAGCCTCCGCTCGACCTCATTCTTTCGAAGCGGATGTGCCGGTAACCTGCGCCGACGTCACGCACAGGCCACGACTGCAGCCCACTGTCCAGTCCTATCACTTGCCGCCCCGTCAATCCCGTCCTGCACCATGGGCGGGCCCTGCCCCAGCGAACCGATGGCGCACACCTGACAACCGCCCCATATGCTTCGCATGCGGTTACGCCGGCCACGTGGCGCGGTATTGCAATCGCGTGCAGCCGCCTAGAGTCGCGTCGCCTGCCACCAGCCCGGCGAACCGCCCATATTACGACCCACCTACGCCACTGTCGCCGACGTCTCGCCCCGCTCCATCTACCCGCCGTTCCCCGTCACCACGACGCCGCTCGCTGTCACCGATGCGGCCACGTCTGGTCCCACGAGACCAGGAAAACTAGTCGTCGCAGTCCACGAGGCAAGGGCTGCGATGCTGTCGAACTGCGAAAGCCCTCAGCGAAGCCCATCGAACGTGATAGACGTGTTTGTGGACGGTGTTCGTGCATCTGCCCTTATCGACACTGGAGCCGCCGTATCCGTTATGGACGCAAAGCTCAGCCGAATACTGCGAAAAGTGACGACGCCACTTTCCGGGCTCTCCCTCCGTACAGCCAGCGCCCAAAGCATTCACCCTACAGCGGTATGCACAGCCCGCGTCATGATTAAGGACGCTATGTACGCCGTCGAATTGATCATCATTCCTGCATGCTCTCACGACGTCATCCTCGGATGGGATTTTCTCTCCCGTCACGACGCCGTAATTCATTGCGCACCCGCCGAAATAGAGCTCTCACCATTCTCTAATTTGACGCCGGCAGACAGTCCATCGGCTGCGAGCAAGATACTCGTCAAAGACGACATAAAAGTGCCTGCAAACTCGTCAACGGCGGTGTCAGTCTACTGCGCCAGCCTATCCGACACCGTTGCACTCCTCTCGCCATATGACCGTGTTTGCACGAGGAAAGGCTTGCTGGTGCCTTTCGCGACCGTTCAAGTCACCAAGGGCAGCACCTCTATTTATGTAATCAACCCCTCCCCGTACAGTGTTACGTTGGTGCGAGGGGAATGTCTGGGCAGCGTAGAACCCCTCGAAGACGCACAAGTTATGGACGAGCCCGATGATTCGCACGGCCGAAGTTCGAGCACGCTCAGTGCTGTTTCGACGTCTGGTTCATCACACGCTGACGTATTGGTTCCTCCATAGCTGACAACCTTACGCAGGTCCAGCGTTCCCAGCTTTTGGACCTGTTGGAAGAATTTCGCCCTTCTTTCGATGTCGCTCAAACTTCTCTCGGCCGCACGTCGGCCGTTACGCATGGCATCGACACTGGCGACCAGCTGCCACTGCGGCAACGTCCATATCGCGTATCTCCCGCCGAACGCCGTGTAATCACCGAGCAAGTCGACGACATGCTTCGACGTGATGTCATTCGACCCTCTAACAGCCCCTGGGCGTCTCCTGTCGTTCTTGTTGCGAAGAAGGACGGTTCTGTGCGGTTCTGTGTGGACTACAGGCGACTCAACAAGATCACTCGTAAGGACGTGTATCCACTGCCGCGAATAGACGACGCGATTGACAGCTTGCAAGGCGCCGAATTCTTTTCATCTCTCGATTTGCGCTCAGGGTACTGGCAAGTACCTATGGCTGATGACGCTCGACCGAAGACCGCCTTTGTCACGCCCGACGGCCTGTACGAATTTAACGTCATGCCGTTTGGGCTGTGTAATGCGCCCGCCACCTTTGAGCGCATGATGGATACCGTTCTGCGCAACCTGAAATGGCACACGTGCTTGTGCTACCTCGACGACGTCGTCGTGTTTGCTCCGGACTTCTCCACGCATGTTCAACGCCTACGGCATGTTTTGACGCGTTTGAGCGACGCCGGTCTGCAACTGAATCTAAAGAAGTGCCGGTTTGCAGCACGGCAGCTGACAATCCTCGGCTACGTCGTGTCCAAGGACGGAATTCTTCCTGATCCCGCCAAGCTTCGGGCCGTGACTGAGTTCTCCAAACCTACGTCCGTCAAAGAACTGCGCAGTTTCGTAGGACTGTGTTCCTACTTTCGGCGCTTCATTCGAAATTTCGCGACTATCATATCGCCACTGACGAAGCTTCTCGGAAGTAACGGGCCCCTCCATTCGTGGTCGTCGGAGTGCGACGACGCTTTCGCAAAGCTCCGTCGTTTGTTGACGTCGCCTCCCATACTACGCCACTACGACCCTGCGGCCCCTACAGAGGTACACACAGACGCTAGCGGTGTTGGCCTTGGCGCTGTCCTTGCGCAGCGCAAACCAGGGTTCCCTGAATATGTCGTGGCATATGCAAGTCGTACGCTTACTAAAGCCGAGACCAATTACACCGTCACCGAAAAGGAATGCCTGGCGATCATCTGGGCCCTTACGAAATTCCGACCTTATTTGTATGGTCGCCCATTTGATGTCATCACCGACCATCATGCACTATGCTGGTTGTCGTCATTGAAGGATCCCTCAGGCCGCCTCGCCCGCTGGGCACTTCGCCTACAGGACTACGATATCCGCGTGCTGTACCGCAACGGACGCCAGCATGCTGACGCCGACGCACTCTCGCGCTCCCCCTTGCCTGACGACAATACTTCCAGCTCAGTGTCTCACAATGCCGTTTCGTCTATCGACATTCAAACCATCGCCACTGAACAGCGCAAGGATCACTGGATTGCCTCACTGATAGCCTTGCTGAGTGATCCATCGGCGACACCATCCACTCGCGCATTGCGTCGTCAAGCGCACCATTTCGCCGTTCGCGACGACCTCCTCCACCGACGCAATTACGGCGACGGCCGCCAGTGGCTACTCGTAATACCCCGCAGTCTGCGTTCTGACATATGCGAGTCGTTCCACACTGACCCGCAGTGTGCACACTCTGGGGTATCGAAAACCTACCACCGCATTCGCCAACGGTACTTTTGGCGAGGGATGTACCGCTACGTGCAGAAGTTCGTTCGCTCCTGCATCGATTGTCAGCGCCGCAAAACTTCAACGCACCTGTCGCCGGCAGGTCTGCAACCTCTACCTTGCCCTGACCGGCCGTTTGGGCGCGTTGGAATCGATTTGTATGGACCACTTCCTCTAACGTCGGCTGGTAACCGCTGGGCCATCGTCGCTGTTGACCACCTTACGCGATACGCCGAAACTGCCGCCCTCCCAGCGGCTACAGCGCGCGATGTTGCCTCCTTCCTGCTGCACCGATTCATGCTGCGCCACGGTCCACCCCAGGAGCTGCTCAGCGATCGAGGTCGTGTCTTCTTGTCCGAAGTCGTCGAAGCCATTCTCAAAGAGTGCAACGTCGTTCACCGGAAAACTACTGCTTACCACCCGCAGACGAATGGCCTCACCGAACGCTTTAACCGCACGCTCGGCGACATGCTCTCGATGTACGTCGCCGCCGATCACACAAATTGGGATGCCATTCTGCCTTTTGTCACCTACGCCTATAATACCGCCCCGCAGAGCACTACTGGTTTCTCGCCCTTTTTCTTATTGTACGGCAGGCACCCGTCGCACACGATCGACACAATCCTTCCCTACAAGCCGGGCCCGTCTGAGTGTGCGCCTATTTCTGCCACAGCAAGACTCGCTGAGGAGTGTCGGGAGCTTGCCAAGACATTTACTACGAATGACCAAGAGCGGCAGAAGAGCATTCGCGGTGACACCACCACTTCTGCGCCCACGTTCCTCCCTGGAGCACTCGTATGGCTCTCGGTCCCTACCACTGCACCTGGCCTCTCTTCAAAACTACTGCCGAAATACGACGGCCCCTACCGTGTCGTCGAACGCACGTCCCCGGTCAACTACGTGATCGAACCCCTTGAACCATCTTCGGACATGCGCCGTCGAGGGCGCGACATTGTCAACGTGGAGCGCCTGAAACCCTACCATGACCCGCTCATAGTGACAAGCAGTTAGGTCGCCAGGCGGCTCCCTTTTCGTACCCGGGGTAATTGTAGCGAAGCGTTGGAAGCCTGTAATGGGTCGCCCTCTCGAGCGCTTACTAGTGGGTCGTCCTCTTCCGCTCTTCTGGGACAGCACGCTCCTCGCGCTCAGAGTCGGCACCCCGCCTTGACCGTCGCAGTCGTTTATCGTCGCCGAGTGCCCGCTAATAAACGTCTTTATAAAATCATTATTTGTTTATCAAATCACATCAATCTAATCAAATTCATTTCAACATACAAGTGATGTCGTGGTCAACGAACTAAAAGCCAGCAAGGCTTGACAGGGTCCACTGCCCTGTGCTGCATTCCTTTATGAGCCACTGCAGCAGCGGTACTGGTTACGCAAGAACAAAAAGACAGACAGACAGACAGACAGACAGACAGACAGACAGACAGACAGACAGACAGACAGACAGACAGACAGACAGACAGACAGACAGACAGACAGACAGACCAAAATTTCTGCGTATAAGTTCCCCAAGAAAGACTATCGTCTTTAAAAGAAATAACAGTGTAGAGCCGAATATTACTCGGTGAAGCTCTGCGCTGCTTTGATGTCAAAAACCAGACAAAACAACCAGAGCGTGTGAAAAGATTACTTTGTGGTCACGTTTCAGACAAATCGCAATATAGGAGGCTGTTATGCAGATTTAGTCGACATGAGGCGAAGAAAGATTTATTGCATGGGAATTCGGGACCTCATAGGGATTTATTAGCGAGGACAGTGAGCGGTTCTAAATGAACACTTCTTAGCCCTGCGCCCAATACGCGAAATTAATGTATGAAACCCAAGAGGAGCCACCTTATCTCTGTGTGCGACTTCATTTTCAATCTGTTTATGTCATTTTTCTTCCCCGTCAGTGTGTCCTCTTTGCTATTATATGGCCTTTCTTCTGTTCCATGAACTTTAGTGCGTCCTTGAATTGGTGATATTGTTCCTTATAGAAACAGCCATTTAATTTGGCTCAGCTTGGCTTTTTTATTCAAGGAGAAAATTCGTAAAAATTACCTTAGTAGACACTACGAAATCCTGTGTACTTGCTCGACTGGCTCGTGTCACCATGCAGCAAACCGGCTACAAGAAATACACCAGTAAGAGCTTAAAGCAGAAAACACATAACAGCACTTTTTATTCTTTACGGGTTCCAGGATGAAACAGAACTGCGAGTAGGCTCCACAAATATACAAACAAAGATTACGCTGCAATCTTTAAGCATTCCTAAAGGGGATGTCTTCAATTGAAGTTCCTTTAAGGTCACGTTTGCCCTTTCTTTTCCAAAAAATTGAAAAGAGAGAGTATACGTCTATGCATTACATACACATCTAGTCTCCTATCTTTTTGTCCCTTTCTTTAATTCCTGTATGCCTGTTTCTCTCTTTCTGTTTATTTCTGTCTGTACTCGTTCTCTCCTCCCCCTTTTCTTCTCACCTTCACTTCCCTTCCGCACCCCCTTGCTACATTATATTCTACAAGGCTGTGCCATCCTCATCTAGCGCGCCTGGATAGCCGCGTGGTCACGACGCTTGCGTCCGCATCGTGGTTACGCAGTCTCGAATGTCGCCTCGCCAAGAAATTCTAACAGCGAAGCTATTCAAACTCTGCGCAGTGTCGTGACCCAGAAGCTGTCATCATAAACAGGTATGTGCCACATGAATTGAGCAACAGACGGGCGGCCTATAGCAAGTGGGTGAGTGAAAGAGGCAAAGAAAGAGACAGAGAAAGAAAGACATGGAACAAAAGAAAGAAAATCTTGAAAAAAAAGATTCCTCACGAGGCGGCGGGATTCGGACCTCCGTACCCACTATTCGAAGGCAAGCGTCTTTACTTCTCGGTCATCCAGGAACGCTGAAAGGACATAGCATAGCCTTGTATAGTATAGGCGATGCGCAAAGCGCCGACGACGCCATCTGCTGCCACGGCTCGGAAGCGCTGGGGGGTCCCGGCGAGCAGTGTTCCCGCGACCGTCTTATCGTGCTGGTTTCAAAGTTTTACCAACGCTGACCCTTCACGTGGCCGACGCTGTGAAATATATACGCCGGTGCGACAGCGCTCCCTCAAAATCTACTATATAAACACATGGCACGTAAACGAAGCTACTGTGTCGAGAAAAAACGTTGGTTCACGCGTCAACGCATGCAGGCATTATTGATCGCGACGTTATAACGAAGGCGGTGTTCTTACGATGAGCTCCACTTCGTCGGGAAGCTTGTTGACGCTTGTCTGTGGGAAACACTTGGCGCGTATGGTGACGTACATTGTCGTCCCACACAGCTTTGACATCGGACACATGTCCACTATTATAAAGCGCGGCTCCTTTGCGCACACTGTCGCCGCAAAAGTAATTATCTGGGACGCGCACAAGCGGCAAATCACACGCGCGCAAATGAAGCGTCTCTACGCGACCCACCAGCGGTTCCAACGGCCGCCGCTACGCGGCTTTCAGTGGCGCCCCTATAGGCGCTGCGCATCGCGGATAGCATAGCAAGGAGATAGAAAAGGGAAGTGATGATAAGGAGGAGAGATGCGAGGGTGAAGAGGAAGGAAAAGAGAAGTAAAGCATAGCATATAAAAAGTGCTAAAAGGAGAAATAGAGACAGTGAAATGTGGAAAGAGAAAGATAGAGAATTAAGGGATGAAGGTAAAAAGATAGAGAGAAAAAGTAGAAAGGAAGTGGACGCAAGCTAGAAATAGAGACAGTGAAACAAAGAAAGGAAAGAAGGACAAAGAAAAATATAAAGATGAAGGAACAAAAAGATATATATATATATATATATAGAGAGAGAGAGAGAGAGAAGGAAAAGACAGAAATAAACAGAGACAAAAAATGCGGGACCTTTGTAGTAAAGGGGCAGTGACATAAAATTTC
The DNA here is from genome assembly GCF_013339695.2 of Rhipicephalus sanguineus. Classification (NCBI taxonomy): domain Eukaryota; kingdom Metazoa; phylum Arthropoda; class Arachnida; order Ixodida; family Ixodidae; genus Rhipicephalus; species Rhipicephalus sanguineus. The sequence goes on along the minus strand of NC_051184.2, from coordinate 92,380,477 downwards.
AAACTCGAGATGCGTCCTTCACTCGATAGCTTGGTATGCATTCGTTTTTTGAGCGAAGTATGACTTGCATATAAGTTATTTTATTTCGAGGGCGAAGAGCGTGCAAAGGCTCAACGGGGCGTTCAGCACCCTGCGATATCGACAGTATTATGAGGTGTTCAGGGGACCCCCAGGCCAAGCCCCAGCCGCTGAGTGACGATGCGCGAGTAGCGATAACGTCGACATTCTGAATGTTGTCATCGTGGTGCCTAGTTGTAGTACCGAATGTCGGCGACGCCTGGATGCCAGGCAACGGCTTCACTTGTTTTGTCTAGCTTGACTCGCGCAGCGCGTTCGTGTGAATCCTGCGTCTTCCTAGCGTCGTTTCGAGTGATTCTTCGTGTGTTCGTCAGCCCGATTGGTATTATACGAAGCTACAATCTCCATCGAGTTACGTACCAGCATGCCATGGAACCGTTGTGCGCTGCAATCCTGCTCTTCAAAAAATAAGAGAAAACGCGAGAAGTCTGTGTCGTTGCACTCGTTTCCGAGCGTCGAGCGTCATCGCAGCCACTGAATTGACTTCGGTCGTGCCGGTGGGTCAGAGGTTTTTGCGCCCGGGTAATGCAGGGACCGATAACCACCTTGTGTTTCACGCAGTGCTCTTCGGACACGGGTGGCGAACATGGCGCATCTTGTGACGCCTGCGTCGCCAACGTGTTTAAATCTACAGCAGGTGCGTATAATGGCTTATTCTTGGTCTACAATTGTTGCGTTCGGACATTCGCTTGTAAATATAACAGCTCACGCTGTGCGAGTAATGGTATACCCCTGTGACGCGAACGTTTTTGATGTCTTGCGAACTGATCGCGATCGGGAACTGCTAAACGGTCACTTTCTATTGCGAGGCAGCCTCAATGCGCCTCGGATTTTCTGCTGTGATAGAAAAAGAGTGTACTCAAGGAAAAAAGCTTAATAAAGATATCAAGTACATAATATCATTGGTTTCAATTAGTGGTGGCAATAAATTTTGGTATACTTAAACTTCTTCAAAAAATGCGATCAGGGCTGACGCTCGATGCGAATAAAAAATCGCACGCTATAAAAGTGTTTTTGGGTGCTGTAGCCACCTGTAGACTTTGTGAAAGCGAGCTGTTGTAATTGAGCGTAGAAGTACGAGTTCCGTTGAAAAACAATTCTGGGCATGAAATATTCCGGCATTATTATTATTATTATTATTATTATTATTATTATTATTATTATTATTATTATTATTATTATTATTATTTTAATGATGTTTCTTCTGTAATTCGGAATTCTTCTTTCCTTTTGTATGCCGATGACATAAAGATATTTAAGGAAATTCATTCAGTTATCAATTGTCGCTTGCTGCAATCTGATTTGTGTTCTTTTTCTGAATGGTGCAGGAGCAATAACCTCTCCCTAAATATTTCGAAAACCAAGGTAATGAGTTTCACTCGAAAAACAGCTAGTGTACCATTTTTATATTCTGTCAGTTCTGTGTCGTTGTGTAAGGTATGTGAGATCAATGATCTAGGTGTTCTTTTTGATAGCACCTTACACTTTTCTGCTCACGCTAAGCGTGTTGCTTTGCGAGGTATTCGCACCCTAGGCTGTGTTTGCAGAATGTCTAGAGAATTCCGTTCTCCTGTGCCCTTCCGAAAATTGTACACCGCGCTATGTCTTCCTCAACTAGAGTATGCATCTGTGATCTGGAATGGCATTCCTAATTCCAGCAGCAACGCCATTGAGCGAGTCCAGAAAAAATTCCTAAGCATTTACAACCATCGTTTCGCTAGAAATGACTCTGGATCTCGTTCTAACGCTGCTGGATTACTATCATTGCAATCACTTTGCTGCCGACGAAATCGCGCTGATCTGTTATTTCTTTACAAGCTTGTGCATGGTATCATATCCTGCCCTGTACTGCTCAACTGTCTTAATTTCCCAATTCCACGCAAGTTGACCAGAGAGAATAGACCTTTTCATGTAACAGCCTGCCTCTGTGAACATTCGACCATTGGCAGGATACAACGTCTTTACAATGCTTACTTTTTGGAGCTCGATGTTTTTTACAGCTCCCAGTCGTTGTTCTGCTCCGAGCTTTGCACTGTACTTACATAGCCTTGTACACTGTTGATATTTTTTTTTCTGCCTGCGCATAGTTGTATATGTGCAATTTTGTAACGTTTTTTTATCCCTGATATTTTATTATGAATGTTTCCTTTGCTTTTTTTTTTGTGCGCCAGTACAAAGACCTTACGGTTGTTCCTGGGCACATTAAATAAACGTTTGATTGATTGATTGATTATTATTATTATTATTATTATTATTATTATTATTATTATTATTCCAACACTCTACCGTTCACAGAATACAAAGTCTCTATAATGTTAATTTTCTCGATCTTGACATTTTTCATAGTCCACAATCATTGTTTTTATCCGAGCTTTGCACTGTTTTGACATAGTATGGCACAATGTACAAAGTCTTCCCTTCTCCGTCTTTCCGCATAGTTGTATATATGCAATCTAATTTTTCATTCCCCTTCAATATTTCTCGTGTTGTCTTATTTTACTCCTCCCCTTTTGTGTTCATTTCTCTTTGTCTACGTGTATTTGCTCTTTTTATTTCTGAAGACTGTCTGTATTGTATAGTTTATTTTTATTGTTTTTTTTTGCGTGCGCCTGCACAAAGACCTTACGGTTGTTCCTGGGCACGTTAAATAAATGATTGATTGATTGATGATTGATTGATTGATTGATTATTATTATTATTGTCTCCCATCTCCTGCCGGCGACTTCAAACAAAGTTCCAGTCATATTCCTCATTCTATATTGAAGTTGACGAGGAAACACTACAACGCCTGAATGACCCTTCGATGTGGCCCCTCGGATGCCTCTTCAAGCCATTTCGTGGGGAGCTGCGCGATGACATGCTTCATCCCTCTGAGATAGTGACTGGAATCCAAAGTGCCGTGTGACGTAGACATATTCTACCAAAATGCTCGGGGTCTGCGTACCAAGACACTCGAGTTTTTCTCTAATGTTCTTTCGTCTGCTTTTCCTATTATTGCTATCTCTGAAACCTGGCTCGGCACTGAAATTCCCTCATCGGACTTTTTTCCCCCGACCTACACCACCTTCCGCCGTGACCGAGATTTCAGTGAAACCAAACAGAAAGGCGGTGGCGTGCTGATTGCCATTGACAATTCACTGAAATCCGTTAGACGGAAAGACCTAGAAACTATCGAAGAATCGATCTGGCTAGAAATCAACCTTGAGCGCCGTGAAAAATTGTTGATTGGATGCTTCTATTTACCGCCCAGCATTTCCCCTGCCTCGTTTCACGATGTCATGTCTTCTATTGAACTTGTGATATCTTCTCATAGTGGGCACAGAATTATTGTTCTTGGGGATTTCAATGCACCTGGAATTGACTGGAGCACGCTTACCTTTTCTCATTACAATCATTTCACAGAGAAAAAGTGCAGCCTGCTCTTGGACTTTCTGGCGTTTAATTCCCTAGTGCAACATAATTCAGTCGTCAATTCCAGTGGCAACGTCTTAGACCTGTGTGTGTCAAACGATCAACCCCTTGAAGTTTCCCGCTCCAACGTCTCTCTTGTACGTCCGGACAAATTCCACCCACCACTTAACGTAAGATTATCTGCATCAGCCGAAACAACGAGCTACAGCAGTTACGTAAACAAATCTCCAAGATTTGCGTTCAGGCGAGGTGATTACACGGGCCTCTATCATCACTTGTCCACCGTTGACTGGTCACAGGTTACTGACAAACCGAATGTTGATGACCAGGTTGATCAGTTTGCGGAGCTTGTACTGAGCAGCATGCGTAATTTTATTCCCCAATACACACATAAACAACGTAAATATCCCCACTGGTTCTCATCTGAACTTATCAGTGCACTGAAGCATAAAGATCGCGCACACAGGAAATCTAAATGTTCTCCATCGAGCGAGTGGAAGGAAGAGTTCAGCTTTTTTCGAACTCTCGCTAAACGCCTATATAAACGGGATCATAGTTCGTATATTGAATTCTTAGAAAAAAAAACGCCAGGCCTGCGCGGAAAGCGCAGCACAGTCACAGCGAAAGCTGGAAGAGCGGCATTTCTAGAGCCCGTTATAAACTCTCCTGTGGCTACTAATACAGGTACATTAGCAACGTACCCACTACGCCACAAAGCGTAATTTTTGGGAAGTTGGGAAGCACCCAGCACGACATTATTCGTTGTTCTGCGGAGAAGCGAGGTACCATATGTAAGCGATTATGTGCAGTTTGTTGATGCGGCGGTTGATGACGATGAATAATTATGGTTGCGCCCTTTGTAATGGGTTGGAAGCTTTAAACGACCCACTAGTTACGTAATGCATATTGTGTGACGCCCTGTCGTTGTTTAACTGTCCCACCACGCTTTATAACACACTTTAACCGGAGAAACGTAGAGCGAGAGAGAGAGAGAGAATTGACTTTATTGAGACCCTAAGGAAATGGATCATGGGAGCCTTATGGGCTTCCTTGGCAACCAACAGAAGTGCACTTGCGAGGAACCCACTACGCTATAAATCATTGTAATTTTTGAGAAGTAGGGCAGTAGGCACTGTGCCATTTTTCGTCATTCTACAGACAGCCGTGGTACCTGCTAAACGCATGTAAGGCATTATGCGCACTTTGTTGATGCTGTGCGTGATGACGATGAATAATTATGGCAGAGCTCTTTGTAATGGGTTGGAAGCATTCAACAACCTACTCGTTGCGCAATTCGCATTGTGTGACGCCTGGTTACAGAATTCGCGTGTTGCGACGCTTGGTGCTCATTCTACTCTTTTACCACGCTATATTCCATATGCTAATGTGGTTCCTTCCCGACATGAAGCCTGTATAGGACCTTTTTGCAAAGCAGCTTCAAGCACCGGCATGGCTCAGAGGTTGAATACTGGGCTCCCACGCAGAGGACCCAGGTTCGAACCTCGTTTCATCCTGGCATTTTTTTCTTATTTAGTTTTTTTCTTATTTCGAGCGATACTGGTTACGGACACCGGCGGCGGCGGCGGCGGCGGCGGCGGCGGCAGCGGCGGCGGCAGCGGCGGCGGCGGCGGCGGCGGCGCCGGCGGCGGACAACTACGGCACCAAAAACGGCCGGTGAAATGATCTCATAACAGCTTTCGCTGTAAAAGCGCTTCTGACAGGCCAGCTGAGTTTTGGAAGTATGTACGTAAACGGTCCAGCAAAAGCGGAGAGTCTTTCAGACTACTAGACTCAAATGGGGTAGAAGTGCATGCCGTCGCTGACTGTTTTGCCGCACATTTCTCATCCGTTTATAAGGCCTCAGACTCTAGCACTGATATCAGACAGCCTAAGGCAGTTCGCTCACCCAGTGCTTTGTCGCTGGATGAAAATCTTATCTGCGAATGCATTAAGTGCTTAAAACCATCCTTATCATGTGGCCCAGATGGCATCCCCTCCGCCATACTAAAAGCTTATAGTAGTATATTTGTCCCAGTACTGACTACGATATTTAATAACTGCCTGGACACTTCCACATTTCCTAGCATGTGGAAAACTGCCCGTGTTTTCCCAGTATTTAAGTCGGGCTCTAAAACAGATGTTTCTAATTATCGCCCGATTTCTCTACTATGTGCCACATCAAAGATCTTCGAGCTGGCTCTTCACAAAATATTGTCTTTTAGTGTTAAAAGCTCATTGATTCCTAATCAACATGGTTTTCTCGCTGGCCGCTCAACTACCACAAATCTTGCTAGTTTCATGACGCAGATCTCCACACCTATTTCTCAGAGAGGACAGGTTGACGTACTCTACTGTGACCTGAGCAAGGCTTTTGACGTAGTCAGCCACACACTGCTTATGGTTAAACTTGCGCAATTTGATGTTGACTTGTCGGTTGTGAATCTCCTGCAGAGCTATCTGCTCAATAGATATTGTTATGTAGCGGTAAATGGCCAAACGTCTTCTTTGTATAAAGTGACTAGTGGGGTCCCTCAAGGGTCAGTATTAGGCCCACTCCTATTTTTAATTTACGTTAATGATGTTTCTTTTGCCATTCATAATTCTTCTTTCCTCTTGTATGCCGATGACATCAAGATTTTTAAGGAAATTCATTCAGTTAACGACTGTCGCTTGCTGCAGTCAGATTTGCGCTCTTTTTCCGAATGGTGCAACGCTAATAACCTTTCTCTGAATGCCTCGAAGACAAAATTCATGTCTATCACTCGCAAAACATCTAGCGTGTCATTTCAATACTCTGTCAATTCTGTGTCCTTGTGCAAGGTTTATGAGATCAGTGATCTTGGTGTTGTTGTTGATAGCACGTTAAACTTTTCTGCTCACGCTAAGCGTGTTGCTTTGCGGGGTCTTCGCACCCTAGGCTGTGTTTGCAGATTGTCTAGAGAATTCCGTTCTCCTATGCCCTTCCGAAAATTGTACACCGCGCTATGTCTTCCTCAACTGGAGTATGCGTCCGTGATATGGAATGGCATTGCTCAATCCAGCGGTAACACCATTGAACGAGTCCAGAAAAAATTCCTTAGCATATATAACCATCGCTTTGCTAAAAAATCTCGTTCAAATACTGCTGAATTATTATCATTGCCATCACTTCACTGCCGACGAAATCGTTCTGATCTCTTGTTTCTTTACAAGCTAGTCCACGGTATCATATCCTGCCCTGTACTTCTCAATTGTGTTAATTTTCGAATTCCGCGTAAGTTAACCAGAGAGAACAGACCGTTTCATGTACCCGCCTGCTTCTTCCAACACTCTACCGTTCACAGAATACAAAGTCTCTATAATGTTAATTTTCTCGATCTTGACATTTTTCATAGTCCACAATCATTGTTTTTATCCGAGCTTTGCACTGTTTTGACATAGTATGGCACAATGTACAAAGTCTTCCCTTCTCCGTCTTTCCGCATAGTTGTATATATGCAATCTAATTTTCATTCCCCTTCAATATTTCTCGTGTTGTCTTATTTTACTCCTCCCCTTTTGTGTTCATTTCTCTTTGTCTACGTGTATTTGCTCTTTTTATTTCTGAAGACTGTCTGTATTGTATAGTTTATTTTTATTGTTTTTTTTTGCGTGCGCCTGCACAAAGACCTTACGGTTGTTCCTGGGCACGTTAAATAAATGATTGATTGATTGATTGATTGATTATTATTATTATTATTATTATTATTATTATTATTATTATTATTATTATTATTATTATTATTATTATTATTATTATTATTATTATTATTATTATTATTATTATTAATAATATAAGAATTGTACACGGCAATATGTCTTCCGCAACTTGAGTATGCGTCCGTGATATGGAATGGCATTGCTCAATCCAGCGGCAACACCATTGAACGAGTCCAGAAAAAATTCTTCAGCATATATAACCATCACTTTCCTAAAAATGACTCTGGATCTCGTTCAAATACTGCTGAATCATTATCACTGCCATCACTTCACTGCCGACGAAATCGTTCTGATCTCTTATTTCTTTACAAGCTAGTCCACGGTATCATATCCTGCCCTGTACTTCTCAATTGTGTTAATTTTCGAATTCCGCGTAAGTTAACCAGAGAGAACAGACCATTTCATGTACCCGCCTGCTTCTTCCAACACTCTACCGTTCACAGAATACAATGTCTTTATAATATTAGTTTTCTTGATCTTGACGTTTTTCATAGTCCACAATCATTGTTTTTATCCGAGCTTTGCACTGTTTTGACATAGTATGGCACAATGTACAAAGTCTGCCCTTCTCCATCTTTCCGCGTAGTTGTATATGTGCAATCTAATTTTTTATTCCCCTTCAGTATTTCTCATATTGTCCTATTTTACTCCTCCCCTTTTGTGTATATTTCTCTTTGTCTACGTGTTTTTGCTCTTTTTTATTTCTGAAGACTGTCTGCATTGTATTGTTTATTTTTACTGTTTTTTTTGCGTGTGCCTGCGCAAAGACCTCACGGTTGTTCCTGGGCACGTTAAATAAATGAGTGATTGATTGATTGATTAATATTATTATTATTATTGTTGTTGCCATAACTATTATATGGACACAATCGGCGGATTTTTGCTGTCGCCGTCTGCCCCATGTGTCAGATATGTATATGTATGTATATATACATAAAAGCCACAAATAAAAAAATCCGGCACATTCCACGCACTGTGGAAATTGGATGTAATGCGAAGCAGCCAGAAGAGTGCTGCATTCATCGCCTTGTTTCTCTTTGAGGAAAATGAAATGATTCATGTCATGACATCCACTTCACTATATATCCCATGTTTGTCATACATGCATTCATGTAAAATCTTTGATATTGTGACGCAACGGTTAGCGCGACCTTTATGAGGCCCCGAAGGCACGGTGAAGCGACCACACCCGAGGCACAGATCACAATCAAGCCGAGTTCCCACTACAGATGAAGACGACGAACACCCATGATGATGACCATGTACGAGGAGGGTAGATGTGTCTAATGAATGCCCACAATATAATGAAACGTATATTCTGGTGCATGACAATGCATGACCCGTCATCTATGTCCTCAAGGACTCATGTGATGCCATACTAATTTTGGTGTATATCCAGTTAACAAAACGGACGGATTCAGACAAAGACAGTGTCATGTAAATCATAGCGTCCATGACATGCATGTTATGATTTGATTGTTAGGACCTGTCGTTTATGTTCCTTGAGAGAACGGCAGCATGGGCTAGTTGGTGATTTATAATCAACATATTTGCACAGCGCTACGTAAACGAGGACGTAAGAAAGGACACAACACAGGCGCTGACGTCAACTAAATTTTATTAGCGAAAACGCTAGAAATATATACAGCTGATAACACCAGCCAAATTTAGTTGAAGTTAGCGCCTGTGTTGTGTCCTTTCTTACGTCCTCGTTTACGTAGCGCTGTGTAAATATGTCGTTTATGTTCGTCATGTAGTCACGTCACGCAATACCAGTATTGATGTATATCAAGCAAAGGAAATGACCGCGAGCGTACCATGAGCCATGCATGTATATCATGCTGTACATGAAATACATGTCTTGATTGTCATGTCACCGCCTGCCATTGGTGTTCATCATACAGTCGCGTCGCGCAACACCAATATTGGTGTATGTGAAGCTAGCAAAACAGCCGCAAGCAGACCATGAGCGTGGCATGTAAATCAAGCCCTATACGACATGCATGTCATGATTTTCATGTTAACTTTCATTTACGTTCGTGATACATTCACGTCACGAAATAGCAATTTTGGGGTATGCCAAGCTGGCGAACAAGCCGCGAGCGCACCATGAGCGGGACGTGTATGTCATGGCGTATATGACATGCATGTCATCATGTTCATGTTACCACCTGTCATTTATGTCGCCATACAGAAATGCTTTTGGTACGAAATTTGGTATATATACCTCTAATTTAACGGCCACGAGCGCCCCAAGACCCTATAATGTAAATCACGCTTTGCATGACATGCATTTCATGACTTGCATGATAGGCCCTGCCACCTATATATCTTTGTCATACACTTTTGTCACGCCATACCAATTTTGGTATATATCAAGTTAACGAAACGGCCGCAGGAGCACCAACACCCTGGCATGTAAATTATGCCGTTCATGACATGCATATGATGATTTTCATGTTATGACCTGTCATTTATGTTCGTCATACAGTCAAGCAATACCATACCAATTTTCGTATACATCCCATTAACGAAACGGCCAGGAGAGCACAAAGCCGTAGGCGGCTGGTTAGATAGATACGCTCAAAGTCGCAAAAGTTCACCAAGAAATGCTTCGCATTTAAAATATTTCAGAAGAAAAATACTCCGAAGCGCGCGACTGGGGATTCGAACCTGCTACCCCTCGCTCCGCAGCGCGCTGTCTTAGAGAATTACGCCATGCATCATTCGTTCTCGAGGATACTAACGGCAGAATACAAGCGCACGCGACGTTGGGTGAAACGCACGGGATGCCACACGTGGCGAAATTATTGGTACATTTGACCATAGAGTTTCCTAAAATTAACTAGAGGGGACTCTGGCGCTGCGATCGTTCAGCTACCATGGGAATGATGGGTAGTACACAAATTTGCCTAGTCTTCGTGCTTGCGGCTTCAAACGTACTTGTGGCTTTGTTTATTGCTGTGTTTTGGCGTTCGTTTCGGAGAAAAGAATAGACCGTTGTGAACTTCGTGACCAGATTTGAATCGCTGAGCCTAAAGAAGTTAAAGTGGCGAAGAGAAACTGCTGACTTTTGCTGAACTTCGTTTTGCGACAAAGCGGATGCAGCCGACGCGGAGCCAAACGGAGCCGAAAGAACGAAGTTTAGACAAATTTGTGTACTACCCATCATTCCCATGCTGGCTGAAGCGTCATGCGTTGCAGCTCCCATAGACACTAGCGCCAGAGTTCCCTCTAGTAAGTATTGTAGGAAACTTTATGCATTTGACTGGTCGTTTTCGAGCGCTCCGCAGACGCTGAAAAAATTACGTAAAATAGCAACTAACCATTGCTACTAACATAATCGGGTCAAAATATGATCAGGAAGGAGAAACATGACTTGCATACCTGTTTATTCTTGTTGGAGAGCTTTAAAGCTGTTGAATTTAACACTTTTAAAGAAAGTCAGAGCGCTCTCAAACGACCAGTCGAATGTACCATAAAATTATGCGAGACGCAGGCCATGCTGCATCGTTGCTCGCGTTGCGTTTGCGTCGTGTCACTGGCGACCCACGCTTGTTTTCCATTTTGGTGCTGTAGCGCCACGCCACACGTGGCCAGTCGGCCAGGGAAAAAAATCACAGCATATCCACGTGGTAAATGTTGATGAGTGGGGCGAAGCTCCGGAGGAAATCATCGGTAAACCGTGAATCTTCCTTGTAACGCCCCATCAATCATCATATAAAGAGTGAGAAACACTGTGTGTATATTACAAACATCAAACTTTTATTTTTCTTAATTAGATGATGCTTGGCTTGCGTTGTCCCTTCATTATCACGGCTTTATGGTCCGTGAAATGAAGGGATAGCGGTTCCTGTACGGGTTGAAATTGAAAATTTGAAAATACCAGGTGTATAGACGTCTCTCGGATGGTCTTTGGTTTCATATGATCAAAGGATGTGCACGTGAGAGCATATTTGGCTGCCATATTTTGTATTAACCACTCATTGTTCTTTTCGGTAATATCGACATTAAGGTCACCAACTAACACAAATGGTCTATTCTTGTACTTGTCATAATTACACAATGCCGTGTCAACGAATATCTTGATATTCCCACTCGACAAATAGGGTGCCAGGTACATGTTCATGATGATGCATCCATCAAAATCGATGGCAGCATATTCACCGTTGTGGCTCTGTGTCAAGGGCGTAGCCAGAAATTGTTTTCGGGGGGGGGGGGTTCAACCATACTTTATGTATGTTCGTGCGTGCGTTTGTATGTGTGCGTGTATATATACACAAGCAAAACTGAAAAATTTCAGGGGGGGTATGAACCCCCCCAGCCCCCCCCCTTGGCTACGCCCCTGCTCTGTGTCGTTGGTAGTTGTTTGAGATCTTGTGCGTTTTCTGTTTGACGTACACGGCCACACCACCTGTGCATCATCGATGCACACGACTGGAACGTATCCTTTGATATACGGTCTTTTGGCGTTCCACGTCTCGGTAAGACAGAGAACGTCTACCGCAGTAAGTATGGGGTCCCGTTCCACATCGTCTACGTGGGAATGCAAAGTTCCAACGAAAGCAGTTTGCTTTCAGCCATTTTATTTACATTCCTCCTGGCTTCTTCTAACTCTTCTTCCAGCCTCTTCTTTTCCGCCTTCTCCAACCGATTCCTTTGGTTCCTTTGGAACTATACTAAAACTAGCACCATCTAGCGATATTATTATTATTAATTTAAACAAACAAACGGAGGATGGAAAGACCCATGGCATAAGGAGCTTCGTCCCTAAAAGAAGACCCGTGGCTCCTGGTGGCGCGCGCTAGTGGGAACAGCTTGGCTCTTTTAGGCTGATGCCACAGGAGGGGAGAAACAAGACGGCTGAACCATAATCACGGTATATGTCTTTCACTACGGGACCGATATTTCTGCACTGAGTAGGACCCGCGAGGCCCCAAGCCTCACTATACAGGCAGGGAGATGTGTGTCACTGGACGCTCCATTCCATTTGCACGACCTCCGCTCCGCTCTAGTCCAAATGAGGCGGAGCACGGCTCCCGGGCGGAAAAAACTCACCGTCAAAATCCTAGCAAATCTACTCCATACAGCGCACCAATCGCTTCTCGACTACATTAATGCCACCTCGTCCGGAAAAACACCCCTCCCGCTAGATTGGAAAACGCCTCTAGTAACGTTCATACCAAAACCAGGGAAACCCATTAAAACTGAGAACCTCAGACCCACTTCTTTCTTCATGTCCGGGAACGCTAATGGAAACTGTGGTCAGAGACCGTCTCTCTTACTACTTGGAAGAACGCCACATTTTCGCCGACGTCATGTACGGCTTCAGACACAAGAAATCTTCGCACGACATACTCCTATAACTGCACCACGAAGTACTTTCTCCCGTAGAACACCCTCACAACGACAAGATCATTGTAGCGCTTGACCTTAAAGGAGCCTTAAAGGAGCGATAACGACAAGCACGAAGTCATCCGAGTGCACCTGAGTGCCCCTAAGTGCGGCGAGCACGCCTTCAACTATATCTGCAAGTGCTGAAGATTGGGCAAGTTGGTTCATCGTACTTGAACTGGTATAGCGCATTACGGGGTCTGCTCGGCCGTTTCTTCTTTTCCCGTAATGCGCTATACCAGTTCAACTACGTCAGATATTTTCTTACTGACCGAGCTGCATACATTTGCATCCAAGATCAGGAATACGGCCCCTGTCCACTGCGCACGCGAAGCACATCACAGGACGCTGTGTTGTCGCCTCTGCTTTTCAACTTAGCTATGGTGCAGCTCCCGGCGTGCCTGGCTGATGTCGACGGGGTAAAGCATGCTCTCTGCCGGCGTCATCACCCTCTTGGCCACAGAGGGAAGCCTTGGCGACATCAAGAACAGCCTGCGAATCGCAGCCCATGAAGTGGATGAATATGCGGCATACTGCGGCCTCCAATGCTCCCCACAGAAATCGGTATTCGTGCACATTCGGCCAACGCTGAAATGCACTTCGTCCATTAACCTTTTCCTGCGCAATGGACCTATTAACGAGGCACAGGAGATGCGCGTCCTTGGACTCTACATTCACAAACACCGAAGAGTCGAGACAACACTTCACAAACTCCGTAAGGTTGGAGAACAGGTGCGCCGCATGGTACGCCGGGTCTCGAACAAGCGGGGCGGGGGGAGGGTGGGTTCGTCTCAAAAGAAACGATGCGCTTCGTCTCGCACAAGCTGTTGTCACTAGTCGCTTAGTCCCTTCTTGTATGCGACTCCGTACCTGCACTTACGGAAGCACGACGAAGAGTCTTTGAAGGTCGCCCTCCGGACAGTCATGAACAGAGCCCTAGATCTCCCCATTTCTACTTCCAATGCAAGACTTCGTGCCTTTGGGTGGTCAGCACCTACCGGGAGCTCCGGGAGGCTCACCTAACAAACCAATACACCCGCCTGGCGCAGACCTCGCCAGTAAGATGGCTCCTAGATCGCCTGCACATCAGGCGTGAAGTCCACACAGAGGAGCGCGTACGAATGCCCGAACATTGGAAATGCGGAATCCATGTTCGACCCCTCCCTACCAATATGCCCCATGAGTCACACGCTGACCGCTGGGATGTGCGGGCCCTTGCCCTCCGGCACCAATACATCCCTATGCAAAACGTATTTTACACGGGCATCGGCGACCCTTACCACAGGGGTTGGTATACGGTAGCCGTAGTCCACCAAGACAGGCAGGTGGATGGCCTCTTTCCGCGCACCCAATGCTACCCATGCTAAAGAGGTGGACATAGCCCTAGCCACTCACATGACACTTCTGAAATCATAATATGAGACTCCAGAGGAGCCTGCCGAAATATTCAACTGGGACTGATCTCACCCCTAGCTGTCAACATTCTTAAATCCTGTCCGCGGGTAGGTTACCCCTCTTTCCGCTCACTAATCTGGACTCCTGGCCATCAGGGCCTCGCAGGCAATGAGGCAGCGCACGCTGCCGCCCGCGCGCTCATTCCCCGGGCCACTTCCTTGCCCACCGATGACCCCTCTGATCCAGAAGAGGAGGCTTTTCTTGTCACTTTTAAAGATATAATTACCCATAATCGGGAGTAGCACCGCCACTTTCCTGCGCCCTGGAAAGGGCTCAGGATTGCGGACGAGAGAATTCTCCGACTTTTCACTAATACGCTACTGTGCCCGGCAGTGCTTAAACATTTAGACTCTTCCTTTTCCGGCCTCTGCCAGTACTGTGCCGTGGTGGCTGACACCTACCACATGGTATGGGTACGCCAGCTCAAGCCTTCTTCACCCCCGAACCCCAACCCAACCCGAAAGGACTGGGAGTCGGCCCTTCTCGGCGGCCAGTACATTTCCGACCCAACAAGCCATGGTCCGGCGCGTCAGGATAGAGGCCCCGACCCATGGGGTCCATGAATAGGGACTCCACATGGCATTGTAAAGGAGCTGGCCCACTGTGGGCTGGTTTCCCTGACCTCTCTGTATATGACAGCTTAATAAATATTTACTACTACTACACCGTGACGAGAATCCTGCGGCTAAAATTACAGCGCAAACTCATCTGACACCCACGAAAAAAAGAAAAGCACGACACAATCGCTGATTGCTAAACGCTTTGTTCTTTCCTACGCCAATGCATATATAAGCCCAACGCAACGTTACTGCACATGCGCACACGAAACCAAAACGTTTAACAAGGATGATAGTGTATTGTATAGATACGCGAAGACATTAAATCATTTCAGATTGGTGCAGGGACAAAGATGTAAGGAAGAACTAAGAAGGACCAAGATGTGCGTTTGCGCTGTAATTTTACCTAAAGGAATATGTTACAACTAGATCGAAATCAAGTTTGATTTTAGTGACCAGAATCGACGCCCGCAGGGAACGCGAGCCGTGGCTTCACGTGCCACTGCCAAGCGCCGTCTTTTGTTCTTCTCATGAGGTCGCGCGCTGTCCGGTTTTAACGTGATAGCGTTAGAGAGCTCGTTTCGCAGAAATGCAGTCGTCGGTGTCGGCGTCGCTACGTCCCTTGTGAGCGAAAAATCGTCCGTGTCCGAAAAATCGAGAAAGATGCAAATAAAATAAACAATAAAAAAATTCCACAGCATATCCACGGGCTGAATGATGATCAGTGGGGCGAAGCTCTCGTACGGCAGGATCTTGGCGGCGGCGTCGCGCAGCTTCAAGCCCAGTACATCATCAACGACATGAGATCGGGCCGGTTTATACTAAAGGGTCGATGAGAGTCATGGCGACTTGCAGCTCACTTTAATTTTACATGTACGCTGTGAATTTTTATTGTTTAATTACGCACAGGAGAAATCTCACCAGGCACTACCTTGGAGGTAAACAATGGCTGCTAATGGGGAATGAGAGACAGAAGAAGTCGGCTTTTAGCTAACACTTACACTTCTACTTCTACTAACGTTTCCTACTGGAACATGCCAATGGCTGCTAATGGGGAATGAGATACAGAAGAAGTCGGCTTTTAGTTAACGCGCACGCTGCGAATTTTTTATTGTTCAACAACGCACAGGAGAAATCTCCCACCGGCACCACCTTGGAGGTCAAGATCTGGTACTAGCGTTAAGACTGGTTACGCACTACATACAGGGGACGAACGGGTGCCGCTATAAGGAGCTTCGCCCCTAATAATCGGTCTCATTGAGGAGCGAACCCGGGCCGTTTGCGTGGCAAGCAGATGTCCTACCACAAAGCCACGATGTTACTTGCAACTGCTACGGAAAAAACACTGCATAAATGCCATGTGGTGGAAGGAGTCTCCTTAACGCATTTTGTTCGGCAGGTGTCACGACGAAAATGAGCCCATTCGGCGACTTGTAAGCGCATTGGCGAGGCCATCAAACTACGTTTTTTGCGCGACGCCATGCTTCGAAAAAAGCCGGGATAGTGCAGCCATCGCCGCTAAAAACACACACGAACTTTAAACAGCTCCAAAAATTGACAACTATGTCCATCTAGCGGAAAACATATTAAGCCAACGCCTGCTTTCTAGAGGAGGCGTTGATCAAGCAAACAGCAAACGTTAGATAATGTGCTGCCATCTGTGAGGCATTGTGAGAAATGTCTCCACTCTTGCACAGGGAAGTGTTTTAGATCGTAAACCTGTACCATTACTATACATAGATCGCGCAAGCGCGTGTGTGTGTCTGTGTGCGTGTGTGCGTAACAATACACATTAATAAGTATGCACATAGTCGTTGAAGTGCGCACAAGGGGCCGGATTTCGCTATTGCGTTCAACTCTTAAAGGCGAAGCTTAAGGGTCCCCCAATGTTTGTACGCCGCACTAAGGAGGGCGCATCAGGGTCTTGGGACAACGCAAGCGCAAGAGTCTGAGTGTGTCTTGCGCTCGCGCGAGGCACTCTCATACTCTTGCGCTCAGCCGCCGGCGCACGTGACACTCTCAGCGGCCGGAGAGCATGAGTTCTGCGCATGCGCCCCGGCGGCTCGCAAATTTCTTGGGTCCCCAATTTTAAATCTCTCTAGTGTTTCGCCGGAGTTGGTATGTGCGCCTTCGACTTGTACTTTGAGTTGCAGTGCGTGGTCGACCGTGCTTGCGCGCTTATCTGTTGAGGGGGAGTTTTGTGCGTCTTGAGCTTTCACGAAAAAGGTTGCATTGAAGCTATAAGCTCCCCAAGCATCGCTTAGTGGCGCTGCTGCTCTTGACAGGCAGCACCGTCTCTGACATAAAATGCAAACTGAGTGCAAGCAACGCGCGTTTTCCCTTTTCTCCAATGCGCTGCCGCTCGCTTCCGTGCAAGTGCAGAACTCTCGCGGTGCACTTGCAGCGCCTCACAATGTACCGCTTGCAGTGCGGCTTCGAAAGCATCTTCAAGCTTGACTGGTACTTCCGAAAAGCGAACTTGATAAAAGGAGAAAGGCTCGTCAGTCACGTTTACGGTGAAGAGCAGACGATCGACGACAACGACGCCCGACTCAAAGCGATATGCATTTCCCAAGTCGCAGTTACACCGTTAGGACGTATATCTCGAGGTAAGTCTCATTCTGTCATATTAAAGACGCGTAATGGTCCACATGCACTCCGAAATGAAGCCGTGCACGCTATCGATGTTCTGCGGTGTGGACTACGAATCATGATTGTAAAATCCACGAGACGCAAATGTAAAATCCACGAGACGCAAAGCAACCCCATTCTTGCACGCATCCCATTTCGTTACGAAGCAAGACGCAAGGGAGTCTTCAATAACGACACTGTAGCAATATCAGAAATTTGCGTGATAGACGCCGCACGCATTGGAGTACGCGGCGCAGGACAGTGACTAAGAGCAAGTGTCACGGCATTGGCGCAACTAAAAAGAAAAAAATCAAGAAAACAAAAGGTACGTGGGCTCGGCGTACACGTCCGCGCGCTTGGCTTCCTCATATTGTGCCCTCATTGGCGGACTCGGGCGGAAAAATAATATTGCGTCACTGCCCTTATATTTATTCAAATGGCCTAGTGGCACCAGTACCAGCTTGAGAAGCGGAGCTTGGCCAGCGACTATTGTTTCTCACGGTTGTGTTGCGATAGAAGTATCATGCATCTTAACATACACGATACATTATCGAATGTATCGGAAATACAGATACAGATACTCGTTTTTCGAGACGTATCGCGATACAGATACCAGATACCCTAGAGTATCTAAGATAGTATCTAAGATACATGTATCTTCGATACTGCCCAGCACTGGAGCTATCGAGGTAAGCTGTCATTCTTTCATGCTTAGTATATTATTGGTGCATGGCCACTACCCGTGTACTTGCAAAATGCTCAGAACATTTAGAATTATCCACGGCCACTCGCCGTGGAAACTTCGGCGAGTGGCCGGGTGGCGTGGTTATTTGTTGGCGGCTTCGTGTCATGTCCATAGGTCGGCAAAAAATGTGGAGCTCACTCAGACTCACTCATGAAATATATTTTGCCCTTAGAGCTCACTCGGACTCAGACTCAGCAAACTTTTCCTCAACTGGACTCACTCAGACTCACTAAAATATTTCTCAGCCGGACTCACTCGGACTCAAACTCACCAAAATATTACTCACTCGGACTCACTCAGACTCAGACTCACGGATCTATCTGAGTGTGAGTGAGTCTGAGTGAGTCGACCCATGAGTCCGTTAGCACATATTTAGCTTTTTCAACCATGATGTCAACGCCAATATCTACTACAAATGGTGCTCTACTTGGCGCCTTTTAATCTCGTACCTTCATATATAGGATATCAGTGGTTGCAATCCAGTAAGGACATTTTTATTGAAAGAGATTACTTACCCGAGATAATTTTATCAAGGACAACCTGTGTAACTTGACCCCCCCCCGCCTTTTCGTAACTCACTCCTCTGATCAATAAATATTGTGCTGGCGTATGAACACTAGTGCTTTGAAGTATGTGTGAGTCGACAGGAGTATAAACGTGAGCCGATATAAGGCTGATAATAACTCTGAAGTTGTTTCGATAGAAGCATAGGTCGGCAAAAAAGTGCGGAGCTCACTCAGACTCACTCAAGAAATATATTTTGCGCTTAGGGCTCACCCGGACTCAGACTCACTTAAATGTTCCTCAACCGGACTCACTCGGACTCAAACTCACCAAAATATTACTAACCCGGACTCAGACTCAGACTCACGGCTCGATCTGAGTCTGAGTGAGTCTGAGTGAGTAGACTCATGAGTGAGTTTGCCGATCATGTCGATTCGCAGCCACCGAGTATTTTGCTTCAAATTGTCGCGCGTAGCAACGAGCTTATTGCAGCATCATCATCACTCATCATGATCGTTTCTACCTCGCCGCTCGTGCGGCTCATGCAAAGAGCTTGAGGTGCGGGCGAGAAATAAACGTCTTACGATCGGCCCCGCTTTGTCTTTCGCTTCAGGCGATGTGGCGCCGACGACGGCACGGTCACTTCGGCCACCATCAGTCTCCCTCATTCGCTACAACCTCTTTCGTTGTTTCTACTTCTTTCCGAAACAAACATTGCGCTTCCGTCGCAACAGCGTTCGCAGAAAACTGCAACGACGGCCAGATCTAAGATGAAAATAAACAGCCTCGATTTTAGTTCCGTGTGCACATTTGTCTACATGCTACACACTTTGTTCGTTTCATCAACGCCAGGGTCAGCTGTTTACTACAAGTATCAACCCCTTAAAGAGCTTGCGCTTTTGGCTCTCTCGTCTGCGCGAGCTCACTGCGCTTTTATAATTTGCGCAAACTCTTGTGTAACCCAAGCTACGCTCTAGCGCAGAGGTGCGAAAACATTTTCGGTACCGAAAATGCGTTGGACTGGGCTAGTTGGTACGTTGTCAAAATCGATAAAAAAACCAGCGGTAAACACAGGACACAGTGAGAGTCCCGTCGTTTCCTCTCACTGTGTCCTGTGTTTACCACTGTTTTTTTATCAGATTTGTAGAATGGATAGGGCGCAAGCAGGGCCACCAGTGAAAGACGAAGACGAGGACGGTTGTTGGTGCTCGTGCTTGCTCCGTTTCGGACTGCTGGTCGCTGAACCTGTGCTATTTATTCATTAAACGCTCCGCGTACTCACCGCTAAACGCGTACCATCAAGTGGTGGAGAGTGCTGGTTCTCTTTTGCACCCTGGAACTCTGCAACCGGACAATACCTTCCCTCTACCTCTCGAAGCTTACGAGTGCCGTAGGGCTACGCCAGCCCCTGCTGCGAGCGTGCGCGAGCTACGCGGTCGTCGGTGCCGTGAGTGACGTCTACGGAACCGTAGACTCCGTACTAGGCAGGACTCGCGGATACTCGCGTAGGCGTATCTTTCCGAAGAGCCGCGCCCACCTGACATTTTTGTCCCTCAACATCTCAGCGGAAGGGGATCTACTCCCAGTTAGCCCATCTCTACTTCAACAGCTGCGCTTCCGCCAGCACTGAAATCATGTCTGCAGGAACAGCGCGAACGTAAAGCACGGGACGTAGAAGAGTAGAAGAAACATTACGACGACACGAGAGCTGACTATCAACTTATCTTCGGCAAGCACGGACCACTTACGATACTCGTCAGGAAACATCGTTGGCACGTACGACGGGGACGACACATCCTTGGACGGCACACCCCCAACGAAATGTGCACTGCATATCTTTGCGTGCCGAGAGGGCTCCCAGTTTGTTCCGTCATGGCTGAAATGTACTGATGCTAGCGGCGCAAGAAAAGCAAAACCGCAGAACGCGAGACGGCAGAGGGAGCGGGAACCAAGCTAACTTTTTTCGTCGCACAACCGTGATCCACTTTTGCCGCTGAGAAACGGTGAAACGTTGTTACCGCAGGGCACGACGTGTACCTGTTGTTACAACCGACGACGCAGTAGTTCATGACTGCGTCACAGAACACCTACAACTGCGTGCTAGCGGGCGCGGGTATCGCAAATCAGGTGCTTCTACACGTTTGTGGCAAGTGATTTCGTAAATCAGGTTCATGGAACTCTAACGGCGAACAGAAATTAATTGATCAGTCAGTGATACGCCACAAAGAAGTACCGGCATGCGATGATGCAAGCAGAGAGCCTTAAAGTTGAAATATGGGACGATATTTATGCCCCGAAGCACGTTTATTTACGTGGCAGACATAACGCAATCAAAATTAAAAGTAATCAGTAATTTGCATTTGCTTGCGTTTTTTCATTCGCGACTCCACGAGTATCGTTTGCAGCTTGCCGAACAACTCCAGTGCAGCCTCCGAATTCTCATCTGCTGAGAAATGCTGCTGTTTTGTTGTTTTGCATCTCTAGTAAATTTGGTTTCGTTTGGTTTTGCAGCACATTGTGACCACTGGGTGCCGACGTCTGCGACGGGCAATGAAATCTAGGGGCTCCCAGTTCGAATTAACCATTGTGGATACCGACGCGTTCGAATTATCGAGTTTTTCCCCATATAGAAATACACAGCACTGTGCCGGGACCAGGGCTTAAGTTCAAATGAACTGTTAGTTCGTATTAACCGAGTTCGAATTAACGAGCTTTTAGTGTACTAAGTTGTATTTTGTCTATTTAAAGATGAAAGAAGTAATATTCAAACAAAAATTTGAAAATAGTAAGATGACTTAAAAAAAGTAGGAATATAAATGTTGAGGCGGACACTTTGTACCAATAAATAAAGCGATATCGAAAATAAAACAAAATAGTTTAAGTTGATTTTACGATATAAATCTCTTTGATCCTTTAACAGACACAATAATAATGAGAACTAACAGACAATAATGCCAAGGAAAGTACAGGGGTTCTTATTTGTAGTAATTGTAATATAAATGTGAAGAAAGTAAAGTTTACGTAAGAAACTCCTGCAAGGCGTCGGCAACCTTCGCTTCACTGTGGCCAAGGGGACGAAGCCCCGAAAGAAAGTACATTCGGTGATGTGAAATCTAGTTTAAGGAGCCGGAAGACGGCACCTAAAGTAATTTTGCGCAAGGTAGATTACCTGTCAGAGGAAATGAGGTAATGCTCCGTTTCATGCATGTACTCCACAAAAAGAACGATTAGGGGAAGCTGCCAGCTAGACCAGCTCTATGTAAACAATTATTCAGATATGGAGTTTGACAACGTTGTCTAGTGGTTGCGACTTCAATTGCTTGCGCTTGATATATTTTGCTTTTTCATTGGTGACTGAGATGCTCAAATTCTAATGAGGCGGTTATGAACGCTGCAGATAATTATTCTAACATCGTTTTCCTTCTTATTCTAGCATCTGTAATGAATTTGGGTGCCGGCAATATATGAATAACCATGCCATTCAAAGATGTATTTGATAGCGCATTTGCCATTTCAATAAGAAATAGGCCCTATATTCTGGAACTCAAGTCGACTTGATCAAATTTACATGCGGTAGACCTAATGATTTGAAAGCACTCACAACACGCGAGTACTCATCTGTGAGGGAGGAACATACCGATAGCGAAACCGTCAGAAAACTGAGGAACCCATTGATGTTGTTAATTTACGGAGTGCTAGAATGATCGCTAAGATTGAAGGACACTGTAAATTCCAGAGTGTGTTCGGCGAAAGCCTGTGGCCATTCCACTGACTATGCCATCGTATCGAGGGCTAAGTCGACTAAGTCGACTGCGGCAACGAGACGTCTGACGAAGGGGCATTTGACGAAGTCGTCTGACGAAGGAGACGTACGCCTGACGACGCAGCGCCTGTCCTGTGAGTTCTTTACAGTGTCCTGTTTTTCCTCGCGCTACGCGAGGAAAAACAGAAGGGGCATTGCAGAAGGGGCATTGCCACGCAGAAGGGGCATTTGCAGAAGGGGCATTGCCACGCATGTTGTCTTGATGTATTTGGGCTTCACCCGCAAAGACCGTTTGCAACGCTCCGCGCAGACGGTGCCGCGATGTTTCAGAAGTTTCGCGATTGATTTAGATAATTTCGTTAAGATTGCGCGCAGGACACGAACGGTCTAGTTTCTTGGAGAGATTACGCGGCCACCAGCGATAACGCTGTAATTTTCGATAGCACATGTATCAAAGCCGACGCGCTTTACCGCTTGTCAGATTATCGACCGCCGACGCTCTCTAAGCCGCTATTAGTGCACAGTATGTATTGCTTGTTGTTTGACTTTCTGTTTCCCAGCCACAAGTACGGCCAAATAAAGAGTTTCATCCTGGACTCGCTTTTAGACGACACTGAAGTCGGAGTCGCTGCGTTTTAATCATCCACAATAACGTTATTATAACAATGTGAGTTGCCGTACGAGCGAGGGCAAGACGAGGATCATGTGGTTCCTCGTTGCCTCAATCGGACAGGTCAAACTACCCGCCGCGTGCATCTAATTGAGTGTATGTATCAAGAACAATCTACCTCTCAAACAATTAATTGTTGGGCTAGTTAGTCGTGCATAACTGACTTAGACACATTGGACTTTGCTTCAACACCATAAGCATTATTATTATTATTATTATTATTATTATTATTATTATTATTATTATTATTATTATTATTATTATTATTATTATTATTATTATTATTATTATTATTTTATAATAATTTTATTATTATTAGACACCGCAAGCGTATTAATCACTGCTTCACTTCTTACACAACGCCGGTCTAACGGTGCACGTCTAATACACATGTGGCGGTTTTTTTTTGTTGTTTTTTTTTGCCCTTTGGAAGAGCCGTGTCCGTGCACTCTAACTGAAACTGAGAAAAACGCAGTTTCTTGCTTCTGACAATATCGTCGGGCCTGCTCCAACAATTTATTGCCAGTGTGCTCATGTCACCAAAATACCTCAAATCTATACTGCGGCTAAAATCCACATAGCGCACTATCGTCGGTATTCAGGAGTTAATTTGTATTTGGCAATTGGGACATTTAATTTGTGCTTGTAAAATTGGCTCGTAAAAGAAGTCTAAATCGCAGCGAATGAACTATATAGCAATATTTTGCGACAAAATTATTGCTATCCTTCTGCTTCCGTTGGTGCCGTCCTTTGTTGCATGGGCGTAATGGTGATGACTAGACTGGTAGAGCAAGTGGTCCTTCCAGGCAAAAGGCGCACCATTCTGGATTGTCGGCAGCGTTTTCTTGTTCTTGGCATCTATTGGAGGCCTTCGAAAAATGCTTCAGCTCTTCTTCATAGCTCGTTTTATGCCGCGCCATTTCGGATCACTTCTTCTCCTTCAAGGAATACATTGGTGCCTAATATACTTATGAATTGCTCGTCATTTGTCACGTGTTGTTGTTGTTGTTTGTAGCTTTTGTCGTATATATTTTCGTATTCTGCACAATAAGCTCCGTTGGAAGTTAGCGCTCGTCCTTGTGTGTCTCGTTATAGTCCTCAGTTCGTGCTATAGCAATCATCATGACATACCAACTAGCCCAAGCTGCCACCCTTCTAAACCAATATCTTCATATCAGTTGTCTTCTATTAGATGCGAAGTATCTTATGGCGGAGTTCAATCCGGTGGTGGTGGTGGTGGTGCGCGTCGTGACCAGTCTTACTGCGCATGCGCATAACCTCTCCACACACCTCCTCTCCACTCCCCCTCAACATTCCTCCTGTCCCCTTCCCCTCTCCCCTTTCCCCTCCCCCTCTCCGCTTCCCCTCTTTACTTTTCACCTCTCCACTTTCCCTCCCCTCAACCCTCTCCCATGCCCCTCTCCACTTCCCCTCTCCCCTCCCCCTTACCACTCTTCCTCTGAAACGCGGGCTAGACATGCCGAAATTCTCTCCTGGGCAACGCCGCGATGAGCACAAGCGCATGCGCGTCCCCTCCCCCTCTCTCTCCTCTCCTACGCTGCCCCCCCCCTCTCGCACGCCTGTCGACCGCGTTCCCCGCTCGCCCTGTGGCAATTAACGGCCAGGCTAGCGGGAAGAATGGACGCGCGTAGCGTTCCTCTTCGCGTTCCACGACGCGAGGTCGGTAGCATGCCCAACGAACGCCAACGGAACGCGATCGTGCAAGTGCTTCGGCTTCGCATCGCCTGATGGTCCCCTTTAGCGGGAAATGGTGTAATTTTTCAAATGTACCGTCTTGGAGTGAAGGAAGGAAAAAAGGACATGACACTGTAACGCAAAACTTGAACAAGAAACACTAAGAGGCAGAAAGAAGTAGGAAAGTTGGCCTCTTACTCATCAAATTCGAGTTTTGCCAAACATCATGTCCTTGCGTATAACTATTAACTCGCCCGAGAAAAACTGATTGCGGAACGAACGCACGATAGCAAAGAAACTAGAACAAAAATGAAACAGGTTGGATACTGCCATGTTGATTGTTTTGGTCACGATTGTTGACGCAGCGCTGGTTTAATTTGTCTGACTCAGTTTGATTCATACACGTGTAGGATTTAGTTAATTTTTTATTCGAAGCTGCCTTTTTGAGTTCTTTGCGTCCACTTTACCTTGTGGGTACTGGGCTTGCTGCGTCCCGTCCGTAGTTAAAGCAAGGACGACGGAGGCTTCAACTCGCTACAAACAACAATAATTTATTTAACTCTACGCTGCATACGGCGGGGTCGGTCCAGGGACAGGAGACGACGAGGCGGCGGCCATCATCGGCGGCAGCAGCAATCGGCCAGTTCGGGTGGCAGCATCCGTCCTTCCTGGCAGCCCAGGCACGTCTCTCTTGGGCAGCGCGCAGGCTGCCCCTTTTAAGCCGCGCAGCTGGGCCACGCGCACCACCTCTGCACAGCACGTGGCGCTATCTCGCGATAGCCGGTGGGCGTGGTTCCCACAACTTTCTTCACGCTTTATCTTAATTACAACGAATAACATCCCCTATACTTTCTTAGGCATTATTGTCTGTTAATCCTCATCAATATTGTGTTTAACTAAGAAACGAGCTCTTAGAAGTCATATTTTTG
This sequence comes from Rhipicephalus sanguineus, assembly GCF_013339695.2. Taxonomy (NCBI): domain Eukaryota; kingdom Metazoa; phylum Arthropoda; class Arachnida; order Ixodida; family Ixodidae; genus Rhipicephalus; species Rhipicephalus sanguineus. The sequence goes on along the minus strand of NC_051184.2, from coordinate 92,354,907 downwards.
TATTCATGTTACGATCAAGAAATGCCCCATTTTGTTTACAATCCTTGTAAAAGTGAAAGACACTTATGCTCGCTTCGCGCTCCCGTGAAATTTAGCAGTTTTGGTTTCTGGAGCTGGCTCTTCTCGAAAAAAAAGACGCGATACATAGACTATGTTACGTAAGGCATATGGGCGCCGCCATCATGGGCTGTTAAACGAATGTTTTCTTATTCTTGTAGCCCGTGACGCGAACTGATAAAGCAAGGAAACGCCGAATGCACCAGCCCAACAGTTTTCATGTGTATATGCCCACCGTAGCGCTGTTCGCTTAGTTGTTCAAGATAAAACACGGCAAGATTAACAGCCCAGCATGGCGGCACCGAAACGGATCCGTAAAATAGTCTATCCATACAAAATATTATGCCTTCAAGTCTATGTCGCAATAAAAAAAGAAAGAAGACGAAGACAAGTGTAACTCATAACTGTTTATCAGCAATTAAGGGTTCCTAATATACATCCTTTCTTCAAGCATGCGCGTACAAGAATAAAGCAACACGTGTACATTAGAGGTACAAGTCCACTTGTCGAAACGTGGGCTCGAGCACCCACCCCCTGTTTACGGATTTTTTTTCATCGCGAGCTTCCATCTTCCACTTACTGCCGTTTTCCCGGTACAATGTTGGAGCAGATGTGGGCTTTCGAAACTAATAGATCCCTTTCGTAATCCGCAAGTGCGCTTCCCTGCACTGCATATTCACCCAAATAATGGCGGCACCTGTCCTCCTTCAAGTGGACACGAAGTCTTAGTGAATTCGGCTGTAAACACTCTAAACACTGTAAACAGCGCAACACGCTGTTTACAGTGGGATAGCGGGCTTTCCTGCCATGCTCACTCCATGACAAGAAAGCCAGCTTTACAAGTATGAAAGGTGTCTATAAGTCGACAAAAGCGACCTAGGAAGGTACATGAATGGACTTAGCTACACAATAAAGTAGCATATCATTAGAAAGAGCATTTCTCGGCCAATCTAAAACCGGGAGTGTTTTTTGAAAGCTTTTTTTCTTAGGTTTGTCATCGAAGTTTAAAGAGGCTGATGTGGGTCTAAATTGAGGCAGCTCTCAACTGTGTGGTAATATCTTCAAATGGCTTGGGAAGGAAGGCGCTTTGTGGCAGGTTATTAAAATTACGCCTAAAATGTTCTAGTGGTTCCCTAGTATATAAAACCGTGAGTCGTCTTCGCTATCGTGTCTTGTTCATGAGATATGATTTTTTTTTCGTGTGCTTCCCATTCAGTTACGGCGGGGCGCCCGGCCGCTGCCGAGAGATGGCGCGACATGTACAGTCGCGCTCAATATGACTTGCAACACGGGAGCGCGTGGCCTCACGAGATCGAAGATTGCGCATAGCTTCAACTTGTTCCTATTTCAACAACTAAATTATATTTTCTTATTTGGTATCATACCCAAGTGAGAGAACAGCGTTTAGTTAAGGAAGTAAGGGCTACTGGAAGCGATGCGCAGTCTTTGAACTCGTGAGGCCAAGTGCTCCCGTGTTGCAAGTCATATTGAGCGCGACTGTACATGTCTCGAAATCCTGGGGATTTTGTTACTTACTTTAAGCTCACATATTTTAAAGCCTTTACATCCCGAGTTACTTTTGAAAAATCGTTCCCAAAATAATTTCATTTAATGCTTGATTGGATTGACACGTTGAATAAATGCCCGAAACACATTCGGAAGAATATATGTATTTGTATAGCATTCATAAGCATTTGTTCAGTTCTAGAGACAGTTGGCTACACTGCACTTTGATCATCGCAAACACCTCTCGTAACGCTTACTCCATAGCATATATATATATATATATATATATATATATATATATATATATATATATATATATATATATATATATATATATATATATATATATATATATATATATATATACAGTGAAATCTCGTTGATACGATTCTGCATAATACGTTTTTCAGCCTAATACGTTCTTGTTTTTATTCCCGGCCAACATTCCTAGGAAATAATGCATTTTCATGCGTTTAATACGATCACATTTTTGCCCGAAATTGCATCATACGACCGCGAAAGTGGATCCTGACTGATATATCTAGAAATCTTGCGTTTATTCTTCGGCATGCCATCTCGCACCGCGTTCCAACATACGATCTGCGCGTTGCGGAGCCGCTGAGGCCACATCAGCATCGGTTTGGAGGCGATCTTTCCTTCGATATATATATATATATATTGCCGCTTTATGAGCCCCCCCCCTCCCCTCCAATGAAGGGAGACTTTAAGCCCTGACTGTACCCCAGCCATTAAGAATGAAACAGGAGCTTGCTGGGAATTGTGACCAGCTAGAGCATGAAGCACGAGGGGGGAGCGGCGCCGGAGGAGTTTGGCTCTGAAAACTGGCGCGCGTGCTCCTCAATTTTTTCCCCATGTGCCCACCACAAAAAAGAAATGAAACGGGAGCATGATGGGATTGTGACACGAACGTAAGGAGGTAGCGGCATTATAGGAGGTTGTCTTGTAGACGCTATGCGCGCTCCCTCCTTTTTTTTCTCTTTTTCTCCAAGGTTGAAGCGCACTCTGTTCCTCTCACTTGTGTTGGGCGTTGTGAAAGCTTCGGGATGTGAAAATGAGAAAAGAACTGGAAACAGAAGGCGCGCTGCTCGCCGAGCTCCCGCCAATCAGTGGCGGCTGGACAGTCCATTACATGGACACATCGAGAAGAGCTCCGCCGGTGGCGTGTTGTATTTTATGTCCAGATTCCCCGTTCATATTAAAATAAAAGACAAACGGCGGCGCGCCGCCATTTTAGCGCGGCGGCGGCGGGACTTCGGCGGCGGCGCGGCGGCGCGCAGCTCTAGGTGCTATGCAGGATGGCCCGAGTTCGGTGAAACTCAGAATCTTTCCGACCTCTGGAGAAGCCCCCTTTTGAACAAGCTAACAGTATGAAAATGTCAAATCCTTCCCCGAGCGCACGGTGCGTTCAATTGGTTAAGATGGAACGTGGCGTCACGTCAAGCGCGGTCGACAAGGTTGGATGGTCGACAAAGTTCAGAAGCACACCCATGCAATAAAAGTGTCACAAGCTTTTACTAACGATATTTTTTTAGAGGTACGGGCTGTTCAAATTCATTTTCAAGCGTTTAATGTCTGCACTAAGTATCCTTTAGAATAATCAGCACCGTTGCCTCTGAGATTACCTCCGGAGAGCGCCTTACAACGTGGATTTTTGGGCTAGTTGATTAAATGCGTCTAAAGGTACCATAGCGCTGGCAGACAGGGACGAGGAAGACGAAACGGGACAAGCGCTAACTTTCAACTTAATGTTTATTATCAGAAGTAAAGATATATCTAGATCCATACACACAAGAAGGTCCGTACACAGAGGAACGCCTTTCGCAAGTAGGGTACCCCTGCCATATGCTTATTTCAGTGGCGGAAGGCGCACTAAAAAAGATAAATAGCCAGAATGGAACGTGGGCAAGCAGTGCGAATGGAATGAAAAACATGTCTGATCCCTCTGTCATAGGAATCGGTATAACACGAAAGTAAAACGTGTCTTCACAGACGTAGTTGAGCGTTTGTTCTACATTGTTTCGCCCCGAGGGCGAAGGAGTGAATGCTATAGCAAAAAGTTGTAATCTCACACGAAGAACGCCATGCAGCTCGAAACTTGCAACGCGCTGATCAAGCAGAAAGGACGCACGTAACGAACATACACAGGATGAGCGCGAACTAATTGTCACACCGCGACAGTTAAAGCTCGCTGGTCAAATACAGGGGACGCACAAACGAACGCACAAGTATACACAGGATGAGCGCGAACTGTGACACTTGTACCTTATTTGTTTGTGAGCAGCGCGCTCCTTTCCCAAAACCGGCCGCTGCAGTGAGTGAAGTCACCTTCGTGCTCTCTGTAACTTCAACGCAAGCTTGCGGTGAAAGCGCAAGACGTACAAATTTCGCGCGGATCTTCATGAGCCGTGCTGCGCATGCGCGAGGATTAGTGATGTCACACAGCTGGCTCACCGGAGCCGGCATCTCACGCGCTCTCCGCCACCGCCGCTGCTGGTCTGCGCGTTCCCGAGGAGTGACGTCGTAGCCATGGCAGACACACTGGCGCCGGCGCGCGCAGCTATTCGCCTTCGCTGTGCAGTCGCCGTCTGACATTGCGCTGGAGCCGCTTGATAGCGCCTCTGACTGGCGTTTGCAGGTGGGTAACGCCATGGAAAAGGAGAGCGCAAATGCTGCTCAACGGCGCAGAAGAGCCGAGAAGCTTATCTCATCGGATCCCGATGTAGTTGCCTGGCGATTCGCGGTTCAGCGTACGAAAAATGAATAGAAGGATAATGAACCTAGACAATCTGGAAAGCTAAGAATAATCAGCTGAACCTTTGCTAACGCTACGTATGTCCTAGCATAGCCGAGCTAAGCCACTGAAATTTTTTTCTTCTAGTTTTTTCTTTGCCATATGTTAGTCTTTACATTTTACAAGGTCATATCCGTGACGGAAATGCAATGCGTCAGTGGAGACATGGGGGACCCCGGCATAAAACACTTTCGTGTTAAAAGGTTGTCGTGCCGTACATACACATCGTTTCACGTGTTTTAAAGAAAATTGGCCGAAGGGTGAAGGTAGATGTGCTATTTTCCGCTCCAGAGAAACTAATCAGCATTTGTAAGGCCACAGACCCGTCAGCCAAGAAACGTGCAGGATGTGTGAAGAAACATCAGTCTCCATTTGTCTCATGTATAAACAATGTGGTGTGCCGCTTCCCATTTTCTTGCGGGAAAGAAGCTTACATCGGACCGTCGGGGGGATGCCTTAACGATAGGCTAAGAGAACACATACAGAAGGTGGGTGGATATGAGATGGTCACGTGATTGTACATTGTAATGATTGTGGATGCGAAGCCTTGTTTCAAGTGTGCACCGTTGTGTATAGGATAGATATAGATAGATGTTTGTGTATAGATAGATATTTGTGATAACAATGATGTTTCTCGTTGTTTGGCTGTTGTTAACTGTATGTATGTGAAGCGTTTTCATTGTGCCCACCCTGTAACAGCCCTCAACAGAGGGTTAACAGTATGACTAAATAAATAGATTAATAAATAAATGCCAATAAAGATACGACAGAGATTGTGGAAGGCGCCCTCACAGCGAAGGCCGGTAACAGCTGTGTCAGCTGCCTTTCGTTGGCACTGACAGGAAATGAATTCGCCTTTCTGGACGCGGCAGGTTTCCATGCGCGGTGATTGGGCCTTCTTCTGTGTACGGATCTACATATACTGTTACTTCTGAGAATGAGTATTCAGTTGAAAGTTAGCGCTTGTCCAGTTATGTCTTCCTCATCCCTGTCTGCTAGCTCTATGGTACTTTTAGATGCCTTACAACGCCGCGGCGAGGCCACGTGTATAATCTTCATGATCGGCCTATACATTCTAGCGCGTTGCTCGGACGGCGCGCGCCATCTTCGTCCTCTGGCGGGAAATGATGAACCAAGACCTGACGCTCGTAACGGACCCTGCGTTTCCCACCAGATGTGGTACTTCGTCCAGCAGGGACACGACACCGGACCTCACCTTTGTCCGGAACGTGGCGGAAGTCAATTGGACTAACCTCAACGTCGACTTTGGTAGCGACCACTACCTGCTGGCCACTGTCCTGCGGGTGGGACGGACAAGACAACACAAGTTCCGAGTGACCGATTGGGACAAGTTCCGCAAGCTAAGAGAGGAGAGGTCTGAGGGCGAGGAGAAGCTCGACCTTGAACGCTGGACGGCGCAGATCGGCGCAGATCGGCGAGGACATCCAGGCTACCACTAAGGAAATCACCACGCACCTCCCCGTAGAAAAAATGGACAGCAGACTAGCTCATCTTCTCGAGGCCAAACAGTCCCTCCTGGCCCGGTGGAAGGGGCAGCGCCTCAATCGCAGGCTTCGCAAGAAGATAGCCGAGGTCAACAGAAGCATTGAGGAACACTGTAAGGTCCTTTCTAAGCAGCAATGGGACGAGGTTTGCAATTCGGTAGACGGACAGATGCGGAGGGGAGGCCCTTGGAACCTCCTAAAGCACCTGCTGAACGAGAACAACACCAAATCGAACCAGAGATGTACACTGACTCACATACTTCATGCAGCTAGGCAAGGATCCTCGAACAATCAGGTACTGGCAGAACTGGTTGGGAAGTACCTACCAATCGCCTCCGGCCCGCCACATCCCGCCCCTGACTATGCAGGGGGCGCTAACCCGGAACTGGACGCGGAATTTGGAATCGAGGAGATCCGACAGGCCATGCACGACCTAAACGGCAGGTCGGCCCCGGGTCCAGATAAGATCACGAACAAGGCCTTGAGAAACTTGGATGACAGGTCGGTGGAGTACCTGACGGATGCCATCAACCAGGCGTGGAGGAGTGGTAGAGTCCCGGAGATGTGGTAGACGGCCACCACTATCCTCATCCCGAAACCGAGCAAACCTCCCAGCCTCGACAAGCTCCGGCCCATCTCGCTCACGTCGTGCGTGGGTAAGGTGGCTGAACATGCCATCCTGAACAGGGTTTCCCGATACCTGGAGGACCACTACATTTACCCCCACAATATGATCGGCTTCAGGCCGGGCCTCTCGACGCAAGACGCCATGAAGCTCATCAAAGACCAAGTCATTGATCGCAACACAAGGGACGTAAGAGCAATACTGGGACTGGACTTCGAGAGGGCATTTGACAACGTTCTCCAGCACTTCGTGCTGAGTCAGATCTCGTGTATCGGGCTTGACAAGTGCTTCCACGACTACACGAAATCATTCCTGACAGACAGAGAGGCTATTCTCAAAATGGGCGACCTAGTTTCGGACCCGGTCAGGCTTGGCTTCAGAGGGACGCCACAAGGGTCAGTCTTATCCCCGACCCTCTTTAATCTCGCCATGATCGGTCTGTCTAAAAGACTGTCCGAAGTCGACGGAATTAACCACACGATCTATGCCGACGACATTACCATATGGTGTACTGGAGGCAGCGATGGACGAATAGAGGCGGTGCTACAGGAAGCTATTGAAGTCACGGAAAACTACCTAAAACCGACTGGTCTTCGGTGCTCGTCGCGGAAATCTGAACTCCTGCTGTACAGGCCTAAGCGCAGGGGCCCCAAACCGAAAGGTTGAAGCCAGTAGAGGACGTCAGCATCACTCTTAGGACTGGTGAAGGCTGCATCATCCCCAGGGTGGACTCCCTCCGGGTTCTGGGTATGACTATAGAATCGAACGGCTCCAATAACCTGACGGTAACAAGACTCGCCAGAAAAACGGACAATGCCATCAGACTGTGCAACGAACATAAATAACATGAGTGGCACGCATTTTCCTCAATGACAGACAAGACGATGTATGCAGCTCTTTGCTGGCTGCTTCGCATTACATCGATTCCCACAATGCGTGGGATCTGGCGGCTTTTTCTTATAGTTTTTTTTTCTTTGCCATTTGATGGCGTTATTTCGGCTGACGTACTTCCGAGACGGAAATACGTCATGAAAGCCTTGGTGGACACCGGCATAAAACACTTTCCTGTTAAAAAAAGAACGACAACACAAATATTTGGTGTCAGTATCCCTTTAAGCCCGTAATAAACACCGGGGCTGTACATTTAAGCAACCTGTACGGAATGCTTGGGCATTGGCTTTCCAAAGAGCGTCAAGAAGTACAATCACATGTCAGTGTGGCTCGGCGGTCGTTTTGCGCTGCTAAAAGAAAGCGGGACACGGATTCGAGTATCGCTGTTTCGATGGGGGGAGAAATGGGGATAGAAACGTCTACCTGAATGTGGGTGCTCGTCAAAAAATTCCAGCTGCTCAACATTACTCCGAGGTCCGCCACTGCCTCGCGTAATTGCAAATTTAAAATAGAAGTGTAGGGGTGCTATGCAGGATGGCACGAGTTCGGTGAAACTCGGGATCTTTCCGAGCTCTGGCGAAGCCCCCTTTTCAACGAGCTAACAGTACGAAAATATGAAATCCGTCCATCAGCGCACGCTGCGTTTGATTGGTTACGATGGAACGCCGCGTCACGTCAAGGGCGGTAGACAAAGTTGGATGGTGTCTTCAAACAATAGGCATCTTTCAATATCTTTCGTTTCATTGAGTTCAGAAGCGCACCCACGCAAGAAAAGTGTCACAAACTTGTACTAACGACATGTTTAGAGGTACGGGCTGTTCAAATTCATTTTCAAGCGTTCAATATCTTCACTAAGTATCCTTTAGAATAATCAGCCCCGTGGCCTCTGAGATTAGCTCCGGAGAGGGCCTTACAACGCCGCGGCCGGAGTTAATCGCCGAGGCCACGTGTATAATCTTCATGATCGGCCCGTACATTCTAGCGCGTTGCTCGGACGGCGCGCGCCCTCTTCGTCCTTTTCTTCATCATTTCCTCGCTCCCAGAGCATGTGTGCCTGGCTGATTAGCTAATTGGCTGGGCGGTATGCCTACCTAATTAAGCCTTCGCTCCCGCAAAAGTTGCAGAGATACCAGCATGGATTTTATCAAGACCTACAGTGCCCCTATCTATTCCAGGAGTGGGTAAAAAGTCGCGCATACCTTTATGTGGCCTCAACCAATTAACGTTATCATATATATCTACAGAATATGCCAATTCTGTGCATGTTTTTACTGACGGGTCTGTGTTACCCACTGCGTCAACAGCGGCATTCGTTATACCAAGTTTGAAGACCAGTGAACGCTTCCGTCTGGAGCACCGAACAACATCGACGGCGGCAGAGATTGCCATCCGCGAGGTAATTCGTTACATATCGACGCAACCTCCTCACCAATGGACTATATTTTGTGACTGTAAACCAGCACTCCAAGTGATAGATTCAGCACTTAAACGAGGGCCTTATTACATATTTGCTCACGAAGTAGCCGAATTACACGATGTCGCCCTGAAAACTGGCCATCTTATGTCAGTGGGTTCCAGGGCACTGCGGTCTGCAGGGCAATGAGCAAGCCGATGCGGAGGCAAAGATGGCCCATGATAACGCCAGAGTACTAGCTATCCCCTTTTCCCGACCGGATACTAACACCGTAGTGTACACTCTCCTGAGTGAGACTACAGCAGCATATTGGTCTTTACCAAGCCATCGTCACCGCCGGCTTCACGAACTTGACCCAGATATGAGTGTTAGAATCCCACGAACCATGAAAAGGTGTATTGCAAGCTTATTTCACCGACTACGACTAGGTGTGGCATTCACTCGCCGTTACCTACACCTTATCGGCCGTGCCGACAGTCCTAATTGCGAGATGTGTGGCACTTTCCTGGGACTATCGAACACCTCCTGTGCGTCTGCCCACGATACCTCACGCAAAGAAATTCAATAGCGGCCGTCTTGTTGTCATCGAAGCAACAAGTTTCAGAAAAAGTTCTGTTCGGACCACCACCATGTCATCAGCGCGATATTCTGAAAGCGCTGAACATGTTTTGCGCGATACAGAGCTCGACGACAGACTGTAAATAGTTTTTGGACATTCAAGGACTTACTTCGTCGCCACTTTTTTCCATCATCATCATCCGCATCTTCTCTCCACTCTCTATACTACCACGCTCCCCTTTCCTGCAGCTGAGTAGAAGGCCAGAACATTGATTCAGGCCGACCTCTCAGCTTTTCTGCCATAATAAACCTTTTCTCTCTCAAGACATGCAATGACCTAGCTAATTAAGCCAAGACATAACACCGAGCTAATTTAGACACATTTTACTAAGACCATACTAACGAAGCCGAGTAATGCCAACACCAAACTAATTAACACACTAATTAACACGACGCCAATTACAAACACGTTAATTATAAACTAAGCTGAATACGTCATCACTCACAAATGTAATACTAATTAGTACCGTGATAATTAGAATTCTGCTGATTAGCTCTATAATAATTATCACCTTGCTAATTAGGACCGCATAATTCTTGTCGTGTTGATTAAAACATTACCAATTAAGACAGTACTATTCAATAGCGTGGTAATTAAGACCAAGCAAATTAATACCATCAAGACTGAGACCGAACTGAGGCGGTCTTCACTCCGAGGCAGACCGAACAGGCTGAGTAGACGAGCCTCGTAAAAAGCTGGAAGAAGCTGGGCGATTACAAGCTCCACCGATAGCTCCAGCATTGTCCAAGTAGTCCAAGCTGACCGAATTATTTCATATGCAGAGAAGCTGCTGCTTAGCGTTGTAGTGTGCTCGTATCTCACATGAGTACGGCAACTAGCGTGGGCTCGGACTTAGCGAGCCACAGGGTCGCGTTTGCGGTCGCCTCGCGTGAACTAGCGCGCCGCTGTACACGTGCGTTCGGCTGACAAAGGCACCGATCGCCGCGTGGCAAGTACACAGTACTGCTCTCGGGAATCCTCAACACTTTATTCCCTGCGGCAACACCACAAAAACCGTCCACGCCCGCTCCCAAAGGCGGCGGGAAAAGCAAAGAGGCTTAGTCACGCCACGGGTGTAAATACAGAACAAAGGGCGCCGCTAGCACGTCTCCGTCGGCAATGGCTCAAGGCGATACGCCGCTAAGGGAAATGGTCCCTCGAGACCATGATGCGTACCCTCACTATCCGCGACCACAGGGCCCGATTGCTCGAGGGAGGGCAAACTCCGTTCGCGTTGGCTTTTGATACTACGACCACGTTCGAACACACTGCACCGCTCTTCGGCCAAGCGTCCGGAAGGGACAACGTAAGGTAAGCGTTCACCGCTGGCGCAAGGCACCGTTAGCGACCTCCGTCCGATCGAACCCAAAGCCGACGGACGGGAAGAAAAACACGTGCTTACCCCACGATGTCCACAGAGGGAGTCCCTTCCGCCGCGCACGAAACGTCTCGCGAGACACGCACGCCGCGCTACCGTTGAGATCCGGCTCCGGGTGAGCGAGGCTAACGTAACCCCCCCCCTCGCCCAGCACAGTAGGACCGCGGAGGAGGGGAGAGTCATGATCGGACATGTGGACGGCAGAAATAGGCGAAAACCCCGCGCAATGACGACGGGAAAGCCTCAATCCCCCCAGCGTCCACCGCATGATTTGCTTGACAGTCACACCGGCACTATGACAGTCACTAGTTGAACTGCGGCCTTTTTGGAATGAAAGAGTTTGAGCCCGACTTCGCGCTTTATTCAGTTTGATTGACAGAAGCCCGCGGCGAAGATCGGGTCCGCCCAACACGTTTGCTCTTGCCGAGGAGTAGTGCTCACGCTGAAACGCCACCGAGCGGCACGATTCATCTGCGAACTTAATCTCACGGACTATGCACACACGCTCGAAGAACTAAAGGCTATATATATATATATATATTCACGTGGCTACGATGTCTCGCATTCAATTTCACCGCGCTCACGACGTTCCACTCATAGGCATGAAGCAAGCGCCCCTGGTGGCATTTGCGGCGAGAAATTTCTTCGCCGTCCACACCCCCACTGCGCATGCTCGGCTCGTCTCGTGCCGGCAGCAAGCCTCTCCTCTCTCTCCCTCGCATGCTCGGCTCGTCTCGTGCCGGCAGCAGGCCTCTCCTCTCCCTCCCGCCCTCCGTCCCTCCTTTCCGTCCCTTCCTCATCTCGATCGAAGGCGGGCGGTGTGTATATAAGCGGCGGAGCGCGCTTTCGGATTTCAGTCAAGGGCGTCCTTACTTGGCTTTCGCTTGACTTGACGCTTTGCTTGACTCGAGTAGATGCGATGGAAACAACAGTACCTTCAATCAGCGTCCCACCACTCGTTGAAGGCAACGTTACCCCACCCTCACTGTCGTCGGCGTCAACAACAGCAAGCAACGCAGAAGACAAGGCTGCGAAGAGACGAGTATACGACGCTGAACGCAAGCGTTTGAAACGAGCTGTGGACCCGGAACTTCGTGCACGAGAAGCTGCTGCGAGACGGCAACGACGGGCTGCGAATCCTTCACTCGGGGAACGAGAAGCAGCTGCGAAACGGCAACGACGAGCTGTAGATCCTGAACGTCGTGCTCGAGAAGCAGCAATCGTACGTGAACGTCGAGCAGCGGATCCATCACTCGGGCAGCGCGACGCTTCTGCGAAACCCAATTACGCAACATTCACGCGATACCCCCACCACTCTGCGACGCATTTACTCGAGTTCCCCCCGTGGGAAGATGCGGGCGACATTGTATCTCGGTCCTTCATCACGCTGTAACCCTCGCCCCTTCCAATGCGTTTCTTTTTCCCTGGCTATTCGTTAATGCAGAAAACATTCGGCAGATCCTACACTTTTGGCAATCCGTTTCATGCGAAGCAATGAGCGCGTAGCTGTCTGCGTTCCATTTGTGTGGCTTTGAGCCAAGCATTACGAGGTGAATCGACGTGTTTTGTAAGCGTAGTAGTTGTGTGCACATCGTGGCCTTACCAGGCACGTCGACTACACTGGCATTTAAAGGGTAACTTATGGTCTAACGTAAAGTCAAGCACTCCCGTTAAAACAAATACATCAGTATTATCAAAAGGAAATGCATTTCACGTTGCGATGATGTGAACATGATACGCGACTTTCGTTAACGTATTCCTGCGAGGTCTTGTAACGCTTGAATATAGCTTGCTGAATCATAGGAATACAAATGTAATGTTTTTTTAGACTTTTATGAAAGCGGAGCCAGCACTGAAACCACTGCAGTGTGGTCGACGTGCCTGGTAAGCCCACGATGTGCACACAACTACTACACATACAAAAACACGTCGATCCACCTCGTAACGCTTGGCTCAAAGCCAAAAAAATGTACAGCACAAAGTACTCGCCGACAGCTTCGCGTGAAACAGATTCCCAGAAGGTGGGAGATCACCCGATTTATTTTATTTTTTTTGTGTGTGTGTTTGTTCGAGGAGGGCTTTCGCAGAGACTCAGAAAAAAATCGCTGGGGCTGCGCGGAACGCGCCGCGCAGTCACAGCGAAATCTGGAAGAGCAGCCTTTCTTGAACCCGTCGTAGACTCTCTTGGGGCAATTAATAGGAGTACACGTGCAAGGTAACCGCTGCGCCTTAAATCATCGTAATTTTCATGAAGTAGGGCAGCACCCACTATGCCATTTTTCGTTATTCTACGGAGAAACGTGGTAATCGCTACACATCTGCAAGGCTGATGACGATGAAGAAACATGGCTGATCCCTCTGTAACGGTTTGGAAGCATTCAACGACCGACTCGTTGCGCAATTCGCATTGTGTGAGGGCTGGGTGTTTGTTTTATTCTTCTAGCACGATATATTAGATACGTTGACGTGATTCATTGTCCGACATGACGTTTCTTCTTTTATATCCAGATGAGCGACAAGTAAATAATTCAGTCGCTCTACATTAGTGTGTAGTAGACAGAACACAAACTAAACACGGACAAATAAACGACAAAAAAATTCGGCAGATCCCACGTAGCGTGGGAGTCGTTGTTATGCGAAGCATGCGGCTGGAAGGTGACTGCGGCGTAGATTTTTTACGGAGAGACACGTTACAAAATGACGCTAAAGATTTGTATCAATTCTATACGCACACATATAAGTTGAAGAGCCACATATGTGTTATATAACCAGTTCCTTACGGTTGGGTAATGCTGCCGATGGCAACGTGGGTATTACCAACACCAGAAGCGGTAAGCTGATGTGTAGTGTTTATACGTGTCCCGAGAACACACGCACGTTTCACGAACCCGTGTGCATGTGTGGAAGAAGTTCTTGACAGTTCTTGAACAAGGGCATCATCACCGTGATCAGTGAGCACCAGCAGCTGGTCATGACTTGTTATACGATGCGGTCGTGATCGCGGTGACGAGGCATCCATGTGTAGCAGGGGCGTAGCCAGAAATGTTTTTCGGGGGGGGGGGGGGTTCAACCATACTTTATGTATGTTCGTGTGTGTGTTTGTATGTGCGCGTGTATATATACGCAAGCACAACTGAAAAATTTCGGGGGGGGGGGGGGGGAGTTGAAACCTCCCCAACCCCCCCCCCCCCCCCCCCCAGGGCTAGGCCCCTGATGTGTAGTGAAGTATGTGGTATAGTAGAGCTGCTCCATGGAATTCGTGCATGCCTCGGCCATTTCTTTGACAAATTGTCTGTCGATAGAGCCCGCGACATGTCCGAACCTGAAGCTACCCTTCGCGTTGGTGAGGTATAGGCCGTCGAGGCTGCAGGTCGTCCTGGCTAGTGCTACGTAGACCAACAACAGTGGGTGGTGCTTGTCGTATTCGTGGACTACCTGGGCGTATGTGGCCTATGTAGCCTAGTCTACAAAGCGGCTGTCAATGAATATGGCATCACCCTCGGTCAGCATGAGGCCATCGCCCAGCCTAGTAAGAAACGAAGAGGACACTGCGTCGTTCTGGTGGACGAAGTGTATTTTACGGTATGGTGATGTGGATATCATATGTAACTTTCCTTAATGTATTCCTCCGGCGTCGAGCAACGCTTCAATATAGCTTGCTGTATAATGGCAATACAAACGTAATGTTTATTAGACTGCTATAAAAGCGGAGCCAACACTGGAACCACAAACGCTAATCTGATATGACGCCTGTATCGTAGGAGTAGGCTACACATCGTAGGAGTATCATGCTGTGTTTATTGCTTTCTTGTACAATTAGACAGCAAGCACCACAACCACAATTGATATTGCACCGATATTACACCTGCGTAGGCTGTTTTTCCAAACCAGTTAACTCACCTGGCGTGGCTCAGTGGTAGAATACGTGACTGCCACGCAGAATGCTTGGGTTCGATTCCTGCTGGGATCCTAATTTTCATTCTTTCCATACGTCGAGTCAACGCTGCCGATGTTGGCTATCCTTAACGCTCTAGCTTTTAAGTTACCAATGTTTCTTCGCGCCGTTCCTGGGTAGATATAAACTGTCAATCACCTGTGGCGCATACCCGTACACCGCGGCCCGCGGTAAACGGGTATGCGCCACACGTGTCTACTTGAAAGGGTTTGACGACGCACGCGACAGGATTTTCACGTTATTCACGTCATGACCCGAAAATCATATTCGTCAAATCCTTTTACCCTCCCATGCCAATTTTGGTCTACACCAAGTTAAGGAGGCGATCATGAGAGCACCCAGACGTAAACGGCTAGATAGATAGATAGATAGATAGATAGATAGATACGTAGATAGAAACGCTCAAAGTGCCAAAGGTTCGCTAAGAAATGCTTCGCATTTAAAACGTCATATAGTGCGAAAACGCTGACTGTCGGGCGAGCATCCCGTTCATTGGCAGATTGCGCTTCTCTCGCAAGTAATAGTAACGTTGGTTAGCTTCATGCATCGATTCAGCAGTGGAGAACGTACATATTACCAGTAGGCTGCAGTACATGCCTTTCATTCTAGGACAATCGGCTTAAAGCGCTCACAGCCAAGCACCGTTGTGATGGTTTTTATACGCGCCACGCTAAGGCGCTTCACTTCACTTCACTTTACTACCTTAAAGGACCCTTGTAAGGGGTATTACGTAAGGAGTGGGAATACCTTGTACATTATTTGCATGCCTAACTGAACACAAAAAGAAAAGAAAATTACATGCGCTAAAGTACATAATTTGCATAACACGTAACTGAACGCGGGAAAATATACACAAAAATACATGGGCTAAGGTGTTACATCAGTAAGCACAAATACATAGACCTAAATAATACAGACTATAATTTCACTTTTATTGCGAAGAGTTTGCAGCGTCACTCTTCGTAAACGAACACGGGAAGTGATCGCGGCGATTTGGTGGGGCTGGTTGTTGGGATCTGTACCGGCATGGCAAAACGATGAGGCGGACAAGGTAACAATGCGCATGCGAGGGCGGCCCACTGTGTGTCGTGTACGATGAGAATTTGGGCTGCGGGGATGACGGGCTCTGTCTCTAGCCCGTTCAGCAAATGTCCTTTTAACTTTGGTAGCCTAGTCCAACGTAGTTTAGATGTGACTAAGAAGACATCAGCACAAATGCAGCACCAGCCGCGAAAATGGTTGCTGCATTTGGGATCATGTCGACGGCCTTTTGGAGGACCACTGCGAGCTCACGGTCGAAGCCCAGGTGTTGTAGGAGCATGAAAACGACGTGGTGGCAACTATTTTGCACTGGGTGATAGGCGCCCAGGTTGTGGAACGCCTGGTTCTGGAGCAGGCCGTCGATCACGTCTGGTGCCAAGTTGTGGCGGCCCAGTGAGATCTGTAATTTGAGAATTTACATTTCGCTCAAGGCAACGTTTGTGCTGCAAAATGTGTTGCAGTCGTCTCAGTGTAGCACTCAGCATGCTGCAACAACAAATGTCCTAGTTCGATTGTAAAACATGGCATCGAACGTTCAGTGAATGCGGCTTCATGCGCCGTTCGTGCTACTGTAAGAAGTCATCGCATCAGGCAATTCACGGTAGCGCTATCTGAGGGATAGCGCTACCGTGAATTGCCTGATGCGATGATAGCGTTACCGTAAGTTCTATAGCTAGGAGCCTTTATCCTCGGCTGCTTAAGAAGTACGTAGGTATGCCGAACAAGAACAGCGGGTGTTTTTTTTATTTCAGTGTTGTCCGTGCTTAAGCTTACGTTCTCATAATACCGGCCACTATTCCCTTTGCATAAATTAATCGTAACGTCCACTTGACCAATCACCACTTACCCTGAGCATGGGAGTCTGCTGGTAGGCGTCCCAGCTGATCACTGTAGAAGTCAGCACCAGCCTGCCCGAGATGTCCCGGTTGCCTTCGAGGTATCGGACAGTGGCCTGGCCATCGAAGCCGATGACCAGCCTCCAATGGGAACAGGCCACTTCCTTCCCGGGCACGGCAGGTGTTATCCACTTAAGGATGGTGGCGCCAAACCTCAGGTAAGGATCCTCGAGGCGCAAAAAGCAAATGTCGGCCTCTCCGGGCATGTTGCAGACGTCCACGTTGGTTGGTAGCGGTCGGTATACGAAGATGGTCCTTGGCGTCAAGCGGCGGGTGGCATCGCTGGTAATCCTCTTCAAGTCAGGCTTACGAGGACCATACTACCACCGGTAGGCCGCCTGGCCTTTGCTTCTCAAAGGTCGAGTTCCGCGTATGGGGTCAGACCGCGAGCTCCACACGTGCGCCGCCGCAACGCGCCACCGCAGCCACTTCGTCGTCTTTTGTGTGCGTAATTACTAGTAGTAGTAGTCCCTTGAAGCCATGGCACACACCCACGCTGGGGGATTGGCCAAGAACCGGGTAGCTTTCAAAGGAACTTTTAAGTACAATAAAAGCTCGTTAATTGAAACTCGAAAAAGACTACAAAATTGTTCGAATTAAGCGGAGTTCGAATTAGCGGGCGGGTGCTAGAATGAACGGAAATCGCGCCACACTGCGCGGGCTGAGTCCAAAGAAGCCACCTCTGGACTCGTTATCGCAAATCAGGTGCATCTACACGTTTGTGGCAAGTGATTTCGTAAATCAGGTTCATGGAACTCTAACGGCGAACAGAAATTAATTGATCAGTCAGTGATACGCCACAAAGAAGCACCGGCATGCGATGATGCGAGCAGAGAGCCTTAAAGTTGAAATATGGGACGATATTTATGCCCCGAAGCACGTTTATTTACGTGGCAGAGATAACGCAATCAAAATTAAAAGTAATCAGTCATTTGCATTTGCTTGCGACGAAATCGCTCTGATCTCTTATTTCTTTACAAGCTAGTCCACGGTATCATATCCTGCCCTGTACTTCTCAATTGTGTAAATTTTCGAATTCCGCGTAAGTTAACCAGAGAGAACAGACCGTTTCATGTACCCGCCTGCTTCTTCCAACACTCTACCGTTCACAGAATACAAAGTCTCTATAATGTTAATTTTCTTGATCTTGACGTTTTTCATAGCCCACAATCATTGTTTTTATCCGAGCTTTGCACTGTTTTGACATAGTGTGGCAAAATGTACAAAGTCTTCCCTTCTCAGTCTTTCCACATAGTTGTATATATGCAATCTAATTTTTTATGCCCCGTCAATATTTCTCGTGTTGTCTTATTTTAATCCTCCCCTTTTGTGTTCATTTCTCTTTGTCTACGTGTTTTTGCTCTTTCTATTTCTGAAAACTGTCTGTATTGTATTGTTTATTTTTATTGTTTTTCTTTTTGCGTGCGCCAGCACAAAGACCTTACGGTTGTTCCTGGGCACGTTAAATAAATCATTGATTGATTTATTATTATTATTATTATTATTATTATTATTATTATTATTATTATTATTATTATTATTATTATTATTATTATTATTATTATTATTATTATTATTATTATTATATAATTTTTATATTATTAGACACCGCAAGCGTATTATTCACTGCTTCACTTCTTACACAACGCCGGTCTAACGGTGCACGTCTAATACACATGTGGCGTTTTTTTTTTTGTTTTTTTATGCCCTCTGACAGAGCCGTGTCCGTGCACTCTAACTGAAACTGAGAAAAACGCAGTTTCTTGCTACTGACAATATCGTCGGGCCTGCTCCAACAATTTATTGCCAGTGTGCTCACGTCACCAAAATACCTCAAATCTATACTGCGGCTAAAATCCACATAGCGCACGATCGTCGGTATTCAGGAGTAAATTTGGATTTGGCACTTATAGATTGGGACATTTAATTTGTGCTTGTAAAATTGGCTCGTAAAAGAAGTCTAAATCGCAGCGAATGAACTATATAGCAATATTTTGCGACAAAATTATTGCTATCCTTCTGCTTCCGTCGGTGCCGTCCTTTGTTGCATGGGCGTAATGGCGATGACTAGACTTGTAGAGCAAGTGGTCCTTCCAGGCAAAAGGCGCACCATTCTGGATTGCCGGCAGCGTTTTCTTGTTCTTGGCATCTATTGGAGGCCTTCGAAAAATGCTTCAGCTCTTCTTCATAGCTCGTTTTATGCCGCGCCATTTCGGATCACTTCTTCTCCTTCAAGGAATAGATTGGTGCCTAATATACTTATGAATTGCTCGTCATTTGTCACGTGTTGTTCTTTGTAGCTTTTGTCGTATATATTTTCGTATTCTGCACAATAAGCTCCGTTGGAAGTTAGCACTCGGCCTTGTGTGTCTCGTTATAGTCCTCAGTTCGTGCTATAGCAATCGTCATGACATACCAACTAGCCCAAGCCACCACCCTTCTAAACCAATATCTTCATTTCAGTTGTCTTCTATTTCAGATGTACCGTATTGGAGTGAAGGGAGGAAAAAAGGACAAGATACTGTAGCGCAAAACTCGAAAAAGAAACACTAAGAGGCAGAAAGAAGTAGGAAAGTCGGCATCTTAGTCATCAAATTCGAGTTTTGCTAAAATATCATGTCCTTGCGTATAACTACCAACTCGCCCGAGAAAAACTGATTGTGGAACGAACTCACGATAGCAAAGAAACTAGAACACAAATGAAACAGGTTGGATGCTGCCATGTTGATTGTTTTGGTCACGATTGTTGACGCAGCGCTGGTTTAATTTGTCTGACTCAGTTTGATTCATACAGGTGCAGGATTTGGTTCACTTTTTATTCGAAACTGCCTTTTTGAGTTCTTTTCGACCGCTTTACTTTCTTCACACTTTATCTTAATTACAACGAATAACATCCCCTATACTTTCTTGGGCATTATCATCTGTTAGTTCTCATTATTATTGTGTCTGTTAAAGAATTAAAGAGATTTATACCGTAGAATCGAGTTATACACCTTTCTTATTATCGAAATTGCTTTATTTTTTGGTACAAAGTGTCCGCCTCAACATTTATATCGCTACTTTTTCAGTCATCTTACTATCTTCAATTTGCGTTTCATTAATACTTCTTTCATCTTTAAATAGACAAAATATACCTTAGTACACTAAAAGCTCGTTAATTTAAACTCGGTTAATACGAACTAACAGTTCATTTGAACTTACGCCCTGGTCTCGGCACAGTCGTGTGTACTTCTATATGGGGAAAAGCTCGATATTCGAACGCGTCGGTATCCACAACAGTTAATTCGAACTGGGAGCCCCTGGATTTCATTGCTCGCCGCAGACGTCGGCCACCAGTGGTAACAATGTGCTGCAAGACCAAACGAAACCAAATTTACTAGAGATGCAAAACAACAAAACAGCAGCATTTCTCAGCAGATGAGAATTCGGAGGCTCGGCTGGAGCTCTTGGGCAAGCTGCAAACGATGCTCATGTAGTCGCGAATGAAAAAACGCAAGCAAATGCAAATTACTGATTACTTGTAATTTTGATTGTGTTATCTCTGCCATGTAAATAAACGTGCTTCGGGACAAAAATATTGTCCCATATTTCAACTGTAAGGCTCACTGCTCGCATCAATGCATGCCGTTGCATCATTGCATGCCGGTGCTGACTGTTCAATTAATTTCTGTTCGCCGTTAGAGTTCCATGAACCTGATTTACAAAATCACCTGCCGCAAACGTGTAGTCGCGCCTGATTCGCGATAACGAGTCCAGAGGTGGCTTCTTTGGACTCTGCCCGCGCAGTGTGGCGCGATTTCCGTTCATTCTAGCATCCGCCCGCTAATTCGAACTCCGCTTAATTCGAACAATTTTCTAGTCTTTTTCGAGTTCGAATTAACGAGTTTTTATTGTACTTAAGAAGTTCCTTTTAAAGCTACCACCCGGTTCTTGGCCAATCCCCCAGCGTGGGTGCGTGCCATGGCTTCAAGGGACTACTACTACTAGTAATTACGCACACAAAAGACGACGAAGTGGCTGCGGTGGTGCGTGGCGACGGCGCACGTGGGGACCTCCCAGTCTGACCCCATAACGTAGCTAGGTCAGTGAGAAGGCCTGGCGGCCCAGCGGTGGTAGTACGGTAATCCCTAGCCTGGCTAGAAGAAGTACCATCGACACCACCCGCAGCCTTACGCGAAGTACCGTTCCGAACGCGTACCGCGTACTGTTCCCAAAGACCGTCGACATGCCAGGTGAAGCCGATATCTGCTTCTTGCGCCTGGAGGATCCATACCTGAGGATGGGCGCCACCCTCCTTAAGTGGCTAACACCTGCCGTACCCGGGAAGGAAGTGGCCTGTTCCCATTGGAGGCTGGTCATCGGCTTCGATGGCCAGGCCACTGTCCGATACCTCGAAGGCAACCGGGACATCTCGGGCAGGCTGGTGCTGACTTCTACAGTGATCAGCTGGGACGCCTACCAGCAGACTCCCATGCTCAGGGTAAGTGGTGATTGGTCAAGTGGACGTTACGATTAATTTATGCAAAGGGAATAGTGGCCGGTATTATGAGAACTATTAGGGGCAACACTGAAATAAAAAAAACCACCCGCTGTTCTCGTTCGGCATGCCTCCTTCTTAAGCAGCCGAGGATAAAGGCTCCTAGCTATGGAATTCACGGTAACGCTGTCATCGCATCAGGCAATTCACGGTAGCGCTATCCCTCAGACAGCGCTACCGTGAATTGCCTGATGCGACGACCCCTTACAATAGCACGAACGGCGCATGAAGCCGCATTCACTGAACGTTCGATGCCATGTTTCACAATCGAACTAGGACGTTTGCTGCTGCAGCATGCTGAGTGCTACACTGAGACGACTACAACAAATTTTGCAGCACAAAAGTTGCCTTGAGTGAAATTTAAATTTCAAATTACAGATGTCCCTAGGCCGCCACAACCTGCAGCCCGAAGTGATAGACGGTGTGTTCTTGGTACCGGCGTTACAAGACCTGGGGATGTATCATCCCTTGCATAACAGCTGTCAACATGTAGTGTTGCAGCTCCTGCAACACCTCGGTTTGACGCGACCCACAACGCTGACCGATCTGACGGAGGTCCTGCAGAAGGCTGTTGACAAGATTCCTGACGCAGCAACGCTTTTTGCAGCTGGTGCTGCGTTTGTGTTCATCTCTTCGTAGCCATATCAACACCACGCTGGCTGTTCCGACTTGGCTCAAATTTTCAAGGACAGGCCCGTTGAGGCAGCTCCCCGTCCTCGGCGCAGCCGCAGCCAGCTCCTTTACGCAGAGTGCCAATGGGAACTTTTCGCAAATAAAGTGAAATTACAGTTTGTATTGTTTAGGTCTATGTATTTGTGCTGACTTATGTAACACCTTAGCCCATGTATTTTTTTTTGTATTTTTCCCGTGTTCAGTTACGTGTTATGCAAATTATGTACTTTAGCGCGTGTAATTTTCTTTTCTTTTTTGTGTTCAGTTATGCATTATGCAAATTATGTACTAATGTATTCCCACTCCTTACGTAATACCCCTTTCAAGGGGTCCTTAAGGTAGTAAAGTGAAGTGAAGTCAAGCGCCTTAGCGTTGCGCGTATAAAAATCAAAAAAGCGGTGCTTCGCAATGAGCGCTTTCAGCCGCTTGTCCTAGAATAAAAGGCATGTACTGCAGCCTACTAGTAATATGTAATGTCCCGCCGCGGTGGTCTAGTTGTTATGGCGCTCGACAGCTGACCCGCAGGTCGCGGGATCGAATCCCGGCCGCGGCGGCTGCATTTTCAATGGAGGCGAAAATGTTTGAGGCCCGTGTACTTAGCTTTAGGTGCACGTTAAAGAACCCCAGGTGGTCGAAATTTCCGGAGCCCTCCACTACGGCGTCTCTCATAATCATATCGTGGTTTTGGGACGTTAAACCCCAGATATTATTACTAATATGTAATGTCGGCCGCAAACAGCGCCTGGCGGAGCGACGGGAAACTGAATTGCTGCGTCACCTACCGTGATGTGGAGAGTGCTGAGGCTATCGGCCTCGGCGATTAGCGACGGCCCGTTTAGACAACGTGCTGTTGCCGGATCTAATCGCGGAGGCCGCGGCCGATAGCATCAACACCCGCCGCGTCACGGTAGGAGACGCAGCAATGCAGTTTTCCGTCGCTCCGCCACTCGCTGTAGATCCCGCAAACTTTTGCGGCCGACAGTACGTTCTCCATTGCTGAATCTATGGATGAAGCTAACCAGCGTTACTATTGCGAGAGAAGCGCAATCTGCCAATGAACGGGATGCTCACCCATGGCGACAGTCACCGTTTTCGCACTATATGACGTTTTTTGTCGTTTATTTGTACGTGTTTAGTTTCTGTTCTGTCTACTACGCACTAATGTAGCGCTACTGAATTATTTATTTCTTGCTCATCTGGATATAAAAAAAGAAACGTCATGTCGGACAAGGAATCGCGTCAACATATCTAATATATCATGGTAGAAAAGTAAAACAAACACCCAGCCCTCACACAATGCGAATTGCTCAACGAGTCTGTCGTTGAATGCTTCCAACCCGTTACAGAGGGACCAGCCATGTTTCTTCATCGTCATCAGCCTTGCCGATGTGTAGCGGGTACCACGTTTCTCCGTAGAATAACGAAAAATGGCATAGTGGGTGCTGCCCTACTTCATGAACATTACGACGATTTAAGGCGTAGTGGTTACCTTGCACGCGTACATGTATTAATTGCCCCAAGAGAGTCTACAACGGCTTCAAGAAAGGCTGCTCTTCCAGCTTTCGCTGTGACTGCGCGGCGCGTTCCGCGCAGCCCCAGCAACTTTTTTCTGGGTGTCCGCGAAAGCCATCCTCGAACAAACACCAAAAAAAAAATTAAATCGGGTGATCTGGGAATCTTCTGGGAACCGGTTTCACGCGAAGTTGTCGGCGAGTACTTTGTGCTGTACATTTTCTGGCTTTGTGCCAAGCGTTACGAGGTGGATCGACGTGTTTTTGTAAGTGTAATAGTTGTGTGCACATCGTGGGCTTACCAGCAGGGTTGCCAATGGTGGCTACTTTTCGCCAAATTGGCGAATTTGAGAGGCCCATGGCGACCTAAAATTTTAAATGGCGACATGGCGAATTTTTGGCGATTTTCGGCTTAGGTCTCCACTGAGTTATGCATCCTGAGCCCAGTGTCTTCCCAACGAATGAGCGGCAACATTCTCTGTGTTTTTCTTGGTTTTAGAACCCTGAGTAGAATGTGCGCATTAAGCGTCATTCGGAATGTCCGTCCCCTAACTCGTGTGTATCTCCTCAATTCATCTAGATGCAGAAGGTACTGGAACGTCCCCCAGCGACATTCCAGCAAAATTTAGGTCAGCGGACTGCCTTGCAAACCGCGAGGGGGCAGTGTATGACTATAAGTTTATGGCTATAGGTGCTTTAAGCTTCTCTAAAGTTCCGCTTCTGAAGGAGCTAGACGACGGGTTGGCCGCGTGCTTCGACCATTTGTTCCGCCAAAGCTCCAACTGTTCTGAATAGCTTGGCGACTTATTCACTGTTGCAGTACCCCCAATTCAGCTCGTAAAGGCTGTTTTGGAATAGCGAAGAGAGGCGGATACGCGGCTATTTGTGCAATAAACAAATATTTATTGAGGCATTTCCCACTGCTCTCGGTGAGCGTGTGCAATGAAAACAATTGGTATATAACATTTTACATTGTCTATCTGTTCATTAATAACGCATTGGATTGACACGTGTAGATATTATAAGTGACTATATGAAAAGGTCGGTGACGTCCGGTATCATATTCGTTCACACCGAAAAGGTGTAAGACTGACTAATGATCGGTTCCTGTAAGAATTCTCTCGAGTTACCTTCAATAAACCTTTTAATCATTTTAATTCATATGAGGGTACGTAAAGCTGTCTACAAACAACGCTTTCACGGTTTTCGCTTAAAGTTTAGCACACTTTTACCCTTGAAACGAGCGGACAGGAATGGGATATCATGAGCGTTTCATTCATTCACCCTTGCGCCACCACGCACATCTTGCGGCTAGTCGGGGAAGCAGCACCATGGACTGTCATGGTGAAGCGGGCGATACGAGTGGCATTGAGAAACGTCAATTTAAGGGTCTTGGATGGTACTGTATTCTACGGTGCTATACGTGAGCGCAAATTTTTATTACTAGTTATGCCGCACCTATCTAGAATGGCGACTTTTTTGGCGAAATCTGTAAAAAATATGGCGACTTTTGGCGACTTTTTGCTCGTCGTTTGGCGACATTTACTCTAAAGTCAGTGGCAACCCTGCTTACCAGGCACGTCGACCACACTGGAGTTTAAAGGATAACTTATGGTCTGACGAAACGTCAGCACTCACGTTAGAATACAGACGTCCGTATGATAAAAACGAAGTGCCAGCTTGTTGACTCAGAGGAATAAAAATGTAATGCTTATTAGACTGCTATGAAAGCGGAGCCAACACTGTAACCACAAATGACGTTAATTCGACATGGCGCCTGTATGACAGAAATACATATATGTTTATATAGTACATATCTTTATATATGACTCAGTTTTCATCAACAGAGCGTGTATGGCTTACTCTCTGGAATTCAGGAAGGAAAGCGGCCAATTCATTATTAATTGCGCTACCCTTGTTGTAAAGACGGATAGTTTTAGTGACTCAATCGCGTTTTACAGGTCTAAACGAAAACGTCGAGTGGATTACCTTGTAGTCGCTGATGGCGCGTAGATATGTTATTGATAATAAGCTCTCTAGATGGCTAGTTAGTATTAGATCTAAGTTGCTGGAATTGCTCTCTGTAACGCGCGTTGGTTGGGATACAAGTTGGGTTAGATTGCCATTGAGGCAAAGGTCTACAAAGTCTCTTGCGGGCTCACTGCCCACAGCTGACGGGCCGCTACTATTCCAGTCTATCTGAGGAAAATTGAAAGCGCCAGAAAGTAGTATCTCTGCTCTTGAACACTGTTTACTAAAGTCACTCAAGTTATTAAGTTTGTAACTCTGAAATCCGGGGTACTATTAGGAGACCTATAGCAAACGCCTATAAGTACGGTATGCTAGCAAGCACGGCAAACGATTCAAAGAACTTCAAGCTCGGGAGGCTCGGACTTGGCCACCGAGCACGATAACTGTTGGTGCGTGGCCATCAGAACACCGCTTCTTCGCGCGCCCGCACGGGCCTTTCGATAAAGGTGAAATCCGGGTAAGTGATCTAGCACTTGTGCATCGTTTATATCATTCGTTAGCCATATCTCGGTTATCGCCATTACGTTACTCTTGGACGAAAAAACAAGCCCAGAAACAGAATCGCGTTTACGAAAAAAAACACTACGTGCGTCAGCAAAGACTATAGAAATTGACAGGCTAGATTGAGGTGTGATGGTGTCAGGGATTAAAGTCAGAGAGGCCCAGGATCCCCACCCCCCCTCTCCATTTGCCGCCGCCCTATGAAGGGAGACCTTAAGCCCTGGTTAGTACAGCATTAGAAGCAGGGCCTGGGTTAGTGCCTATAAATGGTTGAAACTGCAGTTATATTATGCCCTCGTTCACTCTCATTTGCAATACTGTCTCCTAATCTGGGGTACCACTACTCGAACAAATTTTGATATATTATTAATTTTACAAAAAAGAGCTGTGCGTTGCATTGAAAACCTTAAGCGAAATGACCACACAGCGCCGTCCTTTTTCAAGCTTAATATACTCAGAATAGGTCAGTTATTGCAACTACGACCCCCAATACATGAATACATAAAAAAAACTGCAGTGCATCGATATACCAAGTAAGCTTTGAAAAATATTGCAAATCGAACACCGACACGAGTTTTACAAATATACAGCATAACCAACGTTTCCTTCTTTCTTTTTTTAACGTACGCCACACCTCGTTTCTTACGAACGGTCCACAGTTTTCCCGAAGGGAATCGCAAACCTATGTAACGTTGTAAAGTCATACAGAATTTCAGGCACATTTGCAAAATGACTGTCATTGATAACCAAAACGAAAGATGTCCCACACCTAAGGACCAAGCAAGAAAAGTAAACACAAATTCCGCATAGCACACCATTCACAAACAGTCGCACGGCTAAGAAACTACTCCTTCAGAATTCGACGCTAAGCAATATTTATTTAGATTTTTGTTTTCCCCCTCCAGGCTGTTGAGTAATACTGATATTCGGCACGGTTCCACGATTAGTTTGTGAAAATGCACGGCCCAAGTTTCTCGTCCTCAAAATTTGCATTTGAGGTGGTGTCGTTTGCTTAGGCTACAATGATCAATAAATTCGGTGTGGCCTCAGTTTACGCTTTTGTCCACACACCTCTGCTTGTGTCCCTGTGTAGTTAGGCGCTCGTATTTCCAAGTATCTCGAATCACCAACTGGGTCATTGTGGCAGTAAATCCTATCTGGCGCACTTTAATTGGCGCAGGTATCGAACCGCTGTGCGGATGCGAGGACAGCCGCTCCTGCGCGATGTCGAGAACGCGGTAGGCGTCCCAGTTTCTCCTCGTAATTTGTTGTCTGCGTGGCGCGACCACATGCATTGGTCCACTTAGAATTACTGCTGTATTGAATGCGCAGCAGGAGGCACAACACACACAGAAACAGCACGTGTTCGTGTTTGCGTGTGGGTGAATAAATGCGGACAGAGAGAGAGAGGTAGACATAGAGAGGCGAGGGCATCATTTTTTTTTTTTTTCGGGCTCCGGCTCGTCCGAGCTTAGCCACAGTTAGCCATGGCTCTAACTCAGGCCTAGAAGTACACGTTGCTGGGCTGAGGTCCAGGGGAGCTGAGGCCTCTTGAGCGTGCTTCTCAAAGCACGATTGCGGCGGCGGACGCCGCTCCTCCGGCGACGACGACCGCTCCAAGTGCAGCCTCAAGGGCTGCTCGCTCTAGCAGCTACCTTAGGGTGACCAGCGTTGGCGGCACAGCGACATGCAGCCGAGCCAGGAGGCGAAGAACGGTATGTTGGCATGAGTTGTCAAGAGCCGAGCATCCGCCCATCTGGGTGTACTCAGCGGATGCCAGAATGCCCACCACTGTCATAGGGGTCACGTCTTGTAGATTTGTGGCCATTGTCATCTGTCAGTCGAGAAGAATCGAAGGCATACACATCAATGTATCTGAGGGACCAGTTATAAGACAAAAATGGCGCGGAACACAAAAATAGAAATATTTAACGCGCGCGCTATAAGTTATGCACTTATACACGTGAAGATGACGGCTGGCATGGATGTACTCATTCAGTGTGGCGGCATGACGGTTTTTCGCAAAGCACTTTGCAAAGGGTGAACGCCATTCATCCGTGATAGTTGTTTAAAAAAGCCATGCACGTTATAACGGACCGCGAGATGAAGCTCTTTAATGTTCCCTTTATTTATATATATAAGGAAGGAGAAAGAAAATACGGACATTCCTTGGCTTGGCACTGTATATTTTCACTGGAGGAATAGTAACGTGGTGAACACTGCCAGGAATTTCCAACCGTAAGAGCAGTGACATACAGCCACAATTAAAGACACTGGTGGTATCATGTGCCATTCTTTAAACGTGGCTGATGTCGTTGCGTTATGTCTTAAAATCAAGCACCAACGAGTCCAACGCCATGTCGCCCTTGAGAGGCAAGTGTTGGGTGCGTTACCCTTCCCGCAAGAACCCCGCTCGTGACAATGCTGCCAATTGACTGTCGACTCCTGATAACTCTGTTCAGCATCTTCCTTCTAGGACATTCTTAAGGGATAGAAAAATTGCCGAGAAAGGCATCCTCTCTGAACTGCATGTAACCGCACTGTCGACGTACCTGAATGCTTCCGTAGTACCGAAAGGCTTACAGCTAAGACTGAAGTCGGCCACCTGATATCTTTCCTATTCGAACAAAGCCAATCGCCAAAGAGTACTAAACAACGCCTCTTTGGAATTACTGCGTATTGTTGTCAACCATTACAAATAATGTACGATGCGCCTACATAGCGAATAAAGCCACTTCACGTCACACTTAACGCCCCGTGAATTAGAATACCTGGAAGAATTTAAGCATAATAAGAAGAAAAACTTATGCACGCTCAAACACAATAAATTCATTCGTGACGGCATAGACCCTTCTATATGTATTTTTAACATAGATACTGTTCCTATTGAACCATCACTTAGAAGCAGACCAATTGAACCAAGCGACAATGCTGTTAACCTTTCAACCTTTGTTCTCTCTGGTACTCACATATCGGCCTTATCGAACCTTATCGACAACTTTGCTCGAACCATGCGCCTAAAAGAGTACTCCCATAACCGCGAAAATCCTAGTGATGCTATACTATCTATGCCCTTATACAAGCACTGGACCCCACCATCGCAACCTGATAAATATCTAGATTTGTATATAAGTGCAGTGCAACGTGGAATACTCGAGGCGCACAAGACCCGTGTCAGTTACCGACAGAATATGACGAAGGACGAGAAAACACCGCTTGAAGAGCTTTCAAATAATCGTGGGGTCATTCCATGCCAAAGCAATGGAAAAGGAAATGGGGTTGCTTTATAGACAGCACCATGTTTGACGTCTGCATCCCAGGACAGTGGGCATGGGCTGAAGATTGCCGTTGTGAACATGCTGCTTGAGTTACGTCGGCGAAAAGCTGGTGGAGATACAAAATTTCAAAAAAATATTTCTCAAGTTGAAAAAGCAATATCCTTTTGTAACTTTCCCTATGTTCATCTAATACATAGAGCTTTCAAATGAAGTATCGTGCATATTTTTAGTCCGACCACCAAGGCAAGTTTTTTGACGCTGAATACAGAGCATTTCTCAAAAAAAGTGATATTCACAATTTTTTTCAGACGATCTGCTACACCTTCAGCGACTAAATTACTTTTCTTTTGTAGTATGTCGAACAGGCCACCAGTATATAGTTAATTTCTACCCTTTGAGTTTGCCTTGTTTCTGGAAAAAAAATATCAAACTCTGCAACTTTATTCAATTTTGCTCGTGCGAAAAGCTCTCGAAGAATCGATATACATAAATAAGTCATTATTTTACAGTCACATCACTTCATTAGCTTGCTAGAAATACCATTTTATCGAATGCATCCCACAAACGTTATTTGAAAAAAATTTTTGTTTGATGCCCTTTAGCTCAGTCGGCGCAAAACTACAGACTCTCACAAATAGGCGGGAAAATTTTTCGCAACAGAAATAAACGAGCAGAACGAGTTTCGTACTTCAAGAAAAACGTGGAAATTTTTTCAGCCATATTTGTGATGGTCGGAAAAACGCTGGATGATTTGGCATGGAATGACCCCATGATGTCGTCATAAAACCCGCGGATAAGGGAGGAGCGACTGTTGTTCTTAAAGGAGCAGTGGCATCAACTTTACGCACTTCGCGTTATTTGCGTCCACATGTAGTTATCGACCCCTACTACCGATTCACCGCCGATAATGCTACGGGGGGATGAATAAATATCTGTAATATTGATTAGTACGACCAGTAACGAGCGCGGTTCAAAACGGGTGTAATGCCCGCCACTTTGCAGCGCTGCAGCGCGGTCATATGCGCACGCCCCGAAAGGGCCCCCCATCTGATCGCGTGGCCAAACAAAACGGTAATGCGAGTTACAGCTGCCATTTCGTCTGCTAGGCGCGCAGGTGTAGTCATGTCTTCGTCACCATCACCGTCGTCGCCGCCGTAATCAGGGTCTACAAGTGATAAAAAAAATGCTGAGGTATTGGAAATCGCTGTGATTCGCAACGTCGCGAATCAATCTCGCGTCGATCCTTTGCAATGAAGCGATTCTGAAACCTGAAGACGCATGCTTGGGCCATGCTGGCTGGCAAGAACACAGAACCGGAAGAAACATTTTGGACAGGACAAGTGCTCCTATCCTGTCCGCAAAAGTAAGCAGTCCCGTGACTATCAACAACAAACCATTTATTCAACGATTTATTAAACGTGAAATACGTCCGCACTGCTCACAACACGATTCGCGTCTGCCGATTCTTCCACTACACCGGGCTCGCCTTCTTTCACCCTCCGCCCCCCCCCCCACACACACACACACACACACACACGAACGCTGACGACGCTCTGCGAGTCTCGTCCCCAGCCAGGCGTCCGTGCTGGTGCATTTCGCCTATGTCGCCATCAAGCTCCAAGGAACAGCACATTCTCTGGGTGTGTAAAGTCAGCGCATGACGAGGTGTTGGTAAGGTCAACGTCAAGCTTTGAGTTTTGAGCTTAGCTGTGTACTAAGCGCTTTGAGTTGACCCTTTTTTAAGCGCTTACCACTTCTTGTGAAGCTTATTAATCCCCTCACAAGCAGATGTGGATGGGGGGAGCCGAAGACGTGAGGCATGACAACGGACGAAAGGAATGCACTCACTCACTTATTGTGTCCAAGCTTCAGGAACAGGTGATGAGGGGAGAGCCTGAGAAGTGGAGCTCGACAGTGGACGACAGGAATGTACTTCATGTATCCACCGGAACTATCTATGTACATCTACATAATTTTCTTTGGTTCTTTCTTTTTAGGGGCGAAGCTCCTTATAGCGGCACCCGTTCGTCCCGTCGTAGTGTGTAACCAGTCTTAAAAACGGAGGGGGCGTGCACACATGAAGGCTCCCTAAAGACAATGCGCTGCGACAGTACGTGATATGTATCGCCCTCTCTCTCCTACGCCTGCTTCCGTTCTGCTTACGTTCTGCTTGTAAAAGCAGAACGAAAGAACGCCAGATGTTTTTCTTAAAGTGTAGTAGTGGTAGTTGTATGTAGCCACCTCGCCCGATCGTCAACGGGCGAGGTGGACCGGCAACGGCGCGAGGACCCTGCCGTACGAGAGTTAAATCACACTAAAAGACATACTTTGCGGGCGATACACTCTAGTGAGCTTTCAACTTTTCGTCTTAATGTACACGATAAAGAAATTATTTCTACGAAAAACGCAAGGCACACCTTGAGCAATATATTTGGTTTTGGGACGCTAAATGGAACCATGAGGCGATGCGAAGCCGGAGCACTTGCACGATCGCGTTCCGTTGGCTTTCGTTGGGCATGCTACCGACCTCGCGTCGTGGAACGCGCGATCTGTCTTCCCTCTAGCCTTGCCTTTAATTCGCACAGGGCGAGCGGGGAATGCTTCGCTCTTGGCCTCGTCATAACTCTCATCGAACCTTTAGTATAAACGCGCCCGATCTCACGTCGGTGATGATGTACTGGGCAGAATTCACGGAAGATTCACGGTTTACCGATGAACCTCCGCAGCTTCGCCCACTCATCATCATTCACTCCGTGGATATGCTGTGATTCTTTTTCTTTTCTTTTTTTCCTCCTCGGAAAACACGTGTTCGCATGTCCAAGTATGTGCACGTGGTCTGTTCGCGACTCTGTTCTCTCTTTCCTAAATTTCTTTTTTATTTTATTATTACTTTTTTTCTTTTAGGTTTTTTGTATATTCTTTCTATTTTTTTTTCTTTTGTCTCTCTCGGCTCGGAGAACGACGATATAAAAAGAGCGCATCGAAGCCCGATAAATTTCGTCTTGAGTAAGATCGGTGTCCGATCGAAACGTCGACAAATAAACAGTTTTTTAGAAGCGTATACCTTTTTTTTCCTATAAATATGCCGGATGTCTCGGCTAACTTGGACCAAGATATAAAAAATAAAAGCAACCACGAGCTCTAGGAAAGTTCCATCTGTTGTATATTAGTGGTAGTCGTGTGTATACACAACCTGGATTTTTTCATTGCTAAGTGCTAATTAATTATCTTTAATTAGCCACGTTTCTATTCTTGCTCGAATCGGTAGAATATTAACTTTATGTTGCACCTCGCCTCTAAATAGCCCCAGAATCAAGCATTTATTTTTTGCTGAAATCTACCTGGTTGTTTTTTCCCAGAAAAAAAAAATCACAGCATATCCACGGAGTGAATGATGATGAGTGGGCGAAGCTGCGGAGGTTCATCGGTAAACCGTGAATCTTCCGTGAATTCTGCCCAGTACATCACCGACGTGAGATCGGGCGCGTTTATACTACAGGTTCGATGAGTTATGACGACTTGCAGCTCACTTTAATTTTACATGTACGCTGTGAATTT
This sequence comes from Rhipicephalus sanguineus, assembly GCF_013339695.2. Lineage (NCBI taxonomy): Eukaryota > Metazoa > Arthropoda > Arachnida > Ixodida > Ixodidae > Rhipicephalus > Rhipicephalus sanguineus. The sequence goes on along the minus strand of NC_051184.2, from coordinate 92,322,120 downwards.
TCATTGTTTAGAAAACCATTGCTTTAGAAAACTGAGTTAAGCGCTGTCCTGTCAAGTTCTTATATCTTCGGTCCTCGTTTTATGTGCGCTTATAAGCTTTGTGCTTCAAAATGAATGTTCACCAACTAGCCCATCTCACCGTCTTGCTAGAAAACTTCTGGCGTCTTTCGTTAAGCAGCTGGCGTCTTTTCGTTTTGCTTTGGAAACATCTGGCGTTCTTTCGTTTTGCTTTTAGAAAACATCTGGCGTCTTTCGTTGGTTTATTTCATCAATCAACGGCGTTTTGAACAAAATTTTTATTGTTTAATCACGCACAGGAGAAATCTCACCAGGCACTACCTTGGAGGTAAACAATGGCTGCTAATGGGAATGAGAGACAGAAGAAGTCGGCTTTTAGCCAGCACTTACACTTCTACTTCTACTAACGTTTCCTACTGGAACATACCAATGGCTGCTAATGGGGAATGAGACACAGAAGAATTCGGCTTTTAGTTAACGCGCACGCTGCGAATTTTTTATTGTTCAACAACGCACAGGAAAAATCTCCCACCGGCACCACCTTGGAGGTCAAGATCTGGTACTAGCGTTACGACTGGTTACGCACTACGACTACTACGACTACGAGGGACGAACGGGTGCCGTCTTAAGGAGCTTCGCCCCTAAAAGGAACCACAAACAACGGCGCTGTACAATGTAGGCAGCCGTGTATCAACTAAAGAACGCTTGGACGCGCTCCATGGAGCAGCGGTGCATGAGTGCACGTCTATTTCATATTTGGCGTGTTTAGCGTGCTTTTGTTTTTAGGGGCGAAGCTCCTTAAGGCGGCACCCGTTCGTCCCTCGTAGTCGTAGTAGTGCGTAACCAGTCGTAACGCTAGTACCAGATCTTGACCTCCAAGGTGGTGCCGGTGGGAGATTTTTCCTGTGCGTTGTTGAACAATAAAAAATTCGCAGCGTGCGCGTTAACTAAAAGCCGAATTCTTCTGTCTCTCATTCCCCATTAGCAGCCATTGGTATGTTCCAGTAGGAAACGTTAGTAGAAGTAGAAGTGTAAGTGCTGGCTAAAAGCCGACTTCTTCTGTCTCTCATTCCCATTAGCAGCCATTGTTTACCTCCAAGGTAGTGCCTGGTGAGATTTCTCCTGTGCGTGATTAAACAATAAAAATTTTGTTCAAAACGCCGTTGATTGATGAAATAAACCAACGAAAGACGCCAGATGTTTTCTAAAAGCTAAACGAAAGAACGCCAGATGTTTCTAAAGCAAAACGAAAAGACGCCAGCTGCTTAACGAAAGACGCCAGAAGTTTTCTAAAGCAATGTTTTTCTAAACAATGAAAATTCACAGCGTACATGTAAAATTAAAGTGAGCTGCAAGTCGTCATAACTCTCATCGAACCTTTAGTATAAACGCGCCCGATCTCACGTCGGTGATGATGTACTGGGCAGAATTCACGGAAGATTCACGGTTTACTGATGAACCTCCGCAGCTTCGCCCACTCATCATCATTCACTCCGTGGATATGCTGTGATTATTTTCTATTCTGCTCCGTCTTTTCCGCTGTTTTCTTTACAGTACAGGGCTTCATGCTCGATGCTGGACGCGTCAGCAGCGTGTTTCGATGCACGTCCATCAAATAGCGTGAAGCCCTGTACAATGAACAAACGCAGCCCTAAACCTAACGTAACAAGTTTTAAGAAATTTCGTGCAGCCAATGTCGTCAAAATACGAAAAATACGCTTTGAAATCCATGACGTCACATGCCGCGGTTTCCGCGGGAAACTTAAAAGCTCGATCTTGATTTTCTCCTCTGTTGAGGCGCCTCTGATGATGAAATTAACGACATTACTGTTATCAAAGAGCAATTTATCAATCTAAACTGATTCACTGTTTCGCTTTCGTGTCCCTTTAAGGGCGGACATGTCGGAACAAATGCGTCAGCCTTGACACGGTGACGATGGAGAGGAAAGGGTTGAGGCTGCCTGTGTTAAGTGTGTCTAGATCTCGCACTCCCAGATATGTATAATAATTGTCGGAGTTCTACGTCACAAAACCGCGATATGATTATAAACTTGAAACGATACGTTGTGACGTACATGTCAAAAATTGCGTGGTGTGACCGTGATCACTGCATCGTCGTCATTCGACGCTACACGCGCAGCGTTTCCACAGATTCCCTCTGGCGCTGCGTCGCCCTAACGGCGCCAATATGTGGCGTGACCAGGCCTTATAGCACATCCGACCGCGGCCTCGGCCAGCCTCGACACCGAGCGATGGCGAGTGACACGGAGGGATGAAGCGCCAGCGAACGCCGGTAGAAGGATAAATGTGGTGCAGGCTCGCACGGCCGCGGTTAAGCTGTCGAAAAGTACGATGTGGCTCGCTACCCAGCATTCCCCGCACGTTGCTTTGCACAATATTAGTGGCGCTCTTGTTCCTATATTCTAATACTTCCGTTCCGAGCACGTTTCCGCTTTTAAAAATGTTCAGAAAACGAGTTTAAAAAAAAGCAAATGTCGTACAAGATCGATGGTTGTGGTTCCAAGTTAAGAATTATATTCGATACACACGGTATTAGCTTACTTAAGATGAGGGTCAATTAACCGTCAGAATAATTAATGAAAACCAATTGGATGAGTTCATTGAAGGAGCCAACGGTATTCTAGTGACCAGCTCGGATCGTTGCTGAACATGGCGGAGCAGTTCTCAACCTGGCGCTTCATTCTATGTGGCTCTTGAGATTCGCTTCGGCAGTGCGACGAAAGGACATTTTATGGCCTACTGCCTAAATAGAAAATGCCGAATGAAAACTGCGACTGGCGATTTTTTGTTTTTTTTTTCTGTCACCTTTGCCTATGCGTCGATTCTAATGCTTACTATTTCCTTTGCGTCAGCTCAACGTAGCATCTGTATGGGCGGAACACCACTCACTCGTTCGCCAGGCATTTGCTGCAATTGTTGAAGGTCTGCCCACGTCGACAGTACCACCAGGCGGCCATCAGCAGACTTCACTCCCTCGATCAACTGGACTGACTCCTGGCCTGGGTACCTCATTACCGCGCGCCAATGGCTTGTCGCCATGATGTGGCCCTGTATGTTTTGTGTGAGGCGCCGGATGCCCGAGGCTCCAACACTCAGCAGCAGCTGTTCGATATCGCTGTAGAGCAGCTCGATGGATGCCATTTTGGCGCTGCAGAAAAATAAGTCGCGTCACCACTGCAATACTGATTGCGTAAGGACGCATGGTAGCTTAGAAAGACGCGTGCTATGAAAATTGAACTCGAAAGTTTCATCGAAATCTCTTGGCCGTGCACAGAAGCTTGCCGTACCAATCGAAATGAACTGACAAGTCAATTGATTGGAAAGTGAATGCGCGTTAGAACGCTCACACAAGTGTAGCAGAGATGTGCGTATACGTTTGGCGGCTCGACAAACGTTACTTGATGGAGGCAGTTAGAAAACTGCACAGGATCGCCACGGAAGCGGCGTGGCCGCTCGCTGTCTCCCAAAAAGTGGGGGCGCTGCGATCGTTTTACGCCCTGTTTACGTGACGTGTTTCGCGCCGCTGCTTCGTCTGCTCCGCGCGACGCCGGCTGCGCGGGCCCGACTGACAACTGAGAAGCGTCATTCAAAACGCACGGAATTATTCTCCACTTCCGACGGCATTTCCTCTACTTCCATGTTTGCATAAAGAAATTCTGATCCGAGAGTATTTTCACCATGAGCGGCTAAGATTCGTTAATATTTCTTGTTTCCTTCCTGTTTGGCTGTTGTCTCACCGAAAGTACTGTATCGGCGCTCAGTGTCGCGTAACTTGCGGGAGAAGAAGGAAATTGGAGCCCATGCACCATTGATCCATTGATGAAGAGCGGCTCCAACTGCTTCTGAAGAAGCGTCCACCATGAGGCTAGTGGGAGCAGTTGGTGAAGGGTGATGCAGGAGGGTGGCCTGGGCGAGTTTGGTCTTAACGGCGGCAAAAGCTTGATCCGCGACCGTGTCCCAGGGAAGTGCGGCTGACTCGGCTTGCGAAGTCGAGAGTAGTGCTTCCAGAGGCTGCAGCAGTGTAGAGCATGAAGGGATGAAGCGGCGATAAAAATTGACGAGTCCGAGAAAACGTCGCAGACTACGTATGGACGTGGGAGGCGGGTACTCGAGGATAGCTTGAACCTTGTCAGGTAGAGGAGTGATGCCATCTTTAGTGATCTGATGTCCGAGGAATGCTATCTCCGAGACTCCAAACTGACACTTTTCTACATTGATGACAAGGTCGTAATCACGCAGTCGAGTGAAAAGCTCACGTAGATGTGCCTTGTGCGTTTCAGCGTCCTTGCTGGCAACGAGAAGATCGTCGATATAGGCGAAACAAAACGGCAAGCCTCTTGTGACTTCGTCTATAAAACGCTGAAATGTCTGAGCTGCGTTTCTCAAACCGAAGGGCATTCGTAAATACTCATAGAGCCCAAATGGGGTAATTATTGCAGTTTTGGGAATGTCAGAAGGCTCAACGGGGATCTGGTGATAAGCTTTCACGAGATCAATCTTCGAGTATACTGTTGTGCCGGTTTAAAAAGGCAGTACAGTCCTGAATATTGGGTAACGGGTATCGATCTGGAACGGTGACTGCATTGAGAGCCCGATAATCACCACAGGGCCGCCAGTCATTGTTCTTCTTGGGAACCATGTGTAGCGCCGACGACCACGAGCTTGATGACGGACGAATGATCTGCAGCTGTAACATATGCTCAAACTCGTTGCGAGCAATGCGAAGTTTATCAGGGCCAAGTCGGCGAGGGCGGCAGTGAACCGGTGGGCCTGTGGTTACGATGCAGTGGGTCACAGTGTGCTTGGGGGTCTTATCCATTGGTGACTGCGTTGTAATCTCCGGAAACTCGTTGAGCAGAGCTGTATATGGTGACGTAGGCGGTTTCGCGAAAGTGGGGTTTAGGGCCGTAGCGCGTGACAGAAAACCATTGACCGATAAGCCGGTATAGCTATCCACCAGGCGACAGCGGTTCATATCCACGAGCAGATGAAAATGCCTTAAGAAATCGGCGCCTAAGATTGCGTAGCGTACGTCTGCTATCCAAAGTAACCACTGCAGTTTCCTTTTGAGACCGAGATCAAGGGTCAGAGACTTCTGTCCGTAAGTTGCGATGACCGAAGAATTGATCGCTTGTAAAGGAGTAGACTTCTCGCGGAGACGCCGGTCAGTTTTCGACGCTGGAATTATGCTGACTTCTGCTCCAGTGTCCACCAGCAAGCGAAGACCTGTGGTTCTGTCGGTGATGTGGAAGAGGCGGCTTGATGCTTGGCCTTGATCGCCCGCCGCTGTTACTGACGATCGGCCGGAGCGTTTCCCATGCGCCATGAGCAGGGTGGCACACATCTGCGAGCCGCGGCACGAAAACGCCGGTGATAGTAGCATGTGTTCTGCGGTGAAAAGCGGTGCTCGGGCTGGTGGAGGGGCCGTTGCGGAGCAGGCGACGTGAGAGATGGTCGGTGTGGACGAGGATGGTCATTTAAGTTATGAATGCTCAGCAATTGCAGACGCAAGTTAGCGACTTCAGCTGCGAGATCTTTTACCGTTTCTCGAAGGGAATCTGCTTCAGAAATCGGAGAGGTGTGGGCAGCGTTTATGACTGCCGGAGCAACGTCCATCATGTCATCGGCCATTTCTGCCAGCTCCGACAGCGTCTTATCCTGAGCTGGGACAAGAGCCATTCGCACGGTAGGTGGAAGACGCTGTAGAAACAACTCACGTAGTATGGATGTTTCTAAGCCGTCCGGCTGGTCCCCAAGCAGGTGCTGCAGGTGACGTAGAAACTGTGTGGGACGGCGGTCCCCGAGCTCTTCGTTGCACAGAAGTTGCTGAATGCGCCGATGCTTAGGCGGAACGAGTCGGTGAAGAAGAGCCTGTTTGACTGTCGTATATGGAGTGTCACCAGGCGGGCCCACGAGGATGTCGCGTATTTCGGCCATTGCCTGTGGCGGCAACGCTTCAACGAGGAGCTCATGCTTGCGAACTTCTGACGTGATGCGATGAATGCGGAACTTGTTCTCGACTTGAATGAACCATAAGGAGGGATCGGCAAGCCACAGCTGTGGTAGCGTTATGGTAGTAGTACCTCCAACAACGCCGGAAGAGGGTACATGGCCAGGTGCAGTGGCAGCGGTACCAGGGCTGAGGCCGTCGAGATGCTCACGCTGCTCCATGGAAGGTCGCGTTCGTAGTCCGGGTCACCAATAAATATAGCACACTGAAACGCGGTTCCGAAAACACAGCGCGGTTTATTATTGTATCTCCGCCATTGTTCCAACTACTCCTTCTTTTTCCACAGCAGACTACCCACTACTAGTTTATGTCCCAAGTGCGTCGTGCCAGAAGAAGAAGAAAAAGTATGCCACACTATGAAAGGCGAAAACATTCTGCCATTTTTTAACTGGGAGAATATCAGTCGGTTTCACGCCCTCAGCTCAGTGTCCTTTCCCTTGACCCGAACAGCGATCGGTTTCACGTCTCGGCCATAACAGTACGGGCACAGGGGACCAGTGTTTGACCGCCGAATACTGCGCAGACTCGAGATTAATTTGGTGGCATTTTTAGGAATGTGTGTGAGGCATGGTGTCATAGGCCGGACCCCCACCCCATGGGTGCGTGCCTGCGCGTCGGTGATGTCTCGACAAAAAAAAAATTGAAAGCGAAAAAAAATCAGAGCGTTTCTTCATTTAAATTGATTTCAGTGGCACCAGAATAACAATTCCTGGCGCTTGAACTACTTTTCTGTGGCACTTGGATTAAGTTTAGCGAAAAAAGCCTGCATTATACCCCGTTTCATGGCATTGAGTATAGCCCAGCAGTAAACATTGGCACAGAAGAAACGACGCACGCACGTGTCCGTCTGTGTGTTCTTTTCTGTGACACTGTTGCCTGCTACGCTGTACTCCAAGCCATGTCATGATGACAAAAGCCAACATTGACAAATCACGCCAAAACATTGGGCGGTTGTCCCACTCACCTAAGCCTATTCCCGACAAAATAGCCTACATTGGCACAGAAGAAACGACGCACGCACCGTCTGTGTGTTCTTTTCTGTGACACTGTTGACTGCTACGCTGTACTCCAAGCCATGTCATGATGACAAAAGCCAACATTGACAAATCACGCCAAAACATTGGGCGGTTGTCCCACTCACCTAAGCCTATTCCCGACAAAATAGCCTGCAGCCGATCGCTGATCTCCAGGACGACGGACTTGCTGTCGTGGGAGGCGGTGCCAATCTCTTCGGGAAAAGTGCTTCCGAGGCGCCACAGCCGGCGCGCACTCCTAGGCAGCTATGAAGTGGATGGCGGGTACCGATGGAGGATGCTCAGCCGCCCGTCCTGCTCGAACGACCCTCTGTCGCGTGCTCTCCTGGCGCGCGCCGCCTTGCCTGCTTGCTTGCTTGCTTGATCCTTCCTTCTTGGCTCCTACCCACTACGGGGGATTGGCCATGAAACCGGCGGTTAATATAAGTGGGGAAATTTAGAATTTAGACGAAGGAAAAGGAACAAATCGGCCATGTAGGGTATATAGAAAAATGGAAGAATTATTAGTTTATGTACCAATAAAAATAGGAATGCGCCAATCATATGAAATACAATGAAGTAGCGCGAGGAAGTCGAATGTACCAAATTTTGAGATTAATTAACAAGGAATTCTTATTGTGTCCATAAGTAATTCGCATACAGCTATGCAAACGTTCCTGTTGCTGTAGCCCAGAGAAGATGCCCCAAGGGACAGAATGTTATCAGAGTCAGCAGTAATTCTCAATTTCCTGAATAACGTTTCGAAATGTCTTTTTCCTGAGGCTAGGGGTGAAACGACGGCACGTAAGCTTGCCACATGCCACAGGCACTTCGTGTTCTTTTGAGCGCTTATTTGCGAAATCTTCCCTATACTAATCACAGCACTTAAATTGTGTGAAACGTTTTTTTGAAAATAATGGAGGTCCCGCATCTTTTATTCCTTCGTAGCTTGCACTCCGACGACCGCTAGACGTTTTCAATTGTCCGGCTGGTTGCCTTTTTTGTGTGTTTTCTGCCTAGAGCGCGTGGAGCGTGGAGATATAGCGGCTCAACTTCGTCGTCGTGGGCGAAAACGCTGACGGCTCGCCATAGTTTAAAGGGGCCGCTGTCCAACAAAGATTTTACCTGGAACCTGGAAAGAGATCGATCTAACGAAACACGATTTACGGAGTTCCCGGTCTAACGAAGAAAATTACATTCTTCGGGAAGTACGTACCGTATGAGGTTGAGTGTTGTCATCATCCCGAATTAACGAAACTAACTTGGCGCGTAACCCCATTTAACAACGAAGTTCCTTTTTCTGAAATAAATTAGTAAAAAAAAAAGGCAAGCCCTTGACGTCCCCTCATGGGAGGCCTAGGCCCGGCCACCTAAACCTGCTGGTTTCTGCTAATAAAGTTTATTCCTCCTCCTCCTCCTCCTCCTCCTCCTCTGTCTAATTTTGACACACACGGGTTTTTCTGCGAGCTCTAATGTCATCGCGCTAAAACATCTTGCCGCCCCCGTAGCCAGAACCATTGCTTTATTTTGAGAAGGCTTCACGCCACGAACAATGGACTCAACAGTCGCGAGGGCTCTTACGTACCACCTGCGGCTAGGGGAGGCGGTGGTTCGTTGTCTTTGTAAGTGATCCAGCATGGACAATAAATACTGTGGTGTCCGTAACTCAAGAAACCTTCTCTTTTTTTCGTGCTGCGGTTCTGGCTCTTCAAGATTCTGCCGACTCTCAAACGAAACAGTCTGCTATAGTGAGATTAAAACACAGTGTTATTTCTAAGGAAAGTTCCGGAAACTTGAATACTCTAAATTTTGGTTGTGCTATGCAGGCTGACGGTTCAAGGAAGCCTGAACAACATCACGAAGAAGCACATGCACCCTCTCCCACGGATAGACGACACCTTCGATCGACTCCACAACGCCATAGGCGTATCTACCGGGAGGGGGGGGGGGGGGCTTTCGACAGTGCTCATTGTTGGCTGCACACTGGGAAACGAACCACTTTTGCGAAGTTTTGCTGCAACACAGCATTCATATCATTATATAACCAAATTTGTGCTATGAATTCGCTGTAGAAAATTGTCTTCCGCTTCTCACGACCACGCACTGTAGGCTCTCTGCGGTTCAAGCCACCTATGCGAGGCTTTCGTGCCTTGCGCTCCGGCATTCTAAAGGAGGCTATACTTCATGTGGGGACAGCAACTCGTGACGTACAATACTCGAAGTCAGCTTATCTTCGCAGTGAAGCAAAGGCCACAGAGCCGAGGCTACCGCACATTCATGGTACTCCGCTAGTAGCACGCAGCTTGTAGTCGATTTCAATCTGCTTTTTTTTTTTTTCATGCTGCCACAATGCATGCACCCTCATGCTAGTGGCAAACTTGCAAAATGCGTCTTGATCTCTGAGGATTTCATTCTGGCGATAGATGAAAAATGTGAATCGGAGAGAAATTTCGGTTGCTCAGTGTATATTTCAGTGTCATGTTTTGTGTATACTTTTTCCTGAGAAATAGAGTTTGAGACTGTATACAAGGACCAACACATATCAGGAATGCCATTTTTACCTAGAAAAATGGGTGTACCGAATAAGTAGTGCTTCTGAGAAATGAAAAAAAGAAATATTTATAAAGTGAGCAATATTTTTACCTATGGTTCTTTTAGTCTCATAATAAATCAAACCGTATTCGTTGGAGCGAGGCTAATGGGAGAATTATCAATAAATTTATGTACTATTTCCTGGTGGTGGTAGTAGTCATGCGTTTAGGTTCGGTAGCATACACAGCACTGCCAAGAAAAGTTGTCCCTGAGTATAGCAGCAGCTACAGTCTATCGTCTGCCATCAGTGTCACATATAAGCAACGATGAGTTAATTTGTTTATCGACCCTGACAGCGATTTTGTTCGCATGCAGGATGCACAGTTCGCAAACACAGTGAACTGAGTTGACTCGTCATCCTAATGCATATCGTGGTGACATTAAATGGCCCCTAAACAACCTCTGAAAACACACAAAAAAGAAACAAGCGCGTTATTCTCTATTGCATGGGATTTCTCATCTATTTGACACACTTCATGACGCCAGAACGGTGACGTCATTAGGCTACATACTCTCAATAGGTCTATGCATGTGAAATATCAGTTGTGAATTGTCTCCTACCCTGCTTTGCCATGCAGTAGCCCGCTCGTGCTTCATTTGTCTTGCATGATTATCGTGCACGATCAACTGATTTCCCTTAATTTTCCGCATTTCCGACTGCACAAGAGGACATAACAGCGTGTAGCCGACAAGCATGAGATCCTTATAAGCTCAACGCCTAGTGCTGACGTTGTACGCATGCTTTATGAAGAAATATGTGGCGAGGAGGATCGAGATATCGCCTGTAGGAAGGGCAAGAAAGTGAAGGCAAATGAAGGCAAGAAATAAACCTCTTCATTGAACTCGAAGTGGTTTAGGGGCCCTTTAAAATCAACTGAAATATTTATACGTGTTTCCTGCCTCCGATGTTTGGAGGGCGCGTTAACACTACATGCCAAGGGAATGAAATATCCACATTGTGGTGCCTCTTAAACTTGTACGACATGAGAAATCATAGAATTTGAAGCATTGCTAATCATGTCCTCTGTCACATACGCAGATGAAGAGCTTGCTTATTTACACATGGGCAGGCGATGCCACCTCGATTAGATGGCATATTTACATGAACAATAATACCATTCAGAAGTTTGGCACTCGTGCGCGTCCTCTTGTTTCGCCTGTCTTCTTCTTCTTTTTCTTTTTTTTTTTTGCTGCAGTATTTTCCATTTATGTACCAACACGCCTAACTAACCAACTGAATCTAGAGAAGGTGCTTTCTTTTCATTGCGGCGCTTTGTTTGCCATATCACTTTTAGGCAGCTTTTTGTTGCTTACTGTCTATGAAACAGACCATGTTGCCGTACACCATGTGCTATTTCTCAGATTCCACTCAGACTTCTTGCAGACATAGTCAATGGGGCAGCGGCTCATGCCAACTAACTTCCACACCAGCTAGTTGCCACAAACGTAGCACTTTGATACCATTAGTTACACAGGCATGCTAACCACAGTTACACCAAACCTCAGTTCCCTTAAACCGTAGTTACATCCAGTTATATGGAAAAGCCTAGCCGCAGTTATCCCACTAACCGTGGTCGCTACTAACTGGGGTTGAACACCCCACTTAAGGAAGCTAACTAACGAAATGGTGGCTCTCATGACGGCAGTCGAAGGCAGCATGGCTGCAACGGAGGAACGTCTTCCCAAAGGCGAGTCAACTGGCCTTTCTCAACAACAGGAATGCTGACATGTGAAACAGTCCGTCAAAACAAACCACAACAAAGATGACACCAAACGTATCAAGCAATTCTGTCTTGGCTTTTGCTTGCTTGCTTGCTTGCTTGAACTATGGTGGCTAGAGGGGGAAGTGTGACGGGCGCTGTATCCCTGCCGTGGGAGAGGGATGCGCGGAACGCAATGAAAGTTCTGGCCGCCGCAAGGGGCGCTGGTGTAGTAGTAGGTGCTCGCGCTGCTCGCGCTCGCCGCGCCCGCGCTTCCTTTGGCTCAGCTCCTGGGATGGACCGGGACGCATCATGAATCGGTGGAGCAAGGAGGCCACATCGCGCGCTGTAGCCGCTGGGAGGGCGGCAGTTTCAGCGTATCGCATGAGGTGGTCTACAGCGGCGATGGCCCAGCGGTTACCAGCGGACGTCAGAGGAAGTGGCCCATACAAATCGATGCCAACGCGCCCAAATGGTCGGTCAGGGCAAGGTAGAGGTTGTAGACCTGCCGGCGACATGTAGGTGCGTTGAAGTTTTGCGGCGCTAACAATCGATGCAGGAGCGAACGAACTTCTGCACATAGTGGTACATCCCTCGCCAAAAGTACCGTCGGCGAATGCTGTGGTAAGTTTTCGATACCCCAGAGTGCGCACACTCATAGGCGTACGCAGGGTTCCCCTTCAGGGGGGGGGGGCGAAGGTTCATCGCAGCGCCCCCCCACTAGAGCACTGCACGGGCCCGGGCCCGGCCGGCCATGCGGGCCCGGGCCGGGCCCGGGCTATTGAAGCCGCGGGCCTGGGCCGGGCCCAGGCTTGAGGCTGCGGGCCGTGCTAAACTCGGACCCACTCATAAGGTTTAGGTCGGACCTTCGAGCACGCGCGAACGTTGTGCATTGCATGGTCTAAGGCATTCTGTCCCACGCTGAAGTGACACGTGCGAAGAAGTGGCTCTTAGTAGAGCTTAGAAGCGTGAAACCTTTCACAGTGATGCTACCGAGGATTTCCGATTTGGAGCAATTTTTGGAGCAGCAAAATTTCCGTTTTGGAGCACTTTGGAGCAGCAAAATTTTCATCTTGGAGCACTTTGGAGCAAATAATTTTGCATCTGGGAGCACTTTGGAGCAGCGAATTTTACATCCTGGAATGCAATACAGAAGCATATTGCATTAACATTCAAGCACCCGAGTATTATTATGGGGCTCTTATGAAGGCTAGAAATATTTCGATTTATTGCAAATCTCATGGAAAAAGTCATCTCAGGAGCATAGGCGTGCGCACAGAGGGGGGGGGGGGGCAGGGGGGGCGCCCCCCCTAATCACCTAAAAGGGGGGGGGGCGCAAAATCTGCCCCGTACATTGACCCTTGCGATAGCAATTATATGGACACTCGGCGGATTTTTGCCGTCACCATTGCCGTAATTTTCCGTTATAAAGTCCAAATTAACAACATCACCACGCGCATTCTAGCCGCGGGTAAAAGCTCGCGAGCGCTGGCGACAAACGCGGCTGAAGCGGAGATTAAACTAGCCGGCCGTCTGTCTCCGCCGCACGGACAGCGCATGAGATAACATCTTCCCGCGTGCGGGCCTGCCGTCGATTGCTCATCAAACAGAGAGGGAACGCCCCGCTCGTCTTTCGTAAGGAGCATAAAAATAAGGGACGCCAGGGGAGCGGAAGGGGGGGGGGGGGGGGCGCATCGCTCGAAGGGCGCAGTCGCTTGCGCGCGCGCTATCTCGAAGCATCAGGAGAGGGCTCGTAAACTTGCTGCGCTCTCAACGCTTACTTCGCGTTTAGAAAACTCAGAGCAAGAAAACGCTTCGGTTCCTGGAGGGGCCATATTCCCTTAAACCAGCGTTTTCTTCAGTTACGCGAGATCGGATCCAAAAGAGTTAGCTGCTAGTCTTACTTCGTTTCACAATACAATTTTTTGGTATCGCATTCAGTGCTTCGCTCTTAAGCGAAACTGAGTTTTTTAACCGTTAGCTATTGAACCCCGAAAGCGAGGGGCGGACGTGTAACATGGCGTAGCCGCTTCACCGTGGGCCGTCAGCGACGGGCCCGCTACTGACAGCTGCGCATTTGCGGCTGCTCCGACCAGTAGATATGATTTTACTAATGAGATGACATTTTAAAAAAAAGCAAGCAAAAAATTCGAATTGGAACCCTAGCACGTGAGCTCGAAAGGGCAGGGCCTTTTAGGGGGTATTTACCGCAGAGTGATTACAAACTCGGACGTGCTGGCGGAAGGAATTACGAAAAAGCACTTCTGGATGAAGATACATGGATAAAGTATATCTGAGGAAAACTGTCAACGACTTTCCACCGTTCGCGTGCTCCTCCATAAACGCGAAGCAAGGAAAATTCGATATTGTTGCGAGCGATCCCAGATTTCATTCCGCGATGTCTGGAAACAGAAGTGACAGACATTTTAGTGGCACGCATGTAGTTATTACTGAACATTGATTTCCTTACGTGCCGTGCGACGCTTGAAACGAGCTATCAGCAGCGTTTCTGCAACAGACGACGTCCGCCGATCAATCGCCGTCGCACTTTCTCGCTACCGATAGGCCTAGACGTCACGAGCCTCTGCGGAGAGCGCGTTTTGCTGTCGAGCCGACTTGCAGAACAGAAGCTGCGTCGGCACCGTGCATGGCATCGTGGCTTACTCGGAACGCAGGCGCGAGCGCTATTTATTCAGCGGAATAATTCTTGGTCCATGATTGCGACTTTATTGGCAGCCCCAAGATCAAGCTGCACATGCTCTGACGCGCCGGCGGTGCGATTGCCGGTGATAGACGCCCCCAAATCCGAGACTTTGGCGCAGTTTGGCGCAAATTTCGTCGATATTATCAGGATGGCGCAGTAAATACAATTTGGCGCACTTTGGCGCAGTTGGCGCAGGAGTGGAATCACTGCTTTCATCTGGAATAGCATCAAGTATGGTGTGTAGCAGCTTGATTATATAATTATATTGTACATGGCGATTACGTTTCCGTGACGACGTTAGAGTATGAACGATTTATATTTCATCTGCTTTTGGTAGCTGTTCACCATGTATGACGTTAACGTTTTTTTTATCTTGCTGCAACAAATTATTAATAAGGAGGCTCTTTCAAAAAATTGTGTAATTAATGTTTCCAACAAAAATGTTCCGGCTTTGCTTCCATCCGCTTCTTCATGTTAGTTGTATACTTCTTTTAAATAAATTTTGTGGCTATGTTTTATTTTCATTATACTGTTATTGTAATGACTTGCCATCCCTTACAGAAATGTATTTAGACAGTCCCATTTGACTGGTGTAACAGTCAAATAGTCAAAAATAGTCAAATTGTGGACAGTCCCAAATGGGTCTAAACCCATTTTTAGATAGACTGTCTACATACGTTTTTGTACGGTATGTGCCATATATAGGCAACATTTCATTTATATTCCTCAATTGGTATTACGTGCCAAAACCACGATATGATTACGAGGCACGCCGTAATGGGGACCGGATTAATTTAAACCACGTGGAGTTCTTTAACGTGCACCTAAAGATAAGTACACGGGTGTTCTTGCATTTCGCCCGCATCAAAATACCGACACCGTGACCGTGAGAATCGCACCCGCGCCCTATACTTAACAGCGAAACAGCTTAACCGCTGAGCTACCACCGCGGGCAAAGCAACGTTTCGATGCATGTACACACCGGATTTTCCGTCCGATCACCCGCTACAATGCGCAAGGCATCGATCATTATAATAATCATCTAATATCCTCTAGCGGGCCCGGGCCGGGCCTGGTCATGAACACGCGCGCCTGGATAAGTTTAGTAATGAACGCCCGGGCCGGGCTCGGGCTGGGTTCGGTCGTGTACGTCCGGGTTCGAGCCGGGCCCGGGCTTGGAACCACGGGCCCGGGCTGGGCTCGGGCTTCATAAAGCGGGCCCGGGACGAAAAGTCAGGCCCGTGCAGTGCTCTACCCCCCACCCTACTAAGTCAATGTATGGGGCAGATTAATTTTGCGCCCCCCCCCCCCCTGTCCCCCTTGTGCGCACGTCTATGCCCCGAGTAGTAGAAGGCGCCTCTCTTCGGCGGCTCCTTCTTCCTTTCTTGGGCAAGCTCCGACGCACATCGTTCCACAGGGCCTCAGTCACAATGTTTGCCTGTTTACACCAGTCAAGAAAAACTTTCACATTGAGACGCCCATCCGAAACCGATGAACATGCCACTTTTAGACAATCCTTGAAATGCCTAACTTGTCTCCGGTTCTCTGATCGCATAATCTTGATGATGCTTCTTCCATGTTCATCGGACGGCGGCAACCATCCAGCCACCACCAAAACTTCCACTGGACACTGTCCAACTTTTAGGAACCAGCTCAGCATACGTGATATGCGTTCGCAGACCGCAATCGATAATTGGCACAAGAACCGCTGGGTTAGTTAAGTGTTGTAATATTTGGCTTACATGTTCACTGGGGCCTCGACTATACCGATCGGCAGCGTTTTCTCGCCATGTTCGAAATTTTTCCATGCCAACGAGTTTATTTAAAAATAATGGCCTACATTATGGGCGTACCAATTCAAGAAATCGGTTGAAAGAGGACACGATACAGTCATGCGCAGTCAGGCGATGGTTGATGAATGTATATATATGCCAAGCAGCTTCCTTTCATGTAGCTTCCAACAGGGCACGCAATCGGGTCTGATGCTGTTTTAATTACTTAAATTTATTATTCGCTTTCCTGGCTCAGCGAGTGCTCTGGATCAGTAGCATAATACTCCACTTAAGTTCGCCATTATTTTCTCATTTTTGTGTTTAAGTCCGCACGCATGCCACCACGAATTTTTAGATGCGAAGCATCTTACGGCGTAGTTCAATCCGGTGGTAGTGTGCGGCGTGACCACCCCTACTGCGCATGCGCGAACCCTCTCCACACACCTCCTCTCCCACTTTCTCCCTCTCCACTTCCCCTCTGAAACGCGGGCTCGACATGCATGCCGAAACGCTGCTTCGCATCGCCTCGTCCCCTTTAGCGGAGATGGTGTGATTTTTAACTTCTTCGCAAACAGCCTTTAATTCAAATTTTGTTGTTAACCATCTGAATTATAATAATTGAGGTTTCAGGTTTGCTTTAACGGCGGAGCTGAAAGCTTTTCGTCGGGCCGGGTATTGCGAACAGAAATTATCGTGAATCGGCACGCGCTCTCCTCGTTCTGCTTCGCTCCCACAACACGTGCGCCAATTTGTCAGGTGTGGGATAACTCTGATGGACGAGAGAACGAGTACAAAGGGCGAGAAAGATATTTTAACGGCGGAGCTCTTTAAGCCGGAGGTTACACCGTGGGATGCGAACAAAAACTGCGCCTAGCTATGGAGTCACCTTTCATTGCCGCAATAATCTTACCCACCTTTAATTAAGCGAAATCATGCTAAGATTAAGCTAATTAAGTCATTATATACCAATTACACTAATCCAAACCATGCTAATAAGCGAAGACACTAAGAGTTGGCTAATTGGACAGAGACGAATTAGGCCGTCTCATTCATTCATTCACAAAACTTTATTAAGAGTCCTGAAGCCCGGTCCTTAGGGCGTCTCATTAAGTCAAAACGAATTAAGCAAAGCTTAATTAAGGTAGGCCTAGTTAGGTCGAAATATAACTAATTGAACAGACTAATTAAGCCAATGCCGTCATGCGCAGTCAGTCGATGGTTGATGAATGTATATTAAGCAGCTTCCTTTCATGTAGCTTCCAACAGGGCACGCAATCGGGTCTGATGCTGTTCTCATTACTTTAATTTATTCGCTTTCCTGGCTCAGCGAGTGCTCTGGAACAGTATTCAGTGCCTGGGCGAAGGCTCTCCTCGGGCCGTCGCGCGCGCGCTCCGCGTCCGCTCGTCGCTGCCGCGTGGTGGCGCTGTGCAAGTAGACTAGAAGCTGGCGCTGAAGGGCCGCGCGTATCACGAAGCTTACGAATTCGTGTTTGCATCCGAGTTTAATTGCATTTGTGCTTCCTGTAGGCTTTCACAGGTACATAAAGAAACGCGAACAGTCGCCAGGAACATAGTCGCTATAATTACGCCAGGACTAAGTAGGTTAAGGCTAATTAAGCAATCTAAACAAGTCAGCTATTAAGACATGACCGATTAAACAGGGCTAATTAAGGCTACACTAAGTCATGGATAATTAATTCAAGTGTTAAGCTATAACTGATCAAGCAGTGACTAATTAGCCACGCTTATATAAGTCCACTAATTAATCGAACACTAATTAAGGCCAAACCTTCCATACCTTCGCCAAGTCTAGAAAAACTGGAAGAAAGGTCGATCACAAGCTCTGCTGTTGACTCCAGCCTTGCACCACTAGTGCAAGTTGCCTTCATTTTTTTTCTGCATTAGTAAGCCTTAATTACATGCCGATTTCAAAGAGACAAACTCCTCATGCTTTCGGGACAAGATCAGAAAGACTAAAGTGTGACACACATATCCAATGTAGCAGCCTTCAGGCTATGTTGAATTCACGGTATACTCACCAGAGTCAGCTATAGTGCCCAACTATGTTCTTCCATGTCAGATACAACTCAAGAAGCTAAGACAGGCCCCACCCAAATCACCAAAGCGCGAACACCAACTGCATCAGAGACTAAAGAAATAGTCCAGTTCATGAGCCAGACAGCTGCTGTCTGGTTCACAAAGTCGAGGCGCATGTGATGTCATCACATGTGCGCACCCATTGGTGCAGGCTCATATTCATCCACCTTTGAGCAGGAAATGCCACTGCCTTCTAAAGTAATGAATCTTATGGCTTACTTTGATGTTGTGAAGTACGATGTAATTATTACATGTAAGTCATTGCAGATCTTGCTATTTTGCACTGAACGAGCGATGCTTGTGGCCAGCCACTCCAGTGAGGGCACTTGTGCTCGTGGTCAACACATTGTGCTTCGTTGTCAAATAAATTATGACGATGACATCCACAAAGGAGGTATTGAAAATGTACTGTTTAGAAGGCGAGATTCTGCTACGACAAGGAAGAACAGGGGTGGTCAAAAGTTCCAAAGCCGCACTGCCACAGGATGGCAGCGCGGATGGTGGCTGCAAACATTTGACCATTCTTGTACTTGCTTTATTAGTTAAAACTCAATGAGCACTAGCAACAAAGTGTGACTATGATAATGTTTTGTGTGTTTATTGGACATTGCCATAGTCATGTATTCGTGACGCCCTATCTTTCTGTTGCACTCTTTCATGCCCAATTTTCCCTTCCTAGGAACAGAGTAGCCAACCGGAGACCTACTCTGATTAACCTTTGCCTTCTCACTCATCTCTCTCTCAGTGGACCATTCATATGTGATAGTCTATGTGGTAGCCTATAGGCCTATGGCTTTTAAGTTGTTTCTTTCGTTGTTGTTGCTTTAGCATATTTAGGCTGCATTCTTCAGAGCTTGAAGAAATAGCATGAATAGGCATTTGGACTCAGTACCCAGATTACTGAAAGGCTTAGCCACGTGAGAATTTTCAGTGCAGCCTTGGTCACAGTGCGCTGTAAGCACAGTTTCAACAAACAGCAGACACACATAAGTATGTATACATATAGAATTTATATTATATATATATATATATAGAAGTCTCTTCAAACAACAGCAACAGACTCTGCATCACATGTGATGTCACAAAGCAAAAGAAAACAACAAAGGAAAAAAAAAGAAACGAACAGTCGCCAACAATCGACTGAGGGTTATCACAATGGTTTTCTTTTTTTTTTTTTTCACAACAGCACAACTTCACCAATCGCAGTCATCCGACGATACGACATAAGACATTGAGGGTGAAACGGAGAACGGAACACCAGCATTTTTCGCGGCTGTTATTTCTCGTGGCGGGCGCAATGGCTTCAGCTCTGGGCCATGAAACCAATACAACAACGCTTTACTCAACCACACAAGATGTTTTTTTCCAGCTCACAGCTCGGTTTTTGTCATTTCAGTAGCTGCCCCAAATGTGATGGCAAACTGCTAACGCTGCAGAAACCTAACTGCCAGCAACCACTGCCTCATCATTTAACCGAGGCAGCCGTGTTCTAAAAACAGGGCAAAAGTGTCATCTGTTGCATCCCAAGTGGCACATACGGTTATGGCTGTCCACGATAGTCCACGATAAGAAATGTGCTTTTCGTGCAACCAAGTTTAGTTGCGTGTTGCAAGTCCGATACCCTTGCAGAAACTACATTGGACCACCTTTAAACATAAATGGGGCTTACGTGACCTTTTCGTATTTGTTTTTTAGCACATGCAACAGGTGTTTGGGCTAATTGGTGATGTGTTAAGCGATTGAGTGCGAATTATGGAATGCCAGCTTTCTGTCTACACACAATAACTATGCTCACGTGGAGAATCTAAACACTCTTTGCTCTTAACACTGCCAACCTAGCTGATGTTTTCTGTAATGACACAACTGCGCTAACATTTGATAGTCACCGAGACTCGGATACAAGTTTTAGGCGTGTGCACAGGAATACTTATATAGCTGGCATGCTTTGAGGGCAGAAACATTATTTCAGTCTTGCTTCTCTTGGAGCAATAGAAATGTGGTTGAATAAGGAAATAAGAATTGTCAGAGATGTTCCTAACATTGTAACAGTGAACGGTGAACTTAGACCCTTCAGTTCTGTCAAGGCCAGGCACCTAACGTAACATCGCTGCTTGACGGCCAACATGAACATGATCGCAGCCAGTTGTAGAAGAGTCAGTTTTCACGATACTCTGAGCAGTGGCTGAAGGGTACAAAGTTTCCAAGCATGTAAGAAACATCACCGGCTCTCGTAACTTAGACAAGTGACGTGATTAAAGATTGAAAGAACAAAAGCTGACTGTAACTTGTCTTCACTTTAAAGTTAACGTCTATGCTCTACTGTTGAAGTCAATGTCAGTTTCCCACAAACGCCGAATTCCAAGACAATCACTTTTGGCGACAGTGTCGCTTTGTGAGACTTATATTCTCACGTCTACAATGAATGATGCGACTACTTGCTCACTTTTGTCAACCAGGCAATTGGCACACACTGGAAGCGAGATTTTGGCAATATCTCCAACTCAGAATACAGCCCTAAACTAAAATGTGCAGTGATGCATTAAGTTACATAACGTTCATGATTTCTTTAGACCATACTATGCCAAGAATCTGACATTTCTTACACAGTGTCCCTAGGAGACAAAGCTGCTTCAGGAAAATTTCTCCGTGTTCCTTTGGGAAATCCCCATATTCAACTGCACATAAATAACGACACCAAAGTACACTACACCTCAAAAACAATTAAAAATAACAGACCAGAACATTCAGCCAAGACAAAAACTAAAATCTCCTCACATTAAAATGAGTGAAAGGACTTCAGATCTCTCTGTTGCTCACAGTGCTGCCGATTGCATGTGCCCGTTTGTCAATCACCACACTGGCTGCATTACAACGCATCTGAACCAGTAAGGGACAGGTGCTACTGCGGTGTAAAGCCAAACAAGTTGCCAAGTTTCCAACACTGGCCCACAGTGCCCACAGTATGTTACAAGTCGCTACGCATACACGACTCTTGTGATCTTCGAAATTGCACAAGTTTCTGCACATCAAGCCCAGTGAACGGTAACGCTTAAATGACTGCCACAAAGTAATCCATCCGAACTTTGTAATCAACCCAACCATCCCAAAGCAGCACTAACCAACAGCTACTACCGGCCGACAAATGGTCAATAACAGAACTGCAGAGGCCGGCTAGTTAATAGGAAGCAAAATTAGGGGTCCATATTTAAATGCAGGCAACAGTGCTAAGTACAAGGTACTACTGACCAACAAATGGTCAATAACCTAACTGCAGAGGCTAGCAGGGCAGCATAATTACAATTATAATAGGCAGCAAAATTAGGGGTCCATATTTAAATGCAGGTAACAGTGCTAAGAACAAGGCATGAAATTGAAGCCGTACATACGCAAGCAGTTATGCGCGTCGCCTTCTTTCTAACCCCTACCTTCTCAGCACCATCACCTGCACTTCCGGAATGAACGATCGGTTACCTATATTCACTTGGGTTGCAATGATTAGATGACAAGTAAGTCAATAAAATTGGGCAACGGAATTCCAGTGCCCTTACATACATCGTTCACGCAAGACACACTTGGGATGTCAAACACAGTCAAGTTCAGCAATGGTTGCCGCACACTTGCTAGGACTAATGATTGAAAAACACCTCTGCAAGTGGCAACTAAAGGGTTGCCGAGTAAAACATGAACCAGATGAGCTAAAGAAGAGTCTACCTGTTCATTGGAGCTCACCTAACTGGTAACAATAGTCACCAGTTTAAAAAATCGGAGCTAACACTCTCAACACTCCGAAGAACCATAATGTAATGAATGCATTATGAGGAGCAGCAGGCAAATAAATACGCTTGATTGTGAGCTCCAAACAGGACCCATAACATGACAACAGGCAACCACAAAAAAAAAATTCAATCCAAATGCTGGCTTTATACCAGAGAAAAGAAAATTCAGACTTCAGAGGTCAATCTTGAGGACGATGCTACAAAGGACAATCAAACAAAAACCACTCCAAATGGGTGACCAGCAAGCACACAAGCTGAACACTTTTCTTCATGAACTAAGTTTTGAGCATAATTACAACATGAGGTAAGCTCAAAGAACGTACTTCAAGCTTGACAGGTCAAACGCACAAGTGCCAGTCGCCAACCATCGTGCCATACACCGGCGTCACACGGGCACTTTTGATCACAATCAGGGCCGATCCCAACTAAGCTCAAGCTAGATCAGATGTTGCTATGCGGTCCCAATCTCAATCGGGCCCAATCGGTATCAAGACAATTGTGATCTGCACACTGCAATCAGGCTCCCAGATCACGATTTGGCTGACGTCTGCACCAAACTCAATCCGGATTAGTATAGAGCAGCAGTGACTATCGTTGGTCACAATCAAGAAATCTAATCCGGATCCGCCCTGATTGCAATCAAAAGTGCCCGTGCTACACTCACGCTAAACTGAAGAAGCTACACAGCAACTCGAAACTGTCCAAAAATGTGCAGAGTGACAAACACTCGGACATCTGAAATATATGTCGGGAGCTGAGACACGGAGTAGATGGCTCACATACCTTCGCAACGGCTCCGTCCTAATGTCGCACTGGCTTTCGGGAAAAGCCACACCACGAACAATGGCCACAATTGATCTCACTAACAGCTCGTTTTCAAGAGCAACGCAAACAGTGAACAGCTAAGTAACGCTATTATAAGGACAGATAGGACCAAGAACGACATAACCAGCAATCCACACACAAGCGGTCGACAGTGCACGACATGACCACAGGCTTCAACTAGCAAATAACAAACTACTTGAAAAACATTCGTACGAATTCGCAACGTAACCACTACTGCCTCGTGCTTCCGAAGCTGGTGTTGCACAGTAGACCTTTTTGGAAAAGCCAAAGCAACCAACGGTGCCCACGGAAATGGTAAGAACTGGTTCCAATATTTTGTGTTCTGATAAGAGCTAGAAGAAAGTGTCAACATCCCAGCAAGACCTGCCTTCCGAAACAACGTGCCTGCAGCCATCCACCATGGCACAACAGTGATAAAGTTAACGGCACAAGGAAAAGAATGGCGCCATGCCGCAACAGACCTTAAGAGTTAAAAGACACCAACGAGAAGGCGGATGCATTTTTGCGTGCTCTCTAATTTTTCTGCCACGTGAAACCAACCCCAAGACTCTCTGATTTAAAGCTTTGTTGGCGGGCAGATTTCCACACGCTCCATTGTTAAAATGGCAATCAAGCACTGGTGGTGTTGTCTGTGCCATGAAAGGGAACAAAGGCAGCACATATGCAACGCACAATTTTGCTCAGATGTATCTGTATTGCACTTTGGCTGCAGTTTATGCATACACTGTTATGTTGAAACTATTAGATTGCAGGAACGCCAAAAATGAGGGCGGATTCAGCCCTGCTGTGTAGACGTGCCAAGTAGACGGCTGTGCGATATACAAGTTCCAGGCAAGAGAATTGCTTATGTCACACAAAGACATTGGTAAGACAGCATCGTGTTGGAGCTAAGGCTTGCTTTGTTAGTGGCATAGCAATCGGGCATTCACCTTAAGCAGCAGCCATAGCGACAGCGTCTGTAGGAAACCGGGTGAAGGGAAGCAAACGCATTTCTTTTAGGCTTACAGAAGAAGCATGATGGCGCTTGTCTTGTTTTCCTTTTTTCAAGTTTTCGAGTTTTGAATTTTTCGAGAAATTTGAGAATTCTCAAATGAATTTCTTTTTGCAGGGACACAGCAACGAAAGAGATTGCGAAACAAACTCCAAGCGCCCAACGTGCGGCAGCCACAATGGAAGCAAATAATGAAATGCCATCTTTCAGGCTTCCAGGAGCAAACTTCAATGGCCATTAAAGAGCATACGCTGCCTTCCAAAAAGGTCCAGTGAAAACATGACCTTTTTATTCCTACAGCGCTCTCATAAGAGTAACCAACTACAAGCTGCAACGCAAATACAGACGCGAATAACAAGATATGTTGCCATTTTGATACAACTGCCCTTACCAACATTTAATAAGTTATCAGTTGATACTTTTTTACAATAACGAACAAGAGAATGCACACTTTCTGTACACTCCATACATTCTGCAGAATCTGTACTCCACACACTTTCTTTACACTCCGTACGCATGTACATTCTGTTTTTGCAAAAGCCAGTGACCACACGCAAGCACTGTTCCAAGTCAAAGCTTTCAAATATACTTCAAAAATATTCTTACACATCATAGCCACAATGGGCACAGCGATGGGAAAGTGCCCACATTTTCTATCAAGACGGCAATCGGCCCCTTTTGTGCCCATGAATTCACCAATTAGGACAGAATTAAATTTGTTCTAGATACATATCTCACGAACCAGTAGTATCCAAGTACAGTATGCCCAACATGTAGTGATCATCCGCTTCTAGGGCAAAAATGATGCAACGCAGTCCTCTGTACTGTGATCTATTTGTGTGTTCGTCCCACTCGCTGTTCGAAAGGAACACACCACTCATCTAAGAACAAATCTATTGTAACAAGTCCTCACTCCAGCTCGTCGACCATGCTTCAACGATCCGCCAATCACATTCACCACAAGCATCTTTGTCCCAAGAGGAAAACGGGGACAGTATTATGGCTTAAAGCTGCACAATTACTAGGAGTTTCATAGTATTCAAAAATTTCAAATACTAAATAGAATTGTGTCCTGTTCTAAAATGGACATTTTTCAAATAGTTTACTAATATTTCTAAATGTCCACAGTACGGAAATGCACAAAAAATTGGTGCAGAAGCAAGATAAATTTAGTCACTGCAAGTGTAGTACACGCACGAACGATGACAGCTTACGTAGCGCAGTACACCAAGTTCCCCGGGAAGCCATACGGTAATGGTTATAAGACCACCCTCACTCTCTGAATAGTTCTGTGCATACGAAGTGTCCAATGCTCCGAAGGTGCTTTCAACGCTAAAGCTGTGAATACTAGGATGTGAAGATCATTTTATGATAAATGTAAGAATGGCTGCTCAGTATTTGAAAACTAGTACTATTATAAAAGTATTTGATGCATGATTAAATTTGTTTCTGTCACCATTGGATTAGTATTCACTTTGGTCGCAAAAATCATCATTTGCACACCTGTAGCAATTATTCAGCCACAACCTGTCATTAAGCATACATGTTCCAAGTGCTAACAGTTAAAATCTAAATTTCAGAATGCGACAGCCAAGCAGTTGTTTCCGAGATGAAGAGCATGCTGGGATGAACACTTAACAACTGGACACCCAGCAAGGAGTGCGGAACAGTGCAGAATACAGCTAGTATCCTCCATGACGCCAGTAAACGAAACCATCAGTGCCTCAAAATCGGCTCCAGGCTACATTGCGTTGATCCTACTAGTTGACCACAGGATCACGTCCCTTTCAACAACTGACTGTGACACGAGACATTTTAAGTGTGTTTCGCAATCGTTACTTCTGCACTTTCGAAGCAGTCGTAGTATTCAACAGTAGAACAAGCTACAACGTAGTACATTATCTCGCTTCAACTTCATATTTGACAAAAGCAGGCACAACGTAACCGACCTTAACAGCCAAGTTCCACTTGAACTAATAGACTACACTAAGACGAGACAACTTCAATGACACATGGATGCTGTTTATGTCAGAAACGCGTCTAGTCTCTCCCTTCCCTTTGTATGACATGCTGCCCGTCCTGCAAAATGCAAGCACTCGCTTCTGCTGGTGAAGCTCTTGTAAATATGAGGTACCAGTTTTTACAACAGTTATCTTTGAACAGCGAAGCTGCATTGGCGCTACATTGTGCGGCAAGCTACTTGAAGCAAAAGTTGGCACGTTTTTCAGCACAGCACTCGTTTAAGCATCCTCGTCAGTGCAAACGCAGCAGTTTAACCATAACTCAAGCGTATTCCATTCCAGTTCATTTCAGTCTTGAAGAACGTGCCAGCAAGCTTTTAATCCACCAATACCGCTACATTTTTGCTTTTCCTTTTCTTTTTAGCTACTCCAAAGCAGATAAAGTTGAAACGTGTATATCGAACAGTTGTTTTATCCCCTTGAATATATTCTCGATATAAAAAATATTTTATATATCGAATTACCTATACATAGAAGTTTTTTGCGATCCCCTTCAGATCTGATATATCCAGGCTTGACTGTACTACTTCTGAACAGAGCACACGAAGCTTAGTACGAGCGTCGTTTCCACAAGTTTGATCAGACACTCTTTTGTAGGCAAGTGGCACATTTTAAATGCTCACTACTGCGCTTTTCCTGGGTATTATGATGCACATTTGCAAAGCGAAACAAGCCATTCAACCACAGATGATTTCTGCGTTGCTACATCTACTGGGAAAAAAAAAAAAAGTCACTATGACGTAACAAAGTTTGCGCGTTAATACCATCAAGGTTTTTTCGGAAGCACCTGTAGTGTGACTACAGCCCCTTTACAAAACATTAGATGGAGTAAAATCGAGCCAGCTGCTGTTTTCTAATATTGTAATGCACCGATTACAACCGATAACCACAGAAGATGCAGTCATCGATGTATGTTCACGTATGTCCTTTTGCGGTTGTCAGTTTTACTTTGTATATTACGAGATTATATAAATATCATATCATGCCAGAGCGCTTCAGACACATAGCACTGCGAATTTACTTAGTTTGATGTGATAGCGTTGATGGTTGTTACAGAGCCTAACCCTAACTAAGATAATTTACGTATGTTCCATACATGCGGCTAATGCTGTGGAAGCTACACGCATAGTATCACAGAAAGTCGTGGTGAGCAGCCAAAAGAAAAAACGTAAGGCTTTCATACTAAGATTACCAGAGCCATATTTGGCACTAGCATACCCATGTCATCGCTGTATTAATCGCTACGGAACTTCATTGACACAGTTAAACACATCATACACAAAAACAGCTTCATTACATCTTATATCCACTGTAAGCATTTATTTGTTATTAATATCAGTGAAAAAAATTATTTTAATTATGTTATATCATTACTTTGTTGTATCTAGGTTCAAACGTACATGAATTTGTGTAAAACTTCATCTTCTTAATAATAACATAATGCCGCCATTTGAAATTAGCCATATGGCAATCACTGCCCTTGTTTACCCCTTAATTTCTACCATGGTGCCGTTCTCAGAACATTACAAATATTGAAATTTCTGAACACCGAAAAATAGTTGTACCAATAATGTCTTGTCATGGTCCAGGAGTTTAGACCCACCATGCTGCGAAGTACATCAAAGTTTACTTACATAACGTGAATTACTCCACAGCATTAGAAAACTGCGTGGCCAGCACCCAACATAGCTGAATAACAAAATAACAGTAAAGAGAACCTGCAGCACACTCTGTGAGCAGTCCGACATGAAAGCGCGGAAAAATCAATGCACTACCCATCATCGCCAGGTTGGCTAACTGACTTCAATGCCAAATTTTCCTCAATAGTAAAACTTCAGTAGGAAGCCTGACCATAGAAATTATCCACTCTTCGTATTTCTTTGTGAACTGGCATTTGATCATCGTCGTTTAGTAGAAAACTTTCTTACATTTGAAATATTATGTCTACCACTAATATTACTTTAAATCCTGTTTCGTTTGTACAACTTTTATCTTGACAAGGCTGATAGCAGTTCGAAGTTTAAAAAGACACTAATTTCTGTAAACCATGACAGAGCGTGGTGTAGTGTCCTGGAAATAAACAGCGCATTCTACTTTGATTGCAAGGAAAGATAGGTTGACAAGTTCACAGCCTATACTCATATAATCTTATCGGCATCACCATTCAGTGAATATATGTACTTATAATGAACACCACACATAAAGAAGCCATTTTCATGACGGATGCGACCTTTTCTTAATGAGGTAAGACTACGCCAACTATTTTATAGGCCAATCTATTTTACAGGCAAGGCCATTCTACTGCAGCGTTAAAGGGAAACTCCGGCAAAATCTTGATGTTTACTGATCTCGATAAAAGCTTTCAACACATGTTCTCTTCATTGCTCTGGTGATATGTGCCAATTCATACGACTGCAAGCCATTTAGCTTTTCCAAAACATAATTTTAAGATTAATAGTCAATACCAGAATCAAGCCTTTCAATGCATGCCACACCTGTCTGCGACATTCAATTTTTGGCCGGTCCCCCCAACTGGGTGTAAGTACCAGTTAATAGGTGATCAAGAACAACGACGACGAGACGACAGCCACCACAGACAACTGTTTGGTTTTGTAAGCTGCACTGTGTGTGATAAAAAGCGATGGATGAAAGCTGTTGTGCTGAAGGTTCCAAGAGCAGAGCAAGGAAGACCATCAGCGTCTGTTGTCACTCGTTTTCCTCCAATAGCGCTCTTCGGCAGAAGTGGCTTTGTACCGTTTGGCTGTCAACTGGTCGCCTAGAAAAAACGCTTGTGTCGTATGCGCTACAACGTGACGTCCTAGTAGACGTTGCACGAAGCAGCTACCGGCTTCGGTTTTGACACATCGTTTCTTGGTTATTAAATATTGCTGACGAGTTTCTAACCAAACTGAGCCACCCTAGACATTACAGGACTGTCGGTACCATCTGAAAATGGCAATATCCTAATATTCTCAAACTCACTGGAGTTCCTCTTTAAATTACTTGCAGTGAATAATCCTGCCGCATTTCGCACTATACAGTTTTTGCCAGTTTCTTTCCTATCCGCACCCTCTCCTTCAAATTTAAATATGGCAAAGAAAATGGCATGAGCGACTGACTACCTTTGGGATATTCTGGTTCCACTCGCAAGTGCTTCCAAATAGAATCTTTTTTTCTTTCTTTTGCGTCACGCAAAAAGATGTTAACGCAGCGTGCTGTCTCACTGAACAAAACCACACTGTGTAACCGTTGCGTTTTTACTCTTACAATGCACAGCAACACGCACAACTTATATTATTCATATTTCCTTATTACTTTATAAACTTTTTACACCTTTCTATTGTAAAAACACCTTCCTCCTCCTCTTTAGTAACATCCTCTGTATTTCCCAATAAATAAAGACTTTCCCTAAAAATTAAACGCACAAGTCGTTGCTTAAGACCAGCACAAGTGCCCGACACACACAATGACGTTCAGATCTCCATAAATAGGCCCTCGTGCAGTTACTAGAACAGAAAAAAATAGCAAAGATTGCCGTTTCACACGCTCAGTAAGAAGCATTCTAACTGTTGCTCTCTTATAACATGATGCCACACCACAGTGATACGCACCATTGCATTACTATGAATTTGTCTTGATTTGTGCATGACCTGGCTCTCAGTCAACGCTAAAAATTTGAGTTTTTTATATCTTTCCTTGGGTTCGCAAACGCAGCATCATTAATTCATTGGCAGTGATGCCACAGGAAAGCGGGATACGCAAAAGGAAGTCACGGCAAACATATTCGCAGCTCTGGTTTCAATCAGGGATGCCCGATAACACGCAGTCACAAAAAGCGATGGCTCAAAGAAAAATTTCTCTCTGCACAACGCAACTGGTTGATGCCGGATCCAGTTGTCCTTTTCACTTTCTTTTCTTCTTCGTGTGGCTGTTTACTTGTCTTCTATCGGGCTCAACTTTTCATCGAGGCATTGTAGCCAGACAGTACGGGAGATCATTTAGGGCTTGGCACATTCACAAAGAAAAATATACATACGTCAGTAGCCTGTCGCTTGCACAGCACTAAAGAAAATCTCTGGTTTTGAATGGATAACATGCCCACTTGTTGTCTACCTATGACTACGCGTTGCTGTATATTCTGCCCAGTGCTGAATGGAGCTTGAGTGGCACTCGTGTCTGCCACGTCTTCCTTTACGTCTCGCGTTTTTCTGCGGCACATTGCCAGAAAACTAAATCGAGACAATTAGCCCAACTCTCTGCCTTCAAATCATCGCACTTTCTTCTTCTTGACAAACTTCTTGACAAAGCTTCCGCATCGGGTGGAAGGGTTACCTCAAAAAATAAAAAAAAAGTCTCTGCTCACAGCCATTCCGGCATGCCCAGACCGGGATTTGAATGCACAGTCAGGTGCGGTGACGGACATGCCAGTTTCTGGAGGTACGCGCGCATCGCGAAAGCGTACTTTGCGGGGCTATGCTGGCCAAAATGCCTCACATGAAGCGCGCTGAAAAGATGCATGACTCACTCACTCGCGGGGAATGTAGCAATGGCGCAATATCATTCAGCGGGAGAGAAGACTACGACCATACTGCAACACTGTTACTCATCGCAAGAAGAGCAACGAAACGAGTTACCAAAAAAACAACTGTGGTAATTTCGGCGCTTCGCTTTTTGAATGTGCCCGTCACGGCACAACTCCTTCGCAAGTCAAGTGGCAAGAGACTGGCAGTCAGAAAGGGAATCGACAGTCGAGGTGGGCTGGCATTCGCCTGCTTGGTGGTCGCAGTGCGGGCGCGGCGCATGGTCGACGGCATCTAGACTTTCTGATTTGATCACGTAATGCCTTACTCGACCTACGAAACGACAGTGAGAGTGACTGTGAGGCTCACGACTGCACCGACCTGTGCTGAGAGAATTGCAATAACTTAAGAGACAGAGTCGGCAGGCCTAGGATTGGCCAGAAGTTGCCGCAGCTTGGGACCGTTGTGGAAACGATCGTGCGACTGCTTCCACGGCGCGTTGAGTGGCCAACAGGCCCCCCCCCCCCACAAATTGCACAGTATGCATGACCACTATGAGACACCAAACCAACGTGTGGCAGAGAGAAACCGTGGTGGCTTGAGTGTCAGCCACAGAGAAAGTCTTAGTCGACAGTCGGCAGCTAACGACTGCAACAGTCCCGCGTTGGATAAAACGGGCGCGTCACAGCGCCACGGGGGTAGGATAAGGAGTTGACCTAGATGTGCGACGACACTCCTGGTGCAGGGCGCCGCTGTCATTGAAAGATGTCCGGTAGCGTCGTAGTGGCACCAGTTGTGGTGACAGCAGCTGCTGCCGTCGCGCCCGCGGCTGCGGCGAGTTTCTCTTGGCTTTGAACCACGGCCACTATGTTCTGACAGATGGTGGCGACGGCCGGGTTGGTGTCTGGGTTGTCCAGCATGCCTTGGAGCACATCAATGCCTCCTTCGTCCCGCAACATGGTGCAGTAGCGCTTGGCTGTGAAAAGGACCAAAGTGGCTCAATCAATACAGTGTCAGATGTGACTCTCGTTTGAGGGGGGACCCTGCTCCTTGAAATTTTAACATCAGAGCTGTTTATCAATCGTACAAAACTGGCGAAGCCGGGGAGAGTGAAGCTAAGAGAGGAGGAAAGCAGATTATAGCTATACAATGCAACAGCAGGAGAGCTGGAGGAGAGACAATGCTTAGTAAAGCATAGTATAGTTAGCAAGAGGGTGGGAAAGCAAAGTGAGAGTAGGAAGCAAAGGAGAAGGGGGTAGACTAAAGCAAGCATAGCCATGTATAGTACAGTATAGCAAGGGGCGGGAAAGAAAAATGAAGGTGAAGAGGATGGAAAGGAGGAGGGGGTAGGGTAAAGCATAGCATAGCCATGTATAGTATAGCAGGAGGTGGGAAAGATAAATGAAGGTGAAGAGGATTGAAAGGAGGAGGGGGTAGGGTAAGCATAGCATAGCCATGTATAGTATAGCAGGAGGTGGGAAAGATAAATGAAGGTGAAGAGGATGGAAAGGAGGAGGGGGTAGGGTAAAGCATAGCATAGCCATGTATAGTATAGCAGGAGGTGGGAAAGATAAATGAAGGTGAAGAGGATTGAAAGGAGGAGGGGGTAGGGTAAGGCATAGCATAGCCATGTATAGTATAGCAGGAGGTGGGAAAGATAAATGAAGGTGAAGAGGATTGAAAGGAGGAGGGGGTAGGGTAAAGCATAGCATAGCCATGTATAGTATAGCAGGAGGTGGGAAAGATAAATGAAGGTGAAGAGGATGGAAAGGAGGAGGGGGTAGGCTAAAGCATAGCATAGCCATGTATAGTATAGCAAGAGGTGGGAAAGATAAATGAAGGTGAAGAGGATGGAAAGGGAGAGGGGGTAGGCTTAAAGCATAGCATAGCCATGTATAGTATAGCAGAGGTGGGAAAGATAAATGAAGGTGAAGAGATTGAAAGGAGGAGGGGGTAGGGAAGCATAGCATAGCCATGTATAGTATAGCAGAGGTGGGAAAGATAAATGAAGGTGAAGAGGATGGAAAGGAGGAGGGGTAGGGTAAGCATAGCATAGCCATGTATAGTGATAGAGGGGGGAAAGATAAATGAAGGTGAAAGATGAAAGGAGGAGGGGGAGGGTAAGGCATAGCATAGCCTGTATAGTATAGCAGAGGTGAAAGATAAAGAGGAGTGGAAAGGATGAAAGGGGAGGGTAGGGTAAAGCATAGCATAGCCATGTATAGTATAGCAAGGGGTGGAAGATGAATGAAGGATGAAAGGAGAGTGGTATAGAGGCATGGCATAACCAGGTATAGTATAGCAGGAGTGGAAAGATATGAAGGTGGAAGAGGATGGAAAGGAGGAGGGGGTAGGGTAAAGCATAGCATAGCCATGTATAGTATAGCAGGAGGTGGGAAAGATAAATGAAGGTGAAGAGGATGGAAAGGAGGAGGGGGTAGGGTAAAGCATAGCATAGCCATGTATAGTATAGCAAGGAGGTGGGAAAGATAAATGAAGGTGAAGAGGATTGAAAGGAGGAGGGGGTAGGGTAAGCATAGCATAGCCATGTATAGTATAGCAGGAGGTGGGAAAGATAAATGAAGGTGAAGAGGATGGAAAGGAGGAGGGGTAGGGTAAAGCATAGCATAGCCATGTATAGTATAGCAGGAGGTGGGAAAGATAAATGAAGGTGAAGAGGATGAAAGGAGGAGGGGTAGGGTAAGAGCATAAGCATAGCCATGTATAGTATAGCAGGAGGTGGGAAAGATAAATGAAGGTGAAGAGGATTGAAAGGAGGAGGGGGTAGGGTAAAGCATAGCATAGCCATGTATAGTATAGCAGGAGGTGGGAAAGATATATGAAGGTGAAGAGGATGAAAGGAGGAGGGGGAGTTAGGCATAGCATAGCCATGTATAGTATAGTAGAGGTGGAAAGATAATTGAAGGTGAAGAGGATGGAAAAGGAGGAGGGGGTATGGTAAAGCATAGCATAGCCATGTATAGTATAGCAGGAGGTGGGAAAGATAAATGAAGGTGAAGAGGATTGAAAGGAGGAGGGGGTAGGGTAAGGCATAGCATAGCCATGTATAGTATAGCAAGAGGTGGGAAGATAAATGAAGGTGAAGAAGGATGGAAATGAGGAGGGGGGTAGGGTAAAGCATAGCATAGCCATGTATAGTATAGCAGGAGGTGGGAAAGATAAATGAAGGTGAAGAGGATTGAAAGGAGGAGGGGGGAGGGTAAGGCATAGCATAGCCATGTATAGTATAGCAAGAGGTGGGAAAGATAAATGAAGGTGAAGAGGATGGAAAGGAGGAGGGGGTAGGGTAAGGCATAGCATAGCCATGTATATTATAGTATAGCAAGAGGTGGGAAAGATAAATGAAGGTGAAGAGGATGGAATAGGAGGAGGGGGTAGGGTAAAGCATAGCATAGCCAGTATAGTATAGCAGGAGGTGGGAAAGATAAATGAAGGTGAAGAGGAGTGAAAGGAGGAGGGGGGTAGGGTAAAGGCATAGCATAGCCATGGATAGTATAGCAGAGGTGGAAAGATAAATGAAGGTGAAGAGGAGGGAGAGGAGGAGGGGGGTAGGGATAAAGACATAGCATAGCCATGTATAGGATAGCAGAGGTGGGAAAGATAAATGAAGGTGAAGGAGGATTGGAAAGGAGGAGGGGGTAGGGTAAGGCATAGCATAGCAATGTATTATTAATAGCAAGAGGTTGGGAAAGTAAAATGAAGGTGACAGAGGATGAAAGGCGGAGGGGGTTAGGGTAAAGCATAGCATAGCTGTCTAGTATAGCAGGAGGTGGGAAGATAAATGAAGGGGCTGAATAGGATGGAAGGAGGAGGGGTGGGTAAAGCATAGCATAGCATGTATAGTATACAGGAGGTGGAAAGATAAAATGGAATGTGAACGATGGATTGAAAGGAGGAGGGGGTAGGGTAAGGATAGAATAGCCATGTATAGGATTAGCAGGAGTGGGAAAAGATAAAATGAAGGGAAGAGGATTGAACGGAGGAGGGGGGTAGGGTAATGCATAGGATAGCAATGTATGTCTAGCACGGGGGGAACAGATAAATGATGAAGGAGGAGGGGGTAGGGTAAGGCATAGCATAACCATGTATAGTATAGTATAACAAGGGGTGGGAAAGATAAATGAAGGGAATGAAAAAGAGGAGGGGGATAGGGTAAGGCATAGCATAACCATGTATAGTATAGTATAGCAAGGGGTGGGAAAGATAAATGAAGGGAATGAAAAGAGGAGGGGGTAGGGTAAAGCATAGCATAGCCATGATAGTATAGTATAGCAAGGGGTGGGAAAGATAAATGAAGAGGATGGAGGGAGGAGGGGGTATGGTAGAGCATAGCATAGCCATGTATAGTATAGTATAGCAAGGGGTGGGAAAGATAAATGAAGAGGATGGAAAGGAGGGGGTAGGGTAAAGCATAGCATAGCCATGTATAGTATAGTATAGCAAGGGGTGGGAAAGATAAATGAAGAGGATGGAAAGGAGGAGGGGCATAGGGTAAAGCATAGCATAGCCATGTATAGTATAGTATAGCAAGGGGTGGGAAAGATAAATGAAGAGGATGGAAAGGAGGAGGGCGTAGGGTAAAGCATAGCATAGCCATGTATAGTATAGTATAGCAAGGGGTGGGAAAGATAAATGAAGAGGATGGAAAGGAGGAGGGGGTAGGGTAAAGCAATAGCATAGCCATGTATAGTATAGTATAGCAAGGGGTGGGAAAGATAAATGAAGAGGATGGAGAGGAGGAGGGGGTAGGGTAAAGCATAGCATAGCCATGTATAGTATAGTATAGCAAGGGGTGGGAAAGATAAATGAAGAGGATGGAGAGGAGGAGGGGGTAGGGTAAAGCATAGCATAGCCATGTATAGTATAGTATAGCAAGGGGTGGGAAAGATAAATGAAGAGGATGGAAAGGAGGAGGGGGTAGGGTAAAGCATAGCATAGCCATGTATAGTATAGTATAGCAAGGGGTGGAAAAGATAAATGAAGAGGATGGAAAGGAGGAGGAGGTAGGGTAAAGCATAGCATAGCCATGTATAGTATAGTATAGCAAGGGGTGGGAAAGATAAATGAAGAGGATGGAAAGGAGGAGGGGGTAGGGTAAAGCATAGCGTAACCATGTATCGTATAGTATAGCAAGGGGTGGGAAAGAGAAGCGGTGAGGAGGATGGAAAGAAGGAGGGGATAGGGTAAAGCATAGTATAGTGTTGTATAGTATAGCAAAGGGTGGGGAAGACATGTGAAGGTGAGGAGAAAGAAAAGAAGGAAGGGAACGCTACCAGCTCCGCTGTCTGCTCAGTCTTCGCACCACTAGTGTGTAGCTGCCCCAATTTTTTTTAAATTCTTGATCAATTTTGTTGAAACTTGCTGACTTTATGTATATTGGTGTGCTTATTTAAATATGCAATTCTTTTTTTATTAGAATGCATAGCTCTAAATTACCAAATATTTTATGCGCCTTTTTGGGAGCAAGATTTTTCCTAAGGTGAGAGAGACGTTTCTCTCCTTTACAAGAAAGTACTGTCTCGTTATGCGCAACCTTAGAATGACTTACCGGTGCTAACAGTTTCTTGAAAGAGTACATTTAAACTGATTTGGTCTGCCTCTTTTGTGTCCATCTGACGCAGAACACGCTATCTAATATAGCATGCCACTTGAAAGAACACACATGCAGAGCAGCGAGCTATGTAGCTTGAAGCTGAATGTACATTTAAACTGATTTGGTCTCCCTCTTTTGTGTCCATCCGACCCAGCACACGCTATCTAATTGGCAAACCACTTGAAAGGACACACATGCAGGGCAGCAAGCTATGTGGCTTAGAAATGAAAACTAAATTACGGGGTTTAATAAGCAAAAACCATGATCAGATTATGAGGCACATTGTAACGGGGCAATAAAGATTACCTTTGACCACTTGAGGTTGTTTAACATGGACCTCAATCTATCTATGTGATTGTGTAAAGCCTCAGAAGTTTTGCCCCGCGAGCACGAGTCCACGAAAAACTTCCGATTCACTTCCAGACACTGCAGTGGGAATCTTTCTTTTTGTTTACTTTTCTTCCCGTGTATTCGTCGTTCAGAGTAGCGTAAAATAAAACCTTCACTTCATTAAGTCCAATTTCGGACTAGAGAGAGGCCACGACACCCCTGAAATGAGCCAGTAAGGCCTTATCACAGTTAGAAGATGAGGTGTTCTGACACGAACAACACAAAAAAAGTGCAGCGAGAACATGCACATACGGTTTTTGGAGCAGACATGGTGCATGGCCCAGACCGCCCACAGCTGCACTTCGCAAGATGTGTTGCAACGCAGCAACGGGAAGAACGGGTTGAACGACCTGCAACCACAAGAAGGAAGAGCCATAGATGTCGGGCATCTACTTCACCAACATCGAGACCAAAGGGCGTCACAGTGTCAATGATGTCTAATACAGTTGGAATCCCAACAATACGATCGTCATGGGAATTCGAAAATAAAACTAGGCTTGTGCGAATAGTAAATTTTAGGTTCAAAGCGAATTCAAAGCGAATAGTGATTTGGTTGAATAATTTCGAATCAAATTCGAATAGTACGCATCACATATAAAAAAAGATGAGCATATTTGTCATGACCCAGCTAGTCTGCGCAATATTTATAAAATTGAAACAAGGCATGTGCAAATGTCATTCTTTTTGGTTCAAAGGGAAGTGGAAGCAACTTTGAATAGTGGCAGGATTTGACTTCCGGTAGAATGCAAGTGATAACCTGTAAAACATGTTACGTTTTAAAATTTGCTATACTCAGAGCATTAAGCCAGTATAACAAGCTTTTACACTTAAAAAACGATGAATCGATGTGAGGATAATATGTTCATTTGACCTTGAAGTGAGGCTTCGCGGCAATGCGGATTTCCCCTGAATAGGTGTATTCAAGGTATAGCGCCCCTCTATTGCAGTGAAACCACCTTTACAGGGAGTTACATGTGATTTATATATGTCTATTCGTTCGTTTCGAATACTTCGAAATTTAGAATAATTTAAATTCGTGTCAAAGCACATTCGAATACTGTAATATTCGTTCGAATATTCAAAGTGCTCGAATATTCGCACAAACCTAAATAAAACGTATTGTCCGAAAACCAAAAATCATCAAAGCAGGGATACTTGGTGACAAACTCGAAATCAAAACAACAGCCTGCATTAGCAAGAAATTCAGGGGAAGATGAAATTTTGAACAGATGAAAAATCCTTGGAACACAGGGTGCCGCTGGAGCCAACGTTTAGACAAGTGGACATATGTTCTTCAATGCTGCAACTTGCAACTGCTTCAACTTGCAACTGCTGCAGCCTTGAAAAAGACAAGTCCGCATGTTGGAATGTTGGCTCCAGCAACACCCTGTGTTCCAAGGATTTTTCATCTCAGCATGTAATAACGTCACACATGGAAGAAAAGAAAACACAACACACAAAGACAAGTAAGCACCTACCGTCTCTTCATGTGTGACGTTTTCTTCTATGTGCCGTGCTAATACCGTATTTACTCGAATCTAACGCGCACCTTTTTTCCGGTAAAACGAGTCCAAAAATCGCATGCGCGTTAGAATCGAGTACCGAAAAAAAAAAAAAAGAAACTCAGTTATCGTATTGCCATCGTCATTTCAAAATGGCCGCCTCCTACGCGCCTTGGCCATTTCTGCCATTATTGTTTCAGTTCGTACGTGTGCTGAGAAGATTGTCATCCCGTTCTGCG
The DNA here is from genome assembly GCF_013339695.2 of Rhipicephalus sanguineus. Taxonomy (NCBI): domain Eukaryota; kingdom Metazoa; phylum Arthropoda; class Arachnida; order Ixodida; family Ixodidae; genus Rhipicephalus; species Rhipicephalus sanguineus. Next base: position 92,284,294 of record NC_051184.2, on the reverse strand, counting down.
TTCGCATCGATGGCATGGAAGTGCCGACTCCAAATACTCGACGAGTGCACCACGATGCAGCATTTAAAAGAATAGTTATTACATGTGCTGAGACGGGCGGAAATCGGGCCGCATCACGGTCGTTCGGAGTTCCCGCAACGTGCGTGCGAGACTGGCGCAAATAGAAGCAGAAGATTTTTTACAGCAAAGCTTCACGAAAAGGTTTCAGTGGACCAAGGCAGGGCCGGTTTCCCGAAATCGAAGAGCGTTGACAGCGACAAGGAGTTGTCCGACAGCGACGAGGACTGATCCATTACACAACTCGTATCGCCGCCGTAGTGGTGACAGTTTTAGCGGCAAGGCCCGCTTTTCGACTTTGTGTTTTACTTTTTTGAAACTTAAGTTCTTTAAAACCCAAATACTTGTTCTTATGAATGTGCGAAGTTTCACTCCTACGGACTTTTTTGTTCTTTTCTCTCACGAAAAAATGGGTGCGCGTTACAATCGATGTATTACTTTTTTTTTTTTGTGCGCGGAAAACGGGTGCGCGTTACAATTGAGGGCGCGGTAGAATCGAGTAAATACGGTACATGCTGCAATTATGGAACACCAACTCGCTCGAACAGCAACCCTTCAAAAGCAAAGGTGTGCATGGTGTGAAGTGATGCTGCATTGCATAGCACATTCTGCAGCGAAACGTCACTCAAAGCCAAAATGTACCACACCACATACATTTATTCCACAACAATGCTTGTCAGTTTATGCTAGACAATCTTGCTTACTATATGAGGGTAAAAATGTTTTTTGAGAGTTACAAGCGGAACCTGCCATTTCCCCACTCAAATGAGCATTTATGGTTCATTGAAGTGTGAAAATGGCAGCTAACAACTGCAACAGTCGGGCGTGTCACGGCACCACGGGGGAAGACCTAGATGTGTGACGACACTCCCAGTGCGGGGCGGTAAATTGTGCTTCAAAACTTTTTTTGTAAATTGTTGATCAACTTTCAAGAAACTTGCAGAGTATTTCTGCAGTAAGTTCAAATATGCAATTATTTTTTTTAATAGAATGTGTAGATTTTAAAATACCAAATATCGGTTACCACCACTGGCTAAGTGCCGGTAAAACACTACAGATGATATTGCTGTTCCTTGCAAAGATGGTGCCATGCAACAGGCGCCACAATGATGGCATGCTGCTGTCTACACACGTGCCATCACAGATTTTGGATGCAACAGCCACGAAGGGAAATGCAAGAAATGGAAAGCTAACACCCATGACCCAGTAGGGACTGAACTTTCAGAGCGTAGTGGCTGGACAAACGTAATAAACAGGTGTGTATCAACAAAGTTTTACTGTGTACGACTAGAAGTTCAGAAATATAAACCATAGTTAATGGCAGAACAACTACTATGTATAGCACACATGTGCAGTCGGTGTGAAAAAAATCACAAGGTCTGACAAAACTTTGAATTTGCCCGCAATTTGAGACTATACCAATGAACTGCTAATGTAATACAATGCCCTTTTTGACACCCTTTTCTTTTCTGTCTAGAGTCCTTCCTTGGTGGTCTTTTATGTTTTTCAGTAAGCATGTACCAACCAGCCTAACAACAAGTTTTACTAAATTCACAGTACATGTCGTTAGCATGTTTTAAAACAGGCCGGAAATCTAAACTAGGGCTGCCTGCCGAAGTAGCAGGAATGTTCAGCTTTTTCTTTTGGCTCGTGGTACCTTAACTTTCGGCGCTGACTATCAAATACACAAGTATCAAGATTAGTATAAGATAAAACAAATACACGTAGTTTTAGAGTTCCCCTTGAGCAATTTTTTGTACGGAACCTTGCAAAACCAGGAGTTCTGTCAACACTCAGCTATGGGCTCTGATCTCACGAATCGGGCGGGAGCTGCTCACCTGTAAGCCACCATTTCAGTGTCCGGGCTCTTCCAGCCTTGTACCACCTCACCCTGAAAATAAACGCGAGAAAATCTTGGCGGATCTCCCTCAAAAGCCATGCTGTCAAAACTGGATAAATTCTGTCACCCGGCCAAAATGAAACCTCTAACTATGTACTGACAGAATAGCGGAAACACTATGCACCTCACCTGAACGATACCTCAAAGGAGTACTGAAAGAAGGGGAATTTTTTTTTCTTCCAAGGGGCTTGTTTCTTCGTTAGGCACAACTAAATGAATCCGACAGACTATTAGGCGAGGGAAAGCATAGGGAACATTAATTGTTGTCCTTAACTGTTGTGCAGTTATTACAACATCAACTGAGGTCAATTACAGTGGATGAAAAATCACCCTTTTCTTCCGCAAGATCTGAACGGGCGTCACATTTGATCCCACATGGCACGTGACGCCCTTTGAGCAAGACGAGTGTTCCACAGCCTTGGCTACGAACGGTGCTGGCTAACATTCTCGGGGATTGCATGCACAGAAATACCCAACGGAGAGAACGGGGAAGCACTTTCAGTCGTAACTTAACTGGTACAGCATCGGACCCGTAATTCGAAGGTTGTGGGCTCGGATCCCACTGATGGAAAGGGTGATTTCTATCCCCTTTAATTCTCTTCAATTTACATCACAACTACCACACTGCAGTTGACAACAATAAATGTCCTCTATGCTTCCCCTGGCCTACTTGTCTGTTGCATTCCTTTGCTTGTCTCTGTTGTATCAAAGGAGTACCGACACACAATCTCCAGCTTCCCATTTTTCCACGTTAAATAAGGCAAACAAATTCAAATTTCCATCAAGTTTTCAGATAAAAGACTTTGGAATGCGTCAGACTTTGAAGCTACACTCACCAGCTCCTTGAGCATGTCCTTGAGGCTGACACATTCGACGTTCCAGTGCTCGGGCCCATCGCTCGCCAGGTGCGCCACGATGCCGGCTGCAAAGTAGCTCACGTCGATCTGGGTCGAGTGCAGCAAGTTCCTGCATTCATTGCATTTGCAGCACCTCGTTCATATCGTGCACCATTTCAAAATCATCAATAAATTCATCAAAGCACATGTTTTGAAATCGTCAACGAACAACCATCGAATTCCTCCTTTCTTGATATTTTTCAATGGCTAGCATGGTATTGTGTGTTTCAGACCGGACCACTCCTGTACTTAGGCAAGTCTAGCAGTTTAAAGGCTGCTTTAACTCAAAGGTAACTCCAATATCCCAATTCAGACTCACGTGAATGCATAAATGCCCTATTAAACAACCTTTGAATAGATTAGAATACATTCTCTTGCATTTGAAAACGAGAGCTAAATTACGAGTGTGGGAAGTAGAATTCTAAACTTAGGACCTTTATACTTTCACAAAGAGTGTCAGATATCAGTGTGGAAAAACTGAAGCATGAAATACACATCACAGTTTCGTAAACAGCATTTGTCCAACCTATGCATCTGAAGCACGCAAATTTAGTATACATGAGCTTATGGCTTCCATGAAATTGTTATGATACTATTAAAAAGGTGTTATCAAAAATATGAGAATGATCACACAGCATACAACCAATGAAGAGGGAGCACGGCAACATGTTTAACCAACTGCTGGCAGCCCCTGGTGACACCATGCACCTTCCAACATCACACTAACATTACCAGCAAATGAGGTACTACCACAGAAGTCAATTAATGTAGTAGTAACCAGACTGCATTGCATTCTCCTACATGAACACACTGCTTTTAGCACCTAACAGTGGGAGTCAAACAAGTTCTTCACTTTCATAGTGTAATGTACACTGGTGACACCACAAATACTATGATATTGCCATGCGTTTTTATTGCTTTCTTTTGGTGTGTTCAGGTTTCCCCCGCAAAGACTGTTGACAATGCTAGGTGCAGAATGCGCTGCAATGTTTTACAAGCTTCGTGTTTGTTTGAGCTCATTCTATTAAGATTACACGCAGGGCGTGAATAGTCAATTTTTTTCGAGAGCTTATGCAAGCACTTCCAGCGATAATGCTGGAACGCTGAACTTATGCGAGAGCTTGCAGCAATAATGCTGGAAGGTTCGATGGCTACTGCATAAAAGACGACATGTTGCGCCAATGATCAGATTACTCGACGGCCGACGACTGTTCACACTGCTATCAGTTTATAGTGTGAATTGCTTGCACGTTGTATTCTCATTTTCCGGGCACATGTTCGCCCAAATAAAAAGTTTAGTCTTGAAGACGCCAACTGCTGCCTTCGTCAACGTCACGACCACGTGACAATATGAACAAAAGTGAGATATGCTTAACAAAAATTCTTTATGCCCTCCAAGACCAGTGCATGATGAAAAAGGAAGGGATAAGGTGACTGCAGCCTAACCTAACATAACTTAGCACTTAACGTAACGTAACACCTAATCTAACCTATCCTTTCTGCTTGTATCTGCCCTATTTTCACTTTGCATCGTTCCACCCTTCCTGCAGGTCTACAGTGTGGCACATTTTTCTTTACCGTATTTACTCGAATCTAAGCCAATGCTTTTTAAGAAAAAAAAAAAAAAACGATGTGCGAAATGGGGGGGGGGGGGTCGACTTAGATTCGAGTACAATGATTAAGTTTTTTTTTTTTTTCTGGCCTTGCGAATTTCGGGGGTCGGCTTAGAATCGGGGCCGGCCTAGATTCCAGTAAATGCGGTAATTGGTTTAGGCATAGAGTTTCATGCAATTACCTAGAGGGAAAGCGGCCAATGCGACAATGTTGTACGCATAGGAATGCTGTGATGTGTCAAATTCAGATTGGCATCGTTCAAGAAGAACCCGGACACCTCAAAGACGTGTCTGGCTGGAAGCATTCCTAGTGTCACAATGGCTAACTTTGTACTGAAGCAGCACGTAAGAAGCAATTTCTTTTCTTAGGATTATGCAGGAACTAGATTTTTTTTAACTTTGAGAACTTCTTCTTGGATGTACAATTTTATTTAAATGTAAGAAGTATCGACCGGCCACTATAGTAGGAAGACAGGCGACAAGGTCCACGTTCGCATTGCAACAGTTTTTCACCTATTTCTTCCTTTCACCGTTTTGTTATACCCTGCTGGTGATTGAACATTTATTGTGAAATGTTGCACGGGTGAATGAGATCCGTTTATGAAAGCTTTTGTCTTAGGGAAGCTCAATTTGCCCAGTTAAATTGACATTTTAGGCTAAGCCTCGCAGATATATACAGTAAAAGCTCGTTAATTCGGATTTCTAGGGACCGGAAAAAATGTCCGAATTAACCGAATGTCCGAATTATCGAATGGTCGAAATAAACACAATAAATGCAAGAGTTTTTTCAACATACCTTTACTTTACAAGGTAATCGCGGATGCGTCTGTTTTCGAGCAGAAATTTGCGCGGACACAATTTTTCTGAGCTCTTGAAGGTGCTCAGCAGCTCGCATGCTGTTTGCAGTGCCAAAACAAAATTCTTTAAGGATGATGAGGGCCTCCGCGGCTCCCTTCACAGTACGAGGGGGCCTGTGTGGCTCAGTGTGGCTGCTCCTCTTCAGGCTCTTCGTTCTCAGATTCGTCGTCATACATCACTTCCTTGACGATTTGCTCATCAGTCAGAGCCGGCAGTGGCAACGCCATCAATGCCGATATAATTGTTGAGTGTCACTGCATCAGGCATAACACTTCCGAAATCCTGCCCGTCGTTGGCACCGTCGTTCGGCGACACTTCGGCCACTGCATCGCTGGAGTCGGGTACAACATAGCCACTGTGCCTGAAACAGTTGGCAATGGCGTGCACAGGCGTGCTCTGCCACACATAAGCGAAGAATGCTAACAGCGCTCAGGAGACTCACGTCGTATTGTTTGCCGACGTCATTTCACAGGAGCTACTTCTTGTCGGGAGAGCCCATTCTTCGTGGCACGCAAAATTTCTACTTTGGTGGTGAAGTCCTTGGCCTCGTACTTGGGCCGCTTCGCCGGCGTTGCCATCGGCGGAGAGTGCGTTCACACGAGAAGACAGCACAAAAGCACCAGCAACGATCAAGCTAAAGGAGCCGTACTGAATAGAGATGGGTCGCTCAGGAGCGAGCCGGCTCTTTTGAGCGGCTCTTCTTAAAGAGCGGTTGATCCGCGGCTCAGTAAAAGTGAGCGGCGGTTCTTTGGGAAAGGGGGAAGTCGGTTCTCGCTCGTTCAGTGAGCTGTGCTGAACTGATCTGCAGATGCTCAGAGAACCGGGGAAGAGCGGTGAGCCGGTGAGCGCATGAGACGAGTACACTGTCAGTAGCCGGTTCTCTCTCGCTCAGTGAGCCGTGTTGAACCAACGCCACCAGGTGTTGTTCGTTGAACCGGTCGAGCCGCTTCGTTCGAGTTCGCGTTCCTTGAGAGAGGTACGCTACGTAGGGAGGGCAAGTACCCCCCTACGGTAGGGAGCATATACAATCTATACAATAACTCTAGGCTTACCGAGTCACGCGGAAGCACGTGGCACTCAATTGCGTCTTCAGAACATTTTGCAGAGGGGTGCATAAGCGAAGGGGGGGAGGGGGGGAGCGGAGGCATCCAGCAGCGACCAGCGCACGCCGCGAAATTCCAGGAGGAGGAGGGGGAAGGTAGCCTCCTTTTTGCCTCATCTCCCTCCTCGTGTTTTCCCTTCCTCCGTCGATTTAGGTGAACCGGTGAGCCGTTCAAATGATCCGGTTCACTTAAGTGAGCTGAGCCGTTCGGAGCCGCTCACTCAAGTTCACTCAAGTGAACCACTTTGCCCATCTCTAGTACTGAATCGTTCCTCAATAAAACGGCGTTCAACGATGCTGCACACCAACGGGAACAAAGCAAAAGGTGTTCAACCAGTCTGAAGTCAAGCCAAGCTGATAATTGATGTCCACAGCGATGCAGCGTTTGAGCTTCACTTTTGTTCCGAATGGTTCTTTTTTCGTTTTCGAGCCTCGCCAGCGGCCCGAAAGTCGCCGAATTATCCGATTTGCGGTCAAATCTGTCCGAAATAACGAGCGGCCAGTCTCATAGAGTGATGCATATATTTACAGGGACCTGATGACGTGTCCGAATTAACCGATTTTCCGAATTAATGAGAGTCGAATTAACGAGCGTTTACTGTATACCATCATTCCCATCATGGCACAGTGCGCCCCTTAGGAAATGCGCATAGACGGTGACACCACATTTCCATCTGGGCATTATTCTGAGAAACTCTACGAGTTTAGGAGTGAATCCCACCTTCTCCAACACTCTTTTTATGCTCTAGTCGATGCGGCTGCATAGGTTGTTCATCATTGTTTAAATAAGAGCAGCAACAACTTGACACTGACCGTAGGATGCACATGAGGTTGTCCTTCATGAGGTCGCTCCGCAAGCTGGGCACCTCAGCAATGTTGTTCTGGAAGAATTGAAACAGAGTTCACACAATCAAACATTGGACTGAGGATCGCCTTTAGCTGCCAACAATAAAACTGACTCAAGCAAGTGGATCAAGCATGCTAATTTCTTTACATTTCCCACAGCACTTTTACTTGTCTACTGTGAAGTTCACAGAAAAAACACAAAGCCGTAATTGTCATACTGACAGGAGCACTGCGCAGCTGCACCCATGCTTGCTAAAGCAATCAATGGTCACTGAACGAGGTCTGCCGCCATCTACAGTGACAGCCCTTGTTCGGCCAATGTTCATTACTTCAGTCCCCTATGTTCCTTTGAACTTCTGTCCTCTGTGTAGGTACAGCTGCTCAGAGAAGTCATGGTAATAGAGGGCACATTCAGTCGTCGCACAGTAGAATCTTAAATGGAACCCTAAGGCACCAGGAAAACATGCTGCATTTAACAGGAGTTTAGTTTGCTGGAAAAGACGTACTGGGGCACAGCAGAAAAATATCAAGCCAACCAAGTTGGACGCCATGCCATTTCAACAACAGTTCCCATTAAGTGATTACCGTTTACCGAGATTCTACTGTATGGTCCAACCTCGATAGTATTATGAACACGAATGCAACAACTGTATTTTGTGACATTTGTAGATGTTTCTGCGATCGCAATTACATGGACACTCTCAGCGGGTTTTTGCCATCACCGTCATATTTCGTATGAAGTCTAAATTGATAACACTGCCCAACGCATTGTATGTTCTTTGCGCTAGTAAAAGTGCGCAAACGAACACTTCTGAAGCCGAGATGAAACGAGCCAGCTATCTCCGTCGCACAAAGGGCACATGCGATAGCATTGCCCCGTGTGCGAGGCCTCCCATCAGTCAAGCAGAGAGGAAACACCCTGCCCGTCTTTCGTCGAGCAAAAAAGCATGAAAGGACACCGGTCTTGGTGGGGGGGAGTGTGCTGTGTTGCTTGAGCAGCAACTGTGAACTCTGATCATAAGGCACAGTCAGGAGCATTGGTGCGTGCTGTGCTCTTACTGCTTACTTCGCATTGAAACAACAGACAGCGCAAAAACCACTTTGCTCCCTGAAGCAGTCGCGGTGACTTTAACCAGCGTATTGTAGAGTTATGCGAGATTGGATCCAAAAGAGTTAGCTGCTAGCCTTACTTCGTATAACATTACAATTTGTTGTTATCGCATTCACTGCTTCGCCCATGCTGTGAAACTGCCATTTTTTTCAAACGCCTGAATGTTTGGTTAGTGCAATTATCCCGACTTTCCTGCGGCACCGTTGACAAACCCTGGCACTAATGTATAACAAAAAATAGCCACTATGCTTGTAGGATAGTGCAAGCCGAAACTGCTTGCACTATCCTGCAAGCTGGTGGCCACGAACAAAATTGGCAGTATGTCGATTAGACATAACACAACAATTCCGTTTGCCAACTCTCAAAGTGCAATAATTAGGTGTAGCAGGATAAGCAGTGCAGCCGAAGGTAGCTAGAGAACTGCAGCTAACCGGGCGAGTCAGTACCAATTCATACTGTGCTAACAGTGCAAGGACACATGTTATGTCTTCCTTAGTACTTTGACAAGTTATGTCTTCCCCAGTACTCTACGCCATTGCACTGTAAGTAAAGTATGCAGAGCTAGCTTACAGTAATCTGCTACAGGAAGCACATCGTCAATGTGTACACACTCACAGACTTTACCGGAGAGCGAGTGTTAGATCAGACATGCGCTAGACTGATGGATACAGCAGTAGATTACAGATCATCTCTGTAGCTTAGTTTCACCACAGTAGTGACGCCAATGTACCGATCCCATGTGACAAAACCTATTTGAAAGGTGCGTTAGCAATCACCCACATGTAACTGACCATTTTACCACTGCTACCCCCAGCGGGCACAAGTGGTCTTTCTACGTGGCAGCAGTGATATTTTGCTACGTTGAAATTATGAATTAACATGTTTTGTTACATTTAAGTTAACCCTTTGCGATCTATTGCCGGCCCCTGCGACAACGAAACATGGTCGCAACGGTCCATGGCTGGGCCCTGCTGGATAAGTTTTTTCGTGGTTGATTCATGCGCACATTTTCTCACTACATTATGCGCCATCTCTAAAAGAGAGTAAGCAAACTTCTTTTACTTGAGCAACAGCTCGTATAAAAAAACTATGCCTGGGACATCACTAGCTTTGCCATTGGAGGCACGCTGCCACGCGTATCAAGCGAGCGCCGTGTGGTGGTGCTAGCGACTGTACCGCCGGAGCCGGCGAGAGCGACGGTGTCAGCAACGTTGTGTCGGTGCAGCAGAAGCCACTGGCTGCTTTGTTCATAGTTTCTCACAATTACCTAGAGGGAAGTCTGGCACTAGTGAGCTGTTGTAAGCATGGGAATGACAGTATATGTGCATTTCAGACTTGGCTAGGATTGGCATCGCTCACGAAGAGCCCGGACACCTCGAATACGAGTCTGGCTTCAACGCGTTCCTAACGTCAGAATGGTTGATTTCGTACTGAAAGAGCACATAGTAAGCTATTTCTTTTTTATCATTGAACAGAAACGAGTTTTATTTAACTTTGGAAACTTATGCATTGATATACAATTTTACGAAGCGTAAGAAGTAATGAACAGCCGCTAAACTTGGAAGGCAGACAACAAGGTCAGCGTTCACTCTGCGACTGCTCGTCGTGTGTTTCTTTCTTTCGCCGTTTGGTTATGCCATACAGGTGAGTGGACTTTTATTCCAGAATATAATATGCGTGAATAAGATCCTTTCATAAAAGTTTTGTTTCAGAGAAGCTTTATTTGCGCAGTCGTATCTGCTTTTTAGCCGAAGCCTCGCTCAACACCAGCCAACACGAGCCTCGCAGGCGCGTATACTGTCATTCCCATCGCGGCAACGGCGCCCCTTAAGAAATTCGTATAGATGGTGGCGCCAGATTTCCCTCTAGGTATTGTTGTGAGAAACTCCATGGCTTTGTTTGGGCAGTTGATTGCGCGTTCCTGACATGAGCTTTCCTTTCAAGCAGCTTTGCAACAGCGTTCCTGTCGGTTACTCCTTAAAGCAGTCTGATAAACTTTCTGGATATTAGCAGCAGCAGCTCTTTGCGGTGGTTGGAGTCTGTGCTTGCATACCGTATATACTCGCATAATGATCGCACTTTTTTTTTTCAAAAAAATTGACGCCAACTTCGGGGTGCGATCATTACGCGGGGTAAATTTTCCGTGAAACAATATTCTGAGCACCGAAAACGCAAAGAAGTCGCTAATCTGAATTCTTACGATAGCTATCATGAACATAACCAAAAATAAAAGTAGAGTAAGGCTTACCTTTGTAATAAAATGCACGCATTACACAGGAGCTACATGCATGGAACACTGCCCTTTTATTTTTGAACTCTCTGACCCCCTAACGTTCATTCTGAGTCCGAAGTGTCACTGGCGTCAGTGTCGTCGCCGCACGATTCCCTGTCGGAATCGGCAGTGTCTTCACTGTCCCACAGACGGTCATCTTCTGTCCCGTCGAGCGCGTTGGAAATGCCAGTCTTCTTAAAGCTCTTGACGACCACCTCGTCGGAAATGGTACTCCATGCTTCGAGAATCCATGAGCAGAGGACTTCCACGGAGGGTCTCCTGATTTTGCCACTTGGCGTGAAATCGTGGTCGCCCACCACCATCCACTCTGCGTACAGCCTCCGGACGTTGTCCTTGAACGGTTTGTTCAGTGACACGTCCAGAGGCTGTAGCAGCGAAGTTAGACCCCCAGGGATCACTGCGATTTCCGTGCGCCGCTCCTTCAGCTCGGTACGGACACTGTCAACGAGATGGCCCCGAAAGCTGTCCAGCACAAGAAGTGAAGGAAGCAGAAGCGCTCCTGCTCTTCGCCCCCAAACCATCTTGATCCAATCGACCATGAGGTCTGCCGTCATCCACCCTTTTGCTTGAGCGCGGATGTGAATGCCACGGGGAAAGTTTCCCTTCGGAATTGTTTTCCGCTTCAGAATCACGTACGGCGGCAGCTTCCGCCCGTCTGCCGTCACTGCGAGCATCACGGTGCACCGCTGCTTCTCCGCACCACACGTTTTCACGAGCACACTTCGAGCACCTTTCTTGTTCACAGTAGTGCTTCGAGGCATGTCAAACGTCAACGGCGTTTGGTCGGCGTTGCCTATCTGTGACAGCAGGAAACCGTTCTTCTGGTGTATCCTCGTGACGAACCTGTGAAAATCGATCACTTTGTCTTCGTACGCGGATGGAACTCGCTGGCACAACGACGTCCGCCGCCTCAGCGACAGTCCATTCCGCCGCATGAAGCGTGTCGTCCAGCCGGAACTGGCGCGGAAGTCCTTTGTGGCTATTCCCAGCCTCCGGGAAACTGTGCGCGCCTGCGTCCGTACCATGTCTAACGACATGGCACAACCGTCTTTCCGCATGTCCCTCACGTATTCGAGGACTGCCTTTTCGATGTCAGGGAACTTGCCCGTTTTGGGTCCGCGGAAAGCCCGGCACGTGCTGTTCGTAGCCATGAGCTTCTCGCGCTGTTTTTTCCAATATCGGATCCGGATTTCGTCGACGCTGAAATGTCTGCCGGCAGCGCGGTTTCCGTGCTCTAGCGCGTAATCAAGCGCCTTCAGCTTGAACGCGGAAGTAAAGCTCGCATACCGCCCCATGGTGAAACGGTGCTTCAACAGACGATCACAAAGCACAGCCAAAAAACGTGGTGTCGAGTGACGCCGTGACGAGCGACTGGGATGGCGGCGACACGGCTTTTTCAGGAATTATGGGAATGCGTCGGCAGCTTGTTGCTGCGGGATGACAACAGGTTGACCAACAGGCGGCCGCCGCTGTAACAGTGCGGGATAGCAAAACAAACATGGCAGCCCACAGAGCGAAGCGACCGCATTTTTTTTTTTTCTTCTTTTCGCCAGTCACGGTGGTTGTGAGTACGTCACGCGCGTCAAAACAGTCTCTTCTGTATAAATAAGGAATGCTTTCATTTAAATCAGTAAATTTATGGCATTAGCGTAGTGATGCCTGCTTTCAGATCACAGAAACAATGATGGGCGCGTTCAGCTGCCAGAGACATAAAACACATGGCGGGCATTCAGTGAAAACTGCGGCATTTGCCTTTACTGCAATCCTAAATGGCACGTTTCCACCAACGGTGGGCAAAAATTACGAATATGTTTGGTGCGTGCAGTTCACTTGGCGAGTTTGGAAGAGTTATTAACGCAACATTCGACAGATGATAAACGCGATGATCATCGGCTAGACTTGGCACACGACATATTGATGCGGCAAGTTCGGGGTGCGATCATTACGCGGGGAAAAAGAAAAATCGAATTTAGACGACAAAATTTAGGGGTGCGATCATTACGCGAGTAAATACGGTAGTTACTCACCGGTAGGCCCACAAGTTCTTGCACAATCCTGTGAACGCAATGTTCAAGGGGTTTCGCGACCGACTTCCGATAAGGAAACACAGTCCACAAATTTGCGAAGGTCTACAAGCAGCTTTACCAATTCCCGAGATGGATAAAACAGGCCGCAGTGTGAAAATGTAGACTGCATACTACAGGGTTACTTGTTGGCACCCAGTCGTCTCTTGAAATCGCCTTGAGCCACTTTCCACGCAAACTGCTGAACGATGGTATCTCGTGGGAAGTCAAGCCCGCAACTCTTTTTTCTGAGGCTTGACGAGCATTTGGGCATGCAGCAAAACCGCATTATACGCAATAAGAACACACGGCTCGATAACACATCACTTTTTCCATGAACGCATGAAAGCAAGGCAAAAAAAAAAACTCTTCAAGAACGGCTGTTGTAGCACATTGCCTCATGCGTTTATTTCTGTCGATGTCTGTTTATTTGAGCAGCATCGTTTTCATCTCGTTTACGGCGTCGCGTCGCTAGGACGTTGGAGATGCGCTTCGTCGTGCTCTAGTTTGATCAACTCTTCCGTCGGTTTCACCAACGCTGGCATTCTTTCCGCCGACACTCCACCGTGCATACTGCTTTTGCCACCGCTCAAGAAATTTCTCCAGAAATGTGTTTATGGCCACATGTTCGCCCACATAACGGCTATTGATTTCCTGTCACCTCATCTGAGTGCATACTTATTAGGAACCGTCATCTCAACGTTGCAATATGTAGCATGAATGTCGTCTGCTCATGCAAGGTAATTACAGGCAAGGGTGACTGAATGTCGCATCGAGTCGTCTGCTCGAGGTACCAGCAGCGCGGCGCCGTGCCACTGCAGGTTGCAAGAATTTGCCGCGAGAGGCTCTAGCAACTGTACCGAGTGGAAAGGAGGACAAAATAAAGGGTAAGGTGGTGCGTTTGCGGCTCACGTCCCAGGCATAGTTTTTTTATAGCAGGCATTGACTTCAGCTTTGGGTGTTTTAGTTTCGGACCAGAATGGACAAAAGGTGGGAAAAGGTTTCAGACTGCAAAGGGTTAAAAAAATACTTGACGTTCTATAGATGCGAAGTTTTAAAATGTTCAATGCTTCGTTATACTACTGAAGATATTGTTACACCAAAGCTTTTTATATAAACTGCAACTGCTCTCACAATAATATCATGCACTGAAAAATCATTCACTGATTGTTTTCATGTTCTTTTATAATCAAGAATTGCGAGATGCAACATGATACTTTTAAAAAAGTCCCGTCACGTGACTTACCACAAGACCGAGGACCTTGGTTTCTACGGCACTCTCCCCGAGGAACAGCTGAAAAAAAGAAGGAAGGGGGGAGGGGTTTGTACATGATGCCAGCGTAATCATCAAGCAGATGTGCACTAACAGTAGTAGCAGTACAATGATGAGTCATCATCTGTCCTTGAAATGCCAGAGACATGCCATAGTAAATAACTATGTTACAACAGGCAGGGTCCCCCACCCTGCAGTGCAAGCCTGACGAGGATGTTGAGAAGTCACACCTGCTTGTGAATGTATTTTATTCCAAACCTGCTGATTGTTACAGCTTGCCCATATTATGCAAGTTTGCAGCAAGCATCCGATCGGGAGTGTCTAAAGATATGTACAACCCATTTAAAACATCACTACTTTCACCATTGCATCAACAGATGCACATTGTGTGCCCAAACAGCAATTTTCATAGGTATGCTATCCCCATAATCATCAACAGGTTCTTCCCGTAACGACTTCGGCTCAAGAGTGGCAGAGCAAGTATTCGCTCAGATCTCATCTTTACGTTCACGCTCACAAGCTTGTCACACTGTCAACACAACTCTAGCATGCCACAGATACCAATCCAGCGTCACTCACCTCAAGAACATTCAGGAAAAGCTCCATGCCTCCCTTGGACAGGAACACAGAGCACGTCTTGGGTGACTCATCTGCACAGTTGAGACCAGTGAATCAATTGTCAATACGGGACTCATTCTTTTGTTGAGAAACACAAATCAGAAAGAACCTGCCTCGTTTTGATCATACTTGTCCTCGTTTGTCACACTTCAAACAAAATCCGGCATTATTGTAAATTCTTGACAACAGTAGCAGGGGCATGTTGGTTCGTGACTACAAAGTAATAGTTTAGGAAAGAGGTAAAGACTCTCCTCCTCTGAACCACCCGAAAAAGGTGACAGGATGAACACTACAACATAGCACTGATCTCACCACAATTTCTGTTACATCTTGAAAACACAAGAACAGGAAAAACGCTGAAGACAACAGATGTTTTACCTCGTCTTTTATGCTGTTGTCAAGAGCTAACATGTATTGCAAACACACCCAAACAATTGCTCTTTTACTTTTTTGTGTGTGTGTGTTCACACTGTTAACACTACAGTTATTGCTTTCAGTATGAACTGGCTAGCCCAAGAACATGAACAGCTCTCGTGGATTGAAATGCGACAATTTAAGGCTAAGTAATGCAGATAATTTTGTTTCCACCATCTTCAATTTGTGTCATATCAATGTAATTTTGACTCAAACACTTGCACCATAATAAATGTTGGGGTTTAATGTCCCAAAACCACGATATCATTATGAGGGCCGCTGTAGTGCTGGGCTCCGGAAATTTCGACCACCTGGAATTCTTTAGCATGCACCTAAATCTAAGTACACGGGCCTCAAGCATTTTCACCACCATCAAAAATGCAGCCACCGTGGCCGGGATTCAATCCCGTGACCTCCCACACTTGCATCAGAGTCAACATTACCCTTAGAGGCCACATTCATAGTGACGTGAGACGGTTATCAAGCAATCACGCGTGCCGACCGTTACACTAGAAGTTTGTCATGTTTCAATCCGTGCGCATCGTGCACCCTCGTCATTGTGTTTTTATTTTAGCAGATGACAGGTGACATCATTTCGAGCAACGAGTGCCTATGACATCAGAACTGGGGGACAACGACCCTTCCCATCGTAGCCCTCACCCGTCAGATTCCAGAGGGCGCTAAGCGTAAACTTCATCATGATGTCCACTTCGCCAGCGTACAGCTTGCTCTTGACAATGCGCAGCAGGCGTTCCATGTACTCCGGCTTGGCACCAAGGGACGATGTCTCGGAAGTCGAGATCTGCAAAATGACGGCGAACATTATGACTGAAATACTGAGGTGCAAGTTCCCTGCGTATCACACCTGCTGGCCGTCTTGCACTCGTTCTGGCACGAAGATTTGGTGTGGCCACCAACATAACCAAGAAGGCTCAGCAAAAAGAACAAAATGAGCTTGCCATTCATTCTTCCTTAATTGACAAGAGTTTGAAAAAAGCAATAAAACGTCGTTATAACGAACACGGATATAACGAATTATCAGTTATAACGAAGTAAATGAAGAATAGCCTTGTCATAGCTACAGTGTTACAAATAAACGTTTATAACGAATTTTCGGATATAACGAAGTTATTTCCGTGGCAGGTGCGACTTCGTTTTAATGAGGTTTGAGTGTAATCCAATTTTCAACTTTACGTGCTCTCACCTCAGCGTACTAAATTGCCTTCCACATTCCCCCAGAGCAAAATCTTATCAAGATTTATTACATGAAGCATGAATTGTTTGAATATTTGTTTACAGAAAAGCAGTCCTTGCTCCAACGTTTTTGTAGAAACATTCTTTCTGAGCAATTTTAGGCTTGTGAACACTTAAGCATGTTCACGTGCATACACCAAAAAACTTATATAAAGCGTGCCCAGTGTACGTGAAAAGCAAAAGAGTAATTACTTTCTTTAAATATTACCCAACTTTAAAGCGGTACTGACACAAGATTTTGCAGCCGAGATAGCCTGCGGGATCAATTTCCGTGAACATGCGTATATCATTTGCAAAATATCAACAGCAAATACAGCTCAGACCATTTATAACGTAACCGCTTACAGTGCAGTACCGGCTATAATGTGGTTTTTTCCGACTCCCGTTTACCCTCCCACAGAACTCCATGTATACGCATACCACTTACTGTGCAGTCCCCCAAGATGAAAGACCGGTTATAATGCAGCTACCGGAATGTTCTCAGAGATGCGAGGGAGCGAGCGTGCTTCTCAGCGGAGATGCGCCGGCGGGGGACAGAGCGACGACGGCATTACAAAGGAGGAGGGGACGAGGAATGAACGAACAAGGAGTGGGGGGAGAAAAAAATATGAACGGCGGTGGGGGGCAGCCACAGCAGCCCGGCGCGCGTGCGTGGTGTGAGGAGGGGGAGCGCTTGCGTGGCCGACGGAGAAGCCTTTGCCCCCTTCGGCCGATTGACATGCGCGCTCCGCTACGAACGCGCGCCAGCGTCCGCATCAAGAGCGCGTTACCGCTGTTTGTCTCCGTCGGGAAAATAGTTGCTTCATCTTAGAGCGCAGATATCGCGCGTGCGACCTCGATTCCCCCGCAAGTAACAATACTTTGAGATGCGATTGAGCGTTCGCCTTTGCCACCAACAGGTGTACTTAGAAGCTTGGAATACTTTTTCAGGATGGTTGCCGCGGCTGTTCTCCCGACCGCGAACCGAAAGTTTGTTTCACGCGTGATGCCCTCGGTTTAGCTCGCAAGTGCGATCTCTTCTACTCCCAATCTCCGTGTTGTCTAGGGCAAGCTTCTCGCGACGGCATGCAAAGTTGCAATGCGCACGCTAGGCCTAACTAGCGCTAGCCGCCATGTCGGTGGCCGCGGACTACAGAAGTTGCGGTTTGGTGCCGAGTCAATGAAACATTTTGCAATTGTTGCATTTAGAAGGGGTGACTTGCATCTTTAACGAAAACGCGGGCGTGTGAAACACTCGAGTGGTGGTTCGTGGTCGTCACCGTTTTCGACATCGCGCACGCACAGTGTGTTACCGCAGCGACTTCCCATTACGGCGCATTTTTTCCGCGTTCGTTATGTCAGCAATGCAGGTCCGCGGATGCCAACCGTTCAACATTTCCAAATGTAAGTGGATGCCAACTTACGTCCCAATCGCATGCCTCGATAGTCGGAATCGCGCGCCTGCCTGTTGGTCATGTTTTGCATGCGTGCAACCTTTCAAAAATGTTGTTTTGGTTATAGTGCGGTACCGCTTATAGTGCGGATATTCACGACTCCGGCAACTTACGTTATAAGTGGTCTATGCTGTATAGCTTGGAAGGTGTTTTAAGTGAATTTTGAAGTTTGCGTGAGCGATCGACACCCTCACGCTATTGACACCCTGAAAGATGAGCCTCGGTGACCCCCCTACTTCCCTCACGTGACCGCGCTGCAAGAAGTTATGATGACGTCATAGTCGCCATTTTTTTTTGCCATGTTCACTTCACCAGTCTACTTCTCAGCAGCTGCTCGCGATCTGCGCAGAAGAGCGTCACAGTTCTGTGTGGTGACGTGATCGAGCGCTGCACACGCTAGGTGATAGTTGCACCCGGAGGATTGTCGTTTTCGAAAGCAAAACTGACACTGTTCCGCAATGAGGAGCCTGTAATTAATTATCTGTCGCATGCTGCAGTAAACGATGTGCCATGTTATGACTAACAGGCCATCAGCAACACATTGCAGCAAAAAAGCGCAAGGCCAAGATTTTTGTGTCAGTACCCCTTTAATAACTTGATTCAACATTGTTGTTTAGTACAACTGTAAGTGTAAATATGCAGCCTTTTAGGTGGTGCTCTTTTGGGCCAACTCCTCTAAGTCGTGCACGAATGAACGAATTGGGTTATGTTCACCTCATTCAACGCAGTGAACTGCAACATTCCACAGGTTAGGTGAAACAAGCTTGCGGGCACTGTGAGGGCAGTGCACTCACCTTGGCCGCCAGGATGGAACAGATGGCCACAGACATCCGGTTCATTGATGGGTCATCAAAGGCGAGCAGAGAGTCCATCACGAGCCGAGCGCAGTGGTACCGATCGAATGTCTACACAAGGATCCAAGCAAGAAGAAATGCCATTGCACTGTTAGTCTACAAATCTGGATTAGTTACGTGGTTCAAACAGTTGCACCATAGGATATCCTGACAGTGCTATCCATTTACCATGCTGACATAACAGGCTGATGTGTTGCAATACAAAGCTCAAAGTCATGGGTTTGATTCTCGGCTCTACAAATGTAAATCTAATGTCACGCATGTAAATGTCACGACATAGATGTTCCTGCATATAATCGACAAGGCATCGCCTTGCCTAAGCTAAAAATCATTGATTCATCAATGCATCAATTCTAAAACAATTCTAGAAATCATAAGTACAGTCGCCCATTTTTTTAACCTGAACGCGCGAGCATCGACCGCCAAGTTGATAAGCGCCGTACAACGGAGTGGAGCGGTGAAACGAACGAGAATACGCGCATGCATGCAATGAGCAGTCTTGGACGGCTGCCTCCTGAGGAAAAGCCTAGCAGACGGCAGCTGCCCACGACTGTTCATAGCGCGCATGCATGTATTCTCGTTCATTTCGCCGCTGCGCTCCGTTGTACGGCGCTTATCAACTCGGTGGTCGATGCTCGCGCGTTCAGGTTAAAAAACTGGGCGACTGTACATCATTGTGTCACTTCCGGATGTTGCTCGTACACACTAGTGCAAGCGGAGTAGAGCGCTCGCGAATTGAAACACAACAACTGGCATGCGCAATTGCTCGAGATAACCGCATCATGTTGCTACAAACGAGGCCACTAAATGCAATGTTGGCTTTGATCTAAGCGTTCACGAGTTAAAGTTATGCCAATATGACAGGAACTGACGATCGGTGCAAATGAAAGTATGCGAATTACTTAGGCCTAACATGTCGCGTTTCGATCCACACGCACTGTACATTCCCCTGTGTTGGGAGCTACAAAGTGCCAAAGTGACAAGTGTATCTTTCTTTGTCTTTTTTTTTTTTTGTTATGCTTCGTGCTTTATTTCCAGTGACGAGATACCATGCTCAGCAATGCATGAAGATTTCAAGTCAGTGCCAACTCAGTGATGCACCGAGGAGTATCCGTTATGTAGGGCATGCAAGCATGCGACTTTCACTCTCTCTCGAAGTACAGTTCCCATGAAAGGAAAGGCCCTTGAAAGGGTTTCAAAACCAATGTTTCAGAATGAAATGCTACATACCACATCCTGAAGGATCCGGTCGCTGCACAGCGTAAGCAGCGTGTTCTTCTGGAGCTGGAGGAGCCAGAAGACAATGTGTCACAAAACACCGCAATATTACACACTTTGCACTGCCAGTC
This sequence comes from Rhipicephalus sanguineus, assembly GCF_013339695.2. Lineage (NCBI taxonomy): Eukaryota > Metazoa > Arthropoda > Arachnida > Ixodida > Ixodidae > Rhipicephalus > Rhipicephalus sanguineus. The sequence goes on along the minus strand of NC_051184.2, from coordinate 92,264,360 downwards.
AAGCATGGCTTAACGTTTTCCCAGTGACCATTTTTCGGTGGATTGTCATTACTGTCAACAGCAGCAACATTATAAGAACACAAGCATGGCAACAAATGCACAGTAAAATAACAGGAGAGTGCAGGTTCAGGAGAGCAAATTCTTAATCCTGTATTGTTAAAGACACTGATGAATGATTTACACAAGCACTGTGGAACCTCTCTGTACAGCAAGCGTCAGACATTTCCCACTTTCCAGTACAGCTATGTCCTCAAAACATGGCTTACACCCACAAATTTTACAGTGCAATACAAGGTGAGACATTTTTCACAAGGTTGGACACCCATCTTTCTGCTGTCCTCAGCTGCGCTTCCCAACTCTTGGCTTCCAATCTGTTGCTCTCATGGTTATCAGTCCCATGAATTGCATGGCCCACCCCAACTTTTCTTTTTTTCCCTCTTAACGTCAAGTAGGATATCAGCAACCCCCTTTCATTATCAAGTTACAACTAGAGGCCGGATTTCTAGGCATTAAAAAAGCTCATTTTAGGCACCAAAAATAGGCAGGCAAAGCAACATTTTAGGCTTCCAAAATCGTGAATATAGGTACAATAAATTCCCACATAAATGCAAATAATTTCAAACAAAGACGTGCGCGACCTCCATTTACGACGGGAAAACAATACTGTTATTGCTTAAGATGGCATAAAGGCGCCAACAGTTGAACAAAGCCGCGCAATTGTGCTTTGTCCCGCACGGTTCGCAGAACACGGTCTCTGCCGTGTTCTGCACGGTGAGTCAAGTGTCCACTGTCATATCAACACACTCCTGGGTGTCTTCTCGGTATGACTAAGGCCAGAGTAGGAGCCGATAGCCAGATCGCTAAAAGACCGGAAGGGAGGGATTCCTCCTATTGGCCGGGTCAAATCGTGTATAGCGAACTTCTCCCCTGGCAGTGAACCACTGGCGTATCCTGGCGGAAGGGGGGGGGGGTCAGGGGGTTCCCGAAACTTTTCAGTTTTGCTTGTGTATATATATATACATGCACGCATACAAACGCACGCCAGAACTTACATAATAGTTGAACACCCCCCCCCCCCAAAAAAAAAATCTGGCTACACTACTGCAGCGAACACTTTGCAAAGTAAATTACACAAATAAAAACGGCGTGCACATCACATTTTTATTCCTTTTTTTGCTCTACACTCTCCTTTCCACTGACAGCTCTCCGCGGTCTCTCGCATTCGCCAACCGCTCGCGCCATGTCTCTGTGGTAGCGAATGCTCACTGGCGTGTCCCACTTCACGGCTGCTAGCGGTTGTTTAGGGGAGTTGGTTGAACTAGAGGACTAGGTTGAACCCCATAGTTCCGAACCGTCAATGTTGCTTGGTAGCATGAATAACGGTCTCAAACTGCTCCCGGGAGCGAAACTTGAGGCTAAATAGTGTTCATATAAGCGCGAATTTTGAAAATAGGCATTTATACGCAGTTGTAAGCATTTAGGCATGAATGCCAAAAATAGGCACTTATAGGCACTATAAAAACACTATAAAAGCCCTTCTTAACCTCTAATTCATGCTCATATATCAAAGTGGCGCGATAGGAGCGCAAGGAACAAAATAGGCATTTGCCTAAAATCCGGTCTCTAGCTGTAACTTGCACAAGTGGCATCACACAAGTGGCATCCATCTGCATTTAAAAATGTGTTCAATGTTATTGTCAGTTTTACAGCAAAAGGGACCTTGTCTCACCGGATTTCACGTGCAGCATGAGTGGTGCTGCACACTAATTAATTTACGCAAGCACCAGCAAATAATCTGAAATTTACGGTGGGCTGTCCACAAATAGTGGATAGCTTGGCTCTTGTGATTGGACTCGAGGAGTAACGACTGTGGCATTCTCGTGGTGAACTGAGTATCACTTGCATTAATCAGCACAGGTTCACCAAATAATAATTTAGATGTGAACCCAGTTTTAGCGCTGTTTGGTTCTTCACTGTCACTAAAATGTGATGATAATAAAGGGGCCACAAAGAGAGTGAAAGACTTCTACGCAGAAAAAGTCAACAAAAAAAAAAAAAAACTAAACACTAATGAACATTAAAACAAAGACTCGAGACAACAGGTGAAGAACAGAGTGCATTCAGGCAAATAATGACGTATTAGACATTGCAGAACACCATGCTTTCCTAGGATCCATTAGAGATGCAGATCGTAGCAGCGAAGAATAGCATTAGGAAAGACAGCAATGGCCTTTTCCCACGGTAACGTACTGGGTGCGAGTCATGAACTTTTCCGAAATATGAAAGGAAAAAAAACTAGACTCTTTTGAGCTATGGTGCTGGTGTATAGTTCTGAGAATCCCATGAACAGACACACTAACAAGTATACTGGTCATAAGAAATTCATCCTGAATGTTCATTATAATAATTGTTGGGGTTTAACGTCCCAAACTCACAATATGATTATGAGGGACAGTAGTGGAGGGCTCCAGAAATTTCGACCACCTGGGGTTCTTTAACGTGCATCTAAATCTATAAGTACACAGGGCCTCAAGCATTTTTGCCTCCATCGAAAATGCGGCCGCCGCGGCCGGGATTCAACCCCGCGACCTTCTGGTCAGCAGTTGAGCACCATAACCACTAGACCACTGTGGCGGGTATTCCGAATGTTCATTGAAAGCAAAATTAACGAAACAAAAACTTTCTTATTTTGTCCATGTAACGCGAGCTAACAGCTCAATGGTGAAAAATTTGATGCTAGTCGAAGTGGGAGATCAGACAAAACGACGCTGCCCATGGATGAGATGGTTGGATGCATTCTGCAGGCCATACAGAAACATTTATAACAAGTTAAAGAACTTCGGTTAAATAGGTCTCACTGCCACTCATTTACTCATCATATCGGGGGAAACCAGCACACCGACGGTATACTTAAAAACAACAATGCAACCCTGTACTTTCGGAGTACCAAATATTAGTCGCTTCAATAAAAGGAACATTAGGTATACCCTGCTCACCCATCAAAATTGCTCATTCATTTCTGGTTTAATTTTGTGCAGAGGAGGCACGTTTGCAGTGGTTTTGGTTTAACAGCCCATTTGCAAGTAAAGTAGCAATTCTTGCCCACATTACAGTGTCACATTGCGTCACGCACCTGCTGGTTCCGAGGGAAGTTCTCCATGGCGGTGAGGGTGAGTTCAACAATTTGACGGAGCCACCGTGGGTGCACCTTCTGTCCCAGGGTGCCCTTGGACAGGTTGTACAGGCAGGCCGTGGCTGCCATCTGGATGGCCAGCACGCGCGGGTGCTCTGCCATGCCTGGCAAGATCAGCTGAAAATGCAAACGATCGCAAATGACGCGGCAGGGCTCACATGATGATGATGATGACCATTGTTGCCCAGCTCTTTGCAGCAGGCTATCAAACGGAAAATCCAGATCTGGCAAACAAAAAGGTCTGCAAATCACTGGGGCGATGCATTTGCTGCCAGACTGTTCGACGCTGCAGACAGTTTGCATGACGCCACTAGTGTTCCAATCTTTATTTTGTTGTTTACACTGCACCCCACTGTAGTTCCTCTTGAAACTCCCTGAAACCCAGCGTACATGTTATGGCACACAGGGTTGCTAACACTTAATTAAATTTTAGAGGGACACTGCTTTTTAAACATTTAAAAAAATTTTTGATTGATCTTGATGAAACTTGCCACGTTTATGTATAACTCTGTGCTGATTTCAAATATGCAATTGTTTTTCCACTACAATGCATACGTAGTCATTAAAAAATGCAACATTTCATGTGCATTTTTGGGCGCGAGGTCTTTCCCACATGAGAAATTTACAAAGTAAATCAAGCAGATCCCAGTAATCTGGAATGAGAGTTTTATGCAATACATTAAAAGTTGACATTCTAAACCCATTTGAACAAAAGTTATGGTATGTTCAACATTTGTGAATGAAATCCCAGCCTGATGTCTACTCACTCGCGAATGTTACCATGACTTTTCTTCACATGGGTTTAAAACATGAATTCTTGTTGTACTGCATAGAGTTCTCATCCACGATTATTGTGATATGCTGATTTACATTGTAACTACCTCAGTTTAGGAAAGACAATGCCACGAAAGACACTTCCACTAGTTGCCACAAAGGCAGTGCCGCTTCTCAGCGTCAACTCCTTTTACTTCGTAATAAGCACGGAATAAAGTGGGGAAGTCTAATGATACAATCAAGCCCGCATATATCGAACCCACATATAAAGAATTATTGTATATACTGAACAGTTGTAATATCCCCTTCAATATAATTTAGATATATCAAATATTTTGTATATTGAATTACCTATGTATAGAACTCTTTTGTGACCCCCTTCAGATTCGATATATCCGGGTTTGACTGTATACGTACTGTAATTTTAAGCATGAATCGTGGTGCGCCTAGCAACACCAGAATACGTACAGCAACCCGCGCAAATCATAGTACCAAGGCCTGTCACCAGGCGATGTGACATACCAGTCTTTGCGATTTTCAAATCCAATTAAAAAATACAAATCCTATTGAAATCCCGAAAAGAGTGCGTTTCTGTCACAATAGTTTACAGTCTCTCCACATCCACCAGCGTCTTGTGACACGCTCTGATCGGTTGTCGGCCCCTTTAATAAATTATGCACACTGTAGACGTCCGTCCCCCCGCCCCCGAAAAGAATGTAAATTCACCTTGATGACGTCGACCCGCGGCTGTGAGTAGGTCAGAGTGTACTGGTAGAGGTAGTAGAGTGACTTCTGTACATAGTATGGCCGATCAGGATACCTCCGAAGGGCCTCCAGGATCTGCCGTTCATCAGCGCAGCCGGTTATCTGCAGAGAAGGAAAAGCATGTACGGAAAAGTGACCAATGCTACAATATTTGACAGCCCGGAAATTTGCCCCTATTTCCACTAATCCCAGCTGATATAAATATCCAGGGTGGCACAAGTTCTAAAGACTACCCATCGCTGCCCATATAGCTGTGCTACAGAAACCTGCATGCCAAATTGCAACTGTCAGTGCAGCTTTCTACGTGACGCGAATGTCGAGCAGCATCTGAGATTAGTGTGCATCGTGTGCAATCGAGATTATTAAAAAAATTACACCATCTCCCGCTAAAGGGGACCATGAGGCGATGCGAAGCCGGAGCACCTGCATGATCGGATCGCGTTCCGTTGGTGTTCATTGGGCATGCGACCGACCTCGCGTCGTGGGACGCGAAGAGGGACGCTACGCGCGTCGTATCTTCCATCTAGCCTGGCCGTTAATTCTCACAGGGCGACCGGGGAACGCGATCGACAGGCGGGTGAGAGGGGCGCAGCGTAGGAGAGGAGAAGGGGAGGGCACGCGCATGCGCTCAAGCTCATCGCGGCGTTGCGCAGGAGAGAATTTCGGCATGTCTAGCCCGCGTTTCAGAGGAAGAGTGGAAAGGGGGAGGGGAGAGGGGAAGTGGAGTGGGTATGGGAGAGGGGGAGGGGAGTGGGTATGGAGAGAGGGTAGGGGAGAGGGGGAGTGGAGAGGAGGTGTGTGGAGAGGGTATGCGCATGCGCAGTAAGGGCGGTCATGCCGCACACCACCACCACCACTACCGGATTGAGCTCCGCCTTAAGATATTTCGCATCTAAAAAGGGTGCCAAACTGTTCCCCATAATAGCGCTTGGAAGTGAGCTCGTTGGTAAGGATCAGTGTTGCATGCGTGGCCGGAAAAAGTAACTACAGTGAACTCCCGTTAAGACGAACTCGGTTAAGACGAATTCTCGCTTATACCGAACAACACGGGACCACTTGTTTGGTTTCCCATAGACTCAATTAAAAAAAAATTCGCTTCAGACGAACTGCCTAACTGTACTCTTCTGTTAAGATGAACTTTCGCGGTGATCTACAACGCTAGCGATTCTGCGAAACGAACACTGCAGTCTTGGTGGGGCATTCAGGCGACTGAGAAAAAGCAAACAAGATGAAAAAAAAAGCGCTTCCTGGAGCAAAGACGCGAAGCAAATCGCGACGCGGAGGGCGCGAAATAAACGAAGACCGGTCAGCGGATAAAGCCGGTATCCCTTCTCAACCCCTGCCTGTGGGTGGGGGAGGTGTGGGCTTTATCAGCAAAGAAAGCAACAAAAAGAGTCAGGGGATTTACAACTTGGACCCCCAAGCCATTGCGTCCTTTTGTATTCCCCCCTCCCCCCCGTTCTTCGGTTTCCCAGCTGGAGTACAAAGGAGGACAGAAGAACACAAGAGCTTGGGGCCCCTCTGCTGTGGTCAGAGGGGCAAATGCAAGGGGAGTGGTGAAAAAAAAAAGGAAAGGAAAGCGACAACAGGAACAAAAATTGTCTGTGCATTACAATCGAGTACGATTGCGGTGCACTCCCGTCAGAGGGGTCAAGTGCATTGTCATCGCCATCACACAATGGCGGCCGAGCACATGTATTTTTTGGTCAAATCACGTTGTTTGCGTAGGACCTGTGCGCGTTGTATCTGTTCCCAGTGAAGTGCAAATTGTGATGAGCAATTTTGGTTGTGGAAGCGCACGACAAAGAAAGGCTATTTTGCACAGTGAATATAGCTGCGTCGTGTCTTTTTCGTGTGCGCAAGGCTTGTGACCATGAGTAGCGCGATGGGATGTCTTCAGCTGCACGGCGATCAGGAAAAGTTACTACGGGCCGAAAACGGGAAAATATCCGGACCTCGAAGAAAACCTTGCAGACTTTCTTAAGCAACTCAGCGTATAATGACTTTGTCAAGCCAACAGCATGCGACCGAGGCTTTTCAAACAGAGGCCGGTTCTCACTCTCGTCAGTGGGCGGGGGCGTCTGCACGTTGACGTCGCGGATCTGCCAGTTTACGTCGCAAGAGATATAGCATGCTTATTGGCCGACAGCTGGATGAGATGCGCTTCTTGCCCTGGGGTGCTGCCACTTGCCCGCGCCGCACTCCTCAGTCTGCTAAATTTACATGGTAGCCGCACTCGCGCATGCGAATCACAGCGGGAGAGCGATTGCGTTTCATGACGCGTGCTGACGTAACTTCTTACCCCCGTGCCATCCCTCCCTGTCTAGCTTCCAGTGCGCTCGTCGACACGAGAAAAGAGAGAAAGCGCTGAGAGTGTGCGCCAAACCCCCGTAACTCCGCTCATTCTTGACGGATTCGAGAAATTTTTGCGGCAATCGATTCGGGAGGCAGTAAACTCCGATACTGAGGTCATTAGATCATTACTTGGAAAATTGGTTCATGACCCCTTTAAAATGTGGTAGCAAATATCTTCATGAGCTTTTTATTTTTTAACATGCAAAATCGGGTGCTCATAAGATTCGTGTAAACACTCTGCTTGAAGGCATAGTCTTTATCTAAATGAGCCAAATAAATGCTTTTTCTTGTCTTTTTGTCCCCATTGTGAGTACTCCATTCAGTGTTTTCAAGTAACATATTCGGATGCACTTGGCATGTTAGCATGTCTCTTTTTGAGGGCACTTCTGATAAGCCGAACTCCTGATAAGACGAACAGATGACCGCGGTCCCTTCGAGTTCGTCTTAACGGGAGTCTACTGTAAATATGTCACTCGTTACGCCAAAGAAAAAAAGAACGCGATACCGCCCTACGTTACCTATAAAAAAAGATAACTCATTACCATTACAAAAAAAAACTAAAACAAGTTACTTCTGCCGTTACTCCATGGTAAAAAATTTTATTCAGCGCATCTTCGTTGCAGGAACCCACAATAACAATTTTATAAAGCTCATATTTATATTTCACAAAAGAGTTTTAGCCCAAACAATAATTTTACCTGAAATACTGATTGAGCAAGAATAATTTGCACAAATGTGCCATACCTTCTGTATAGTATAATGGCTTAAAATTGCTGCACAGTTACACGTGATGGCTTGTACCTCTGAGCCACATGGTGAAGCCATTTTTCTCAACAAGAAATTAAACGCAAAATGATCAATTTTATCATCAACGTTCTCTGAAAAGAAAACCTCTCTGAACTCTCAGCAAACTTGCAGTAATTATGACGGCATGTTTCTACAAACAAAATAAATGCGCAAATTTTATAGCAATAAGGAGAAGCTTAAATGTCATAATTCGGGAAAAACTATTTACGCATCTAATTTTATTTCACTTCAATTTGCATAACTAGCGAAAAAATTGAAAGCTTGCACGTTGAAGTGTTCAAGGTCAGCCTCACTCGCTCAGAAGTTAATAGCCAGAAATGTAGTCACAGTTGTAGATAGGAAGAAGCAACACTATTTGTGAAAACGAAGTTTATAAAACAGTGCTAGAGTGCTGCATCTGCAACTTCCTAATGTAACTACGACTTGCTGAACGTGAGCAACATCTGCATTTTAAAGCTGTCATCTGACAGCTTGCCTTGCTTTTTAGTGAATATAAGTCCGCACCTACGCTAAATAGGTGCTCGAAGGATGCGTTATACGGTATTCTTGTATTCATTTTCAGGAAGAGCAGATGAAAGCGCGGAAAGTTTTACTTGAGCCCACAAAGCGCAATGTCATGCGGCACCAAAGGTACCGAGACAGTCGCTCATCTTCAGTTGGCGATGATGCCGAGAAGGCATTTCAGAAATCATCCTCCGTTTTGCTGGAGCTCAGGCGGGTAACTATACCACGAGTCTTAATGTGCGCAAATTGAGCCAATCATGGCAGCTCACTTTTGACGGTTTCGAGGACCACATTTTGCTTCGCTTCATCGACAATCCACGACAACTTGAACCTCAATAGCAAGGTAGCCGAAACCAGCACATCTATTTAAGAAATTTCGGCAGTTTGCTCCCCATTGCAATCTGCCCCGCGCAACAAAGCACCCCGTGCGGGGTCACTTTGTCAACGCCTGGCGGGCCAACAGCAGTCCTCGGCTGCGACAAAATAACGTCGGGGCGTGCTCTGGGAAAGTGGCTCCCACAAGACGTAGAAAGGTTGCGCAAAACTCCTGCAATAATTGGAATAAAAAGTAACAAGTAACGGGACCCGCCACGTTACCGAAATATGTTAACGTAAGTATGTTACCCGTTACAGTTGCCAAATGGCAACGAGTACGTTACTAAGTTACTGAAAACAGTAACACGTTACCGGTAACGCCGTTACTTGTAACGCGTTACTGCCAACACTAGTGAGGATCTACCTAAAAAAATCAGCACTTTTTACACACGGACAAGGACCAGTGCCTGTCCTCCTGTGTTGTTCCCTTCTTCCTCTGTGCGTAAATTGGCGCTGTTTTTAGGGGAAAGCTGCTTATAGCGGCACCCATTCATTCCCGTCGTAGTAGTGTGTAACCATTCTTAAAAACGGAGGGGGCGTGCACACATGAAGGCTCCCTAAAGACAATGCGCTGCAACAGTACGTGATATGTATCACCCTCTCCTCTCCTACACTTCCCCCTCTTTCTCCTCTCCTACGGTCCCCCCTCCCCTATCTTGGCTCGCGGCGCAGCGGCGCCGACGCAGGCAGCGTCGTGGCAGCGTCTTGATTGAAAAAACCGACCGCTCGCGCTGCACAACCGTTCACTGCCCACCTCGTAGGGTAAGCACATGTTTTTCTTCCCATCCGTCGGCTCCTTTGTTTTTGGGGCTCGCTCAGATGGAGTTCACTAACGGTGCCTTGCGCCAGCGGCGAGTGCTTGCCTTACGTTGTCCTTTCTGAACACTAGGCCGAAGAGCGGTGCGGTGTGTTCACGCGTGGTCATACCACGCCGAAACCGCACCTATCGAAGCCAACGCAAGCAAAGTTTGCCCTCGCTCGAGTGATCGGGCCCTGTGGTCGCTGACTGTGAAAGTACACAGCGTAGTCGCGAGGGACCGTTTCCCTCAGCGGCGTGTCGCCGTGAGCCCTTTGCCCGCAGAGACGTGCTAGCGGCACCCTTGTGTTTTACAGTAGAAGCTCGTTATAACGAAGCGGGATATAACGAACTAATGGATATAACGAAGCAATCGTAATTCCCCTTGAAATTCCCATAGACGCCCATGTATTTAAAACCTCGTTTTAACGAAGCTAAAATTTCCTCACAATGGATATAACGAACCTTTTTATTTCCCCACCGAGCATTTACTGATCATTTTGATACCCGGCAAGTCAATGTCTTATAGCGCGTGACGGTTTACGTCCCATCCCGGATGCGGTAATTCAAAACTCACGCCTCGCGCTCCCGAGGAGCCGCCTGCCAACACGTGCGAGGGTGCGCGTCTGCCTGCCTCCCCTTTCCACTGAAACTCGTGGACCCACTCGCGCATATCACCAGCCTCCCCTCTCCAGCGGAACTCGTGGACCCGCCCGCTCTCCTGCTGCGCACGTGGACGGCGACGCGGCGATCGCGGGCCTTGTTATGGCTTGTCGTTCACTGCACATGCATCAGAACAGCGTCTCTCTCGGTTCCCGCCGCTAGACAGGAGATGGGCGACGGCAACGGCAAACAAAAGCGCAAAACGATTACAATCGAGCAGAAGGCGGCTATGTTGAAAGTCGTTGAGTCCGGCGTCAAGAAGAAAATTTGGCCCAAGATTTCGGCATAGCGTTGAGCACGCTGTCGACGATATTGAGCAACAAAGAAGCAGTCACCGATGCTGTCGCACGTGGCGTCAAAGGCGACAGAAAGAAGCTGCAAACCGCCGTCTTCGAAGCTGTTGAGAAGGCGGTCTTCAAGTGGTTTTTGGAAGTGAGAGCAAGCGGCACTCCGGTGAGTGGGGCACTTTTGCAGCGGAAAGCGAGGGACCTCGCGTGCATCATGGGGCACGACGATTTTTTGGTGAGTGACGGCTGGCGCAGCGCTTCAAGGAGCGCCACGACATCGTCGGCGGGGCTGTCAGCGGGGAAGCGCAGTCCGTCGACCAAGACCTGGCGTCGTGGGACGCTCTCCTTGACGCCGGAGTCGTGCCCGACTGCGACACCTTCTGCACGTACGTCAGTGCCGATGCTGACGCGGTGACAACCGAAGAGCTGACAGAGGCTGAAATTGTGCGTGCAGTGACAGGAGTGGTGAATGACGACAGTGACAAATGTGTCGACGACAGCCCGGAATTGGCGAACCCGATGTCCTGATGTCCGCGTAAGCGCTGGATGCAGCAGACGTGCTGCGCGGCTTCTTCGGCGCTCACGATGACGGCGAGGACAGACGCGATATAGCGGCAGCGGCCGAAAAAGCCATAATCCGTCTGAGGAAGACACGGCAGAAGTCTATTAAGGGGGGACGTGGCTTTCGGTACCAACTTTCTTATTTCTTCATGGATTTTGATGAAAATTGGCACACTTATTTGAAATGTTGTTTTAATGCTACTGTAGAAATTTCATGAATATATCTTTACAACTTTTTGATTTACAATATATTTCACCTTCTGCTTTTGTTCCGAGTCTGACTCGCTTAAAAAATGCGATAGGAAACTCGTTCAAAGTGCTATGCATTCTAAGATGTCTGGTTGCGGGCGTGACATTCTTAGATTTTTTTATTTGCAAAAAAAATTTTTTTAGTTTTCCTTTTTCATGATGTGACTGCGCAACAGGCATCGAGGCTTTGTGCAACTCGTCAAATAGCTAATTATCAAAACGCCATACTGAAAAAGCAAGAATGTCACGCCCTGAACTGTGCTTCAAGGAATATAGAACAAAAAACGGAACTGAAATAGACCCAGCGGTCAGTGAGAAATCAGCGGAACAAGCGAAGCAGGAAGCAAGAAAAGTCGTTTTGAGAAAACGGCTTTTAAAGTTGTACCAACGATATTACTTCATCAAAAGGCACTGGGGTCGTAATCTTTTGAGTCCTTCGTAATGTGCACTTTCTTGAGTGCCCTGTCTTTAGTTTGAGGTGCCTTGCTTCTCTAAAACACAAGAAGATTGTGATCTTTAAGGTGTTTTATAAGGTTGGACCTCCTGCACATGTGGCCTTTCATCGGTTGTGCCTTTGTTTTCTTTCTTTTTTCTTAAAATCCTTTTCTGATATACAAAGAACATGTAGCATGAATTTAAACGAAGTTATGAAGTGGTGTAATAGACATGACAAAAAACAAGATATTGTAATTCAAGTAGGTCATGTATTATGATGATTTGCCAGCTTTCTTGTATTCATGCTCTCATTAACATAATTAACAGTCTTGATTGCAATTGATCATTGAATCATTTTTATAGGATACTAAAAGCGGCTCTCATCATGGCAACCTATCACTTCCTCCTAAATAACAGGCAGTTATGGCCAAGACATAGGTGGAATAGGAATTCCTTAGCAGTTTATTCAAGACGCGAACTGGGCAGATATGAATTCATCTCCCTGTTTCACTCGTCAAGCTAATTTGTAAACCTCGCCTGCGATGCGCTTCATCATTCACCCGGTCGCGGACACGGTTTTCTGCGAGGCTTTTATTTTTTCAGATGATTCATGAGCGCTTACGGCGATACCACGCACGGCTCCAAGCGCGCCTAAATTGCATCAACAGTGCTTTATTTCACCTCTAAGTGCTCGGCCGCATAGTCCGGGAAGTAAGCACGCGATGTGCTGGGTGGCGGCATTCGGTGATGATGCGCAATATGCCTAGGTGCGGCGACGAAAAATAGGCGCGCAACGTATTTGGCCTCGCATTGCGGGACGCCGACGCGCGCCCGCTGCGCGACGAGCTTGGCCGTGGGGTCCGCTGCCGATGCGTAAAATGACCATCCGCTGTACCGAGAAGCCGGCGGGGGAAGCGCTTCGTTCCTTGCGAAGAAGCACACTGCCGCGAGTCCGCTAACGCGTTGCTCTTGCCCGCAAAGTTCGAGGTTCGTCTCGCGTGCCGATGCCGTGAGCGGAGTTAGGCCTAGTGACGACTCCGAGCAGTAGACGCGCCGGCCGCGGTGCCCGATGTTTCAAAGTTCGTAAGGCGTGGTAGCGAGTACAAAGAGTCGTCCTGCGATCATCTTCGTCACGATGTCCGAAGTGCGCATTAGCAGAACCTCCAACCACGGATCCGACAAGTCAACGCTAGAAAGTCGGTCCGAGACGCGCGTTTGCGATGTTCGCTACGAGTGCGGCGCGCCATCGTAATCCCACCAAGCTTCCGCTAGTAGCTCCAAACTAAAACGTAGTTCTTGTTCAAAGTTATCGAGCCGTGAACACAGAGCGATTGCGAACACGCAACGAAGTAGCGCGACTTTCGACAGCCGTGAGCTTGAGACGCACGAGCTGCAGACGACGATCTCCCGGAGCGAGCATCGGACCAATGGCGAGGCGCGCTGGGGCAACATGGCGGACGCGGCCAATGGGAGGGCTCGAAACGACCTTCGAACATTTGCTTTTTGTGCGCTTGTTTTCGAAGGGAGGAGCCAGCTGCGGCGGGGAATTTGAAGACGGAGAAATGCGCTTTCCGATGAGCCCAAGATATCGGCGCCCGGTGGCGTCGTTGCGGAGCTATGATTTTTTGAAAATCAGTGTTTTTTTGCGATTTCCCCAATAATTTTCGCCACCTCGGCAGGCGCAACAATTTTTTTATAGCACTTCTACGCGGTTCTTCGCGATAGCACTTCTTCGCCATAGCACTTCTTCGCGATAGCACTTCTTCGCGATACGAAAGCCGCGTCCCCCCTTAAGGACTTTTTTTCTGCTAAGTGAGCCACCAGCTGGTGTGCCGAGTTTGGCGTGAATAAAGTAGCAGTTCTCTGCTGTTCTTTTTTTTTTTGCTAGTTTTTCTCCGTGTGGACGGCCGTTTTTCGTTTGCGTGGCGGGCTGCTGTGAGATTTGGTGGTGAGTACATCCTCTCTTGCGTGCTAATTGTCGGTAGAAATAGATATTGGCTATAACGAACTAATGGTTATAACGAAGTAATTACGACTCCCCCTTCCACTTCGTTATAACGAGGTTTTACTGTATTTTCGCCCGTGGCGTGGTTAAGCCTGTTGTGCTTCTCCCGCCGCCTTTGGGAGCGGGCGTTGTACTGCGTATGTGGTGTTGCCGCAGGCAATAAAGTGTTGCGGATTTCGAGAGCAGTACCGTGTACTCGCCACGCTGCACTCGGTGCCTTTGTTGCGCCCGAATGCACGTGCGCAGCAGCGCGCTAGTTCATGCGAGGCGACGGCAAAGTGGCCCTGTGGCTCGCTATGTCCGAACCCACACTAGGGGCCGTACTCCTGTGAGATACAAGCACACTACAACCGAGCCAGCTGCAATCGCCATCAGGGCCGCCGCTACTCACCACAAGGTCAGAGTTTGCGGGAAGTTCTCGAGTGAAGAAGTCGTCAAAGCACGCATCCGTCTGCACCAGGCCCAGGAAGGTCATCTTTGGGTGGGCCTCCAGGAAACTCCTGCACAGAGTGCAAACAGAGGTTTCAACCAAGAAGTGGTACAATCTCTACCAATATGCAAGGAAACGCTTCACCTATGCCCAAACGATGGTTAATGCAAACACACAAGAGCCTCACTTGCTTTTGTTATGTTTCAGAGAGATAGCTCCACTCGTCGAGGTATGAAAAAACTGCTCGTTCCGTGAATCTGATGTTTGAGCTCAGCCAAGGTGAAGCCACCTCCACGCACCTGAGCTGTCGCTCGACGAACTTTGTGTGAAGAGGTTTATTGGCGGTGCGTTCCAGTGGTGACGCTCTGAACAAACACAGCGAGTCGGGGCAGAGCACCGTCCAGAAAGATGCCAGCGACCAGCAGCGCGAGGCGAGCGTTGGCGATACTGCTGACCGGCGACGCGTCTTCTTCTTCACAATTCGCCTAGGTCGCCAGGATGGCTCTTTTTCGGCGGGGGCGAATTGTGAAGAAGAAGACGCGTCGCCGGTCGGCAGTATCGCCAACGCTCGCCTCGCGCTGCTGGTCGCTGGCATCTTTCTGGACGGTGCTCTGCCCCGACTCGCTGTGTTTGTTCAGAGCGTCACCACAGGAACGCACCGCCAATAAACTTCTTCACATTTGTTTAATTGCGTTCAACCACGCCAATTTTTTCCCTCCCTTACACAACCTTTTTTCTGAATGCAAGCAAATACAATAAATATTACCAGCTTTGAACACAAATCCGGTGTTCCTTTTTATACTGGCAAAGGGAATATGTCTTTCGAGTGGAGGAAAACAATCTCTGCTAAAAACCTTCACTCTCTTTGGGGCCATGGTGGTTACAGTGGTCGGCTACCGAGCGCAAGGTAAAGGGTTCAATTCCCAACAACACCAGCTGCTTTCCCAGTGAGGGGTATCTTACTACACGTACGATATTTTTTAATACAAAAAACGAAATAAGGAAATCTTAAAGGGGCACTGCAACACTTTTCCAAGTAACCATCGAATGGCTTCATTAAATTAGTTTAATGCCTCGTGAATCGACCGCCGCAAAAATTTTTAGGATCCGCCAAGCACGAGCGGAGTTATGCCGCACACTGTAATTGCTTTCTCTCTTCTCTCATCCCGACGAGCGCACTGGAAGCTAAGCAGGGAGGGATGGCACGGGGGAAGAAGTCACGTTACGCGTGCGTTGTGACCTTGAGCACTTTTTTTTTCTTCAAACGCGTGGTTTGCTTGCAACAAGACCGCGCGTGCGCAGGCACCTGGCGGCCTCCCTTGGTGGCCACGGTAACTATGCAGCCCACAATGCTCAAATTAGCCAGGGGCCGTGAACTTGGGTATATGACATGGTAATTTGGGTATATGGCATCATTTGTAGAAAGAAGAGGGAACGATTTCTAGCTGACTTTGAGAATTAATTGTAAATTCCAGGCCACGAGCTGCGCTATAATGTTTGGCTCACATGTTTTCAGAAGCCTCGACTACCGATCAGCAGCGTTCTCTGACCATGTTGAGAAAGTGTTGTAGGGCCCCTTTAAGAAAGAGAGAAGAAGACAGTGCAATTGGCGAGTGCAAAATGTCCTCCAATAAGCTTCACTGCAACACAGTTATGTAATGCAGTAAGGCATACTAATACCAGAGACCTTGCCGTGTAGCTTGCTAACTGGAGCCTATATCTTTCCCACTGAAGTACATCGGACTAACTTGTGAACCTCTTCAGATTCAATGCATTCGGATTCCAGAGGTTATCGATGACACCTCCCCATCAGTCATGACGGACTACATTTTTTTTAATGCCCAAGCATAAGGAGAGTCGTTAGAAGCGAAAAGTGCAGGAAAAGCTCGCGTAAGTTCTTTGTGATATCAGCACCCCGATGTAACAAATGAAATATAAAGAATGAAATATGAACAAATAAAAGTTGATAAGCAAAAGATAACTATTATACCAAATGAAACTTTCCACAGGAATTAAACCCAGCAACCTCGACCAGATAAGCCCAATAACATTGCAATCGCTAAAACACAGTTTGATATGTCTACAGCATGAATAGAACATCCTAAATGTCTTATGTCAAGCAAGAGTGTTGAGAGACTCATGTGATTACATATATACACATGGTTGACACCACAAGTATGTATTGTGCCACAAAAAATTGTGCAAAGCTTCACCATTTGATAGGATAGCTGATAGACGACACGCAATCAAAATTCAGCATTATGATTTGGCATTCCAAATCCGTTATGAAGGAATCTGCACACTGAATGAACACAAGGAAGGAAAATAAGAGGGGACAAAGCACGGTAAAATAATGCACCTTTGACAGCACACCCACTCACACATCACAATGGATCTTTATCATCATGTGCACTTGTATATCATGATGGCCCTTTACCAGCACACCCACTTACACATCACAATGAATTGTTACCATCATGCCCACTTGTATATCATGATGGTCCTTTACCAGCACACCCACTTGCACATCACACTGGATCTTTACCATCATGTCCACTTGTATATCAGCATGGCCCTTTACCAGCACACCCACTTGCACATCACAATGGAACTTTACCAACATGCCCACTTGTATATCATGATGGCTCTTTACTAGCACACCCACTTGCACCTCCCAATGGAACTTTACCAACATGCCCACTTGTATATCATGATGGCCCTTTACCAGCACACCCACTTGCACATCACATTGGATCTTTACCATCATGTCCACTTGTATATCAGGATGGCCCTTTACCAGCACACCCACTTGCACATCACAATGGAACTTTACCAACATGTCCACTTGTATATCATGATGGCTCTTTACTAGCACACTCACTTGCACATCACAATGAAAGTTTACCATCATGTCCACTTGTATATCATGATGGCCCTTTACCAGCACACCCACTTGCACATCACAATGAATCGCTACCATCATGCCCACTTGTATATCATGATGGCACTTACCAGCACTCCCGTTTCGCTCCCTGGAGCAGACATATTGACTTAAACCAGCATGTTTAGAGCTACGCGAGATCAGATCCAGAAGAGTTAGCTGCTAGCCTTACTTTGTATAACACTCCAATTTGTTTCTATCGCACTCATTGCCCTGCTCTTACGGCGAAACTCTGAATCATCTTTTTTCCCGGTTCCATAGAAGTGTACAAAGCTAACATGCCTCCTCGTTTGCGATATTTCTTTGTATAATAATGTGACCTGGAATATAATATTTTGCAACCCAGGGCCCTTAAGGGATAACAAATGACTGACCTGAGAGCTTCGACGGTCAGTCCGTCCTTGCCGGACAGGTCCAGCGAGACGAGGTGTGGGAAGCTCTGGGGGTCCCGCAGCAGCCACGAGACATCGTGCCGCAGCGGGTGCAGCAGGTCCAGCGGGTGGTCCCGGTCGTCCGACACGTCCAGGTGCTGCAACCGCTGCAGTTGGCACAGCACTGCCTCCTCGCCACCGCAGCTCTTCAGGTTGTACATGCTGAGCGATCGCAGGCGGTCGCGGCAGCGGAGAAGCGGAGAGATGTCTCTGTCAACAAAAAAGAAGAGTTATTTTAATGCACGTAATTGCTTGGCGAGTCCATAGAAAAATTCAGTGTGAAGCCAAAGAAGTCCTGTGGACACAGCTTAGACCCAACACTGACAAGTTCCCCCCAACAACAGATGATACACGGAGAGAATAAAAACGCAGGACAAACACAGGCAACTGAAACCTTTAACACCCAAAACACATGGTATATGACGACATCTGTCACATGATGTGCTCTCCCAATAACTGGCAAGAAGAAAACGTGGATAAGGAAGAAAGTAGAAAAAATGAACAAAAAGAAGGGATAACCCTACATTTGTCTTTTCTACTTCTTTTGCTGTTTTCTTATCAATCTTCTCTGGAGCACGTGATGTGATGGATGTCATTACTAGGCTTGTGCAAACAGTAAATTTTAGGTTCGAAGCGAATAGTGATTTGGTCAAATAACTTTGAATCGAATTCGAATAGTATATATATGACATATATAAAGAAAAATGAGCACAATTGTCATGACCCAACAACCTACACAATATTTTTTCATTTGCAACAAGGCATGTGCTAGTGTCATTCTCTTTGACTCAAAGGGAAGTGAAAGCAACTTTGAATAGTAGCAGGATTTGACTTTCAGTAGAATGCAAGTGATAATCCCTAAAATACATTACGATCTAAAATTTACTTTACTTAGAGCATATAAGCATATAACATTTATACTTAAAAAATTATGAATTGATGTGAGGGTAATTGGTTCATTTAACCTTGAAGTGGGGCTTCGTGGAAGTGCAGATTTCCCTGAATAGCTGTTTTCACGGCATAGCACTGCAGTGAAACCACCTTTACAGGGGAATAAATGCGGTTTAGAATAATTTAAATTCATTTTGAAGCGCATTCGAATACTGTAATACTCGTTCGAATATTCGAGCCTAGTGATTACCTATTATGTGTTTACGCCACCAAAAGCCCCAGCTGGCGTTTGACATTTGTCCGGTGTTTTCAATCCCCTCCCCTGTGTGTCGTTTTCTGTCACACTGTCCTTTCATTATGACTAGGGGTGTGCGAATATTCGAAATTTCGAATATTTTTCGAATAGTGTTTGCTATTCGATTCGATTCGCACTGAAATTTTACTATTCGAACTATTCGAACTTCCCAAAAATAAATGCAGTCAACGTCCGGTTGAAAGCAACCCCTTCAGATTTTCAATATGCTTCACCTCATTACATTCTCGTATTGCGGCAAAGCTGCCTTTCAAGCTCCATTACGGTCGAACTTAGCCAAGAGACAAAGTCCGGTTGGAAATGGTCCCTAGATTTTCAATATGCTTCACCTCATCACACCCCCGTATTGCGGCAAAGCTGCCTTTCAAGCTCTGTTACGGTCGAACTTAGGCAAGAGACAGTCAACGTCTGATTGAAAGTGGTCCCTAGATTTTTAATATGCTTCACCTCCTCACACCCCCGTATTGCGGCAAAGCTGCCTTTCAAGGTCCGTTACGGTCGAACTTGGCCAAGAGACAGTCAACGTCCGTTTGGAAGTGGTCCCTAAATTTTCAATATGCTTCACCTCACCACACCCCCGTATTGCGGCAAATGTATTAACTCAAGAAAACGCTGGTTCCAATATGGAGATGAAAGATGTGGCAGAGTTGGGGGCTCATTTAATGCTGTTTTGGACCTGAAATTTGGGCAGGAAGTCCGAAAAATCGGACGCCGAAGCTTTTTAGCATCCAAAATTTCAGATGTTCTTATATATCGACGTCTACGAGGCAGATTTGGAACTCCGGACTTGAAGGGAGCACACCCTTGTCCGCCACATCAGTTGGCCTTCCACAGCAGTTGAAAGAGGAGGAGAGGCTGAGGAAATGGCATCTCTGCCTATCACGTGTAAAGTGTTGTCGGCAGCACTTTGGTTGCACCAAATCATGTACATAAATACAATTCGGCCTCTACATTGCCTCACTCTTGATAAGAAAGACAACTATGAAATATGACCCCACCAGCGCTTCATCAACCTAGCAAAAAGAAACACGTTCATGTTGCTATCTCACAAGAATTACTTAGGGATTCTCTGCAACTTTTTCTGTAATTTCACTTCGAATTATTCGAAAAATGTTTGAGAAATATTCAAAAATTATTCGAAATTATTCGATTTGATTCGCACTCAATCTTTATTATTCGAATTCGCTTCGCACCCAAAATTTTGCTATTCGCACAGCTCTAATTATGACCAAAAGAAGGGGAATTTTAAAGCTCATTTTTCTTTGCTAGACAAAACATTTTTAGAAATAGCAAACAATAAAGCCAAGGAAAGTATAGGGGATGTTACCGTATATAGCCGATTATAAGTCGACCCCCCAACTTGCAACCCCTTCTAGGGGATAAAAATGTTGACTCTGGACACAGCCTCATGCTGCGGCCATAGCTCACCAATAAGTTTTTCAGAAGAGGGAGTGATGCAAAGAAACATTTATTTGCCCGTGAAACATTGCTTACGACTCTTTGTCGCTTGAGAGAAGGACGCAGTCACGGTCATTGCCATCTTGTGAGCCACTGCTGCTGCTCGCCGTCGGAACGGGTGCTGGTGGTACTAAGATGCCACACGTGAAAAACGCCGCGCAGACCATGTCGGTTGGCAGTCCATACCAGGCATCGTTGACCCATTTCTTGGATACTTCGAACTCGGTTTGCGGGATGCACATATCTTTCATGACAGTACGTGCTTTTGCTTCAATATCATCGTAGCAAACACTCAGGCTCTTGCTTCTCTGGTCGTGAACCCAATCTCGAACCGCCTCCTCAATGGCAGGGTATCGTCCAGACTTCAATCTGCGAAAGGAATGGCGTGTAGCAGCGCACGCGAAGATCTTGGTCCTTTGTTTTCTCCATTCCCTCGCGCACTTTTCAGACACATCAAACTTGCACCCTGCTTCAACGTTGCTTTCCGACTCTGCGTAGAGGATCACTTGCCTCTTGGCATCCGTTTGGCAGCGTCGCAAATCGCGCACACCACTGCTCGCAAGCGAAGCGAAATGCAGAAATGGCAAACAGGCATGAGTGCAAAAGGACGCGAAGACGCTTGTGGGCGCATGTGACTGGTCATGTGGTTTAGTACCCCGCTGAAGTGTTGCCAGCCCACACGGTGCTGCCAGCTTTTCTGTGGAATGCCGATGGTTTGTCAACGAATCGTTTCTATTGTATGAAAACAGAACTGCAGGGCACATCGCAAGATAAATTCCTCTTTATTCATAGAGCATCGTTCGCCCTCTGTCAAAGGTTTGCAATGCTGCTTTCGAGACCGTGTTTCCCAAGCAGTTCGCATGAATGCCGCGCGGCGGTTATTTTTAAACGTGCTCCATAGTTTAGCCTCGCGTGGTTTCGCTATAGTTTCGCGATAGTCGTGGCAGATCACAAAAATGTCTGGCTCCAGAAGCGGCACGCACGCGTTGGGAGATAGCTGTTGCCACGACTCCGCTGCCTCTGCGACTGATGTTATCGATGCGTCAATAGCAGGAAATCCGAAGATGGCGACTTTTCGTCGGACCCCACAGATAAATTGACTTTACGATTCCGCGTATAGGTCGATTCCCGAACTTTGGAAGGCCATTTTATGAAAAAAAACGTCGACTTATAATCGGCAATATACGGTGTTTGTAGTAATTATGATGTAAATGTGGAAGAGTAAAGTGGACAAATAGATAAGTTGCCGCCGACAGGGACCGAGCCTGCAACCTTCGAATAACGCCTCCGATGCTCTACCCCTGAGCTACGGCGACGGTCATCCTCCCATCCACTTATGGGGTGTAACTTGTTCTTGGCCTAGTGTGGCCTAGTAAAACTTGTTCTTGGCCTAGTGTGTTTGACATGTTTGAAAATAAAAGGTTGCGCGAAAATAAGACAGGTTCACAAGCGAAGGCACAGGAACAAGCACAATTTTCGCGCAACCTTTTATTTTCGAGTACATTTAATAGTTAGTCGGCGCCGCTGGTAGCCATGACAGCGAGTGTGGAACACTCTTTTTGTGCCTGCTGGCGTCACGAAGTACGTGATCTTTTTACGAGCTGGCAGCTGACCAATAATCCCTCCGATACTACCTGAAGGCATCCAGTCTGCCAGAACGAGAAGGGGAATTTTAAGGGCTCGTTTTTCTTTGCTAGACACAACATTAATTAGACCTAACAGACAAGAAAGCCAAGGAAAGTATAGGGGATGTTATTTGCAGTAATTATGATGTAAATGTGAAGAAAGTAAAATGGATGAAAAGATAACTTTACGTATAATAACTGTACAATAACTGTACATATATGCCCCACAAAGTGGACGGGAGGATGACCGCCGCCGTAGCTCAGTGGTAGAGCATCGGACGCGTTATTCAAAGGTTGCAGGTTCGGTCCCTGCCGGCAGCAAGTTATCTTTTCGTCCACTTTACTTTCTTCACATTTACATCGTAATAACCACAAATAACATCCCCTATACTGAGACGTCCCCCTCGGTTACCGACCGCCAAAGAGAGGGAAGACCACTCAATCCCTTTCCTAGTTTCCCTCTTGGCTACACGTCTCAATAACTCTACACACAGGGACTCGTGCTGGGGCCAGGAAGTGAGAGACGCTACGACTTGTTCCTAATTACTGACACATTTAATTGAATAGTAATCGCAAATGGAGTACACACATGCTGCCCGCATACAACATCTACACAAAATTATAATACATGAATAAAACACTCGAGATGCGTGACACAGGATACATAATCTAAATAGCTGCAACAATGCAATGGCGCGAACAATCAAGGTCATAGAGTTAAAGAAAACATAGCGCAGAAACAGGACTCAGTAAAGGCAACACAAACGAGGACACAACAAAACGAAGTTACTAGTGAATAAAACTGCGCAATGTCTCAACCTACCGCCCCCCTTCCCGCAAAGTTCGTTTAAATGTAGAAAGGAGTGTAGCTCATCTCACGAGTGATTCGATGATGTCGCAGGCCTAGGGGCTCGTTGTTCGGGTCACTTCGGGTCGAGGCTCGCGAGTTGTCTTCCGGGTCACTGTCCCACTCGTCCAGCTACTCGCGACTCTCGATTTCTTCCGTCCTCATCGTCTCCATCATCCCGTTCATCGCCTCCCTCAGTCATCATCTCGTCGTCTCTACTCTCTATCTCATTCCATCCTCTGCCTCGGTCCTCATCTCATCGTCTCTCATCTCGATCTCATCGCCTCGCATTCCATTCCCTCCTGATCCTGGTCCCGCGGCCGCTTTTCGTAGACCCTGACTCCGCCCCTCCGTGACACCCAACCAATTGTCACCATTTCCATACCATTCTTCACTGTCGATCAGTGCGTGTCAGTCTCGACGACTGCCCCCGCAGTCTACACCAGTGGAAAACACCCTCTCCAGCAAAGTAGAGGAAGCAAAAATGAAGAAGCGCCAAATTGAGAGAGTGAAACGGGCGAGCTGTCCGATGACGCGTGAATTATGGGCGACCAGGAATCTCGACGCTCGGACAACACGTGCCATCTCTAATGGACGATGCGCAGTGTTCTCGAGCGCAGCATTGAAAGGCCTCTGGCCGCCCCCCCGCGTCGCTACAGTTTCCAGTGTTTGGCGACCAGATGTCCACTTCGGGTTTCGGCGCCTCCAACCCGGCGTCTTCCGCACAATTCTCCGAAGTCGCCGCTTCCTCTTCCTGGGACGCTGGCGGCGGTCATCTACGGAGAACGCGATAATGAGCCCGGGAGTCGCGGAAGGTGACGGATGTCGCGCGCGGCCCGGCTCAGGGACTACGGCAGAGCCGCATGAATGGAACCGATGAAAGGCGTTCGCTGCCCCACCATGCCATAAAACTGAAGGGCGCGCCCGGCGTCTCGTCGCTGCAGTGGCTGTACACAATAGAAGGTGTCACCCGATCCTGGTGTTTGAGCGCTGGGCCTGCGAAGACCGTCAACAGAATTCTTCCAAGAACCCTGCTCCAAAATGCGCGTTCGTCACCGCAGGGGGCTTCTTTTTGCAGAAGCTTGTCTTGGGGAAATGGATGTACATCTGGAGAGGCCTGGCGCCCAGCCCGCGTTTTCGGGAACGTCACAATACTTTCCTTGGCTTTCTTGTCTGTTAGTATTAATTAATGTTGTGTCCTTTAATTATGCTATACGAACTAACTCAGCTTTCCACCCAACAATGTCAGACATATGCAGAACAAAACCAGTAAGGACTAAAAATATAACCAGTACAGACTAAATACAGCTGCTACGCAATGGTATTTACTATGATGCAAGGAAGTCACCCACTTGATGCGAGTGCCCGAGATGTCGAGCGCCTCGAGGAGGGGCAAGTCCTGGGCCACGATGTCAAGGCCGTGACGGTTGAACTCGGTGCCACTGACGTTGAGGGAGGTGAGTCCGCGCAGCTTGGACAGCGCCACCACGACACAGAACTTGGAGCTAGTGAAGGCCGTGCGCGCCACGTTGAGTAGGCGCAGATGGGCCAGCGACCAGTCGCCCAGGCAGCCGATCAGGTCGTTGACCGTCACCCGGGTCAGACCCGTGGCCTCCAGCTCCGTCAGCTTGTGTGAGCGCAGCACCCGTAGACCCCTGTAGTACAACACCAGCGAAAGGTAAGCGAGCGAGTATGCTCTGGATACCTAACTTTACCTGCCAAGAACTTTCAAAGGGGTCTTGAATCACTTTTCATTGTAATCATCGAATGAACTCGGTATCAGAGTTTATTGCCTCACGAATCGAATGCTGCAAAATATTTCTCGAATCCGTCAAGAACGAGCGCAGTTACAGGGGTTTCTCGCGTACTTTGAGTGCTGTCTCCCTTCTCTTGTCCCGACGAGCGCGCTGGAAGCTAAGCAGGGAGGAATGCATGGGGGAAAGAAGTTATGCATGAAAAAGGGGCGCCTGATAAAATGCCAACTTCATGCTCCACTTCTAAACTCTTCCTCGCTGCACACGACTAAAAGATTTGGCTGTGATCTTCATAGCTGTGTCTGTTTTCAGCAGGATGTGCTTTTTCACCAAGCCCGAGGGGTGGTTCATGACCCCTCCTTTAACATTAAAATTCCCAATTATCCTGTAGACGCAGCGCTGGGAAGAGAATAAGGGAAAAAGCCCACATTTTCTTTACAACTTTGCCCACAGCATATATAATAATAATAATATCTAGGGCCTTACATGCCAAAACCATGATATGAATATAAGGCACACTCATTTGGAGTGCTCCAGATAATTTGGACCACCTGAGGTTCTTTAACGTGCACTGAAATCACACATTACATGGGCCTTCAGTGTGTCGCCTCCATCGAAATGCGAGTGCCGCGGCTGGGATCAAACCCGCATCTTCCAGGTAAGCAGTTGAGCACCATAACCCCGAAGCCACTGTGGCGACTAGCACACAACTTTTGGATAACCTTTAAATGTAGCACTTGGGTAGCAGCAAGTAAACTTCCAACAAACTAAAAGAAAATTAAGCGACTTTTTCAGTGACATCGTTGACATCACATGCTTCAAGAATCTTTCAAGAGGCTCAAACCCTGTTGTTCTTTTGTCATCAAAACTTCTTCCGTGGGTAAGCGGTCAAACAGCATCAAGCAGAATTCTTTTCACAGGGAGCTTTCAATGGCATTGAGGATGAGAACGAAGTAAATGCTTGCAAAAATGCAACGTGTTACACAGGTTGACAGCCGGTTTCTTTCTAACACAGGTCAATCAGTATTGCAACCACTCTTCCATAGCTATTTCTTTGCTGCATTGAGTGTGCTGAACACTTTGTAGGTGCTAGTGTCCTGTAGTAACCAGTCTGCTTCTTCAGTAATCTAGCAACATGAAATGTACATGCAGTGATGCAATCGACCGAAGCCACTTCGACACAGCTTCTGGAGCAGCTAATATCTCGCTTTCGAGCAGCATAGCAATCTCTTGGAGCAGTTGCCGAGCAAACATTTTCTAACGCAAATATTTGTCTCTAAGCTTGATCAGTTGTACTACATGTTTAATAAAATCGATATATGCACAAATACATGCACCTTCACTTAGAATACACCAAAAGATGAAATTATGTTACTGCTCGTCGTTTTTCCGCAGACATCCCTAAGTTTCTTTATAGCCGTGACCTCAGGCCACATAGTATTTTCCCAGAATCCACCTCATATTTGTGAATGAATATGACTTGGAATATGAGTAGTGGAAGTGCAATCTGTATAAAATTTCTATGTACTCTGTTTACTATCCAGAAAGACTATTCTGATGACGTTCGTACTTTCAGAACAACCTAGTACTTTGCTGTGTGGTGAAGTGCCTGTGGTTGTGCTTTATGGAGAGAATCGTGAGGATCCTAGGTCATGGACAGTGAGATAACTGATATTTATTCTCCAACCAAAGTTACGAAGACACGTAAAAACCCGACGTTTCGGAACCAGCTCGGTTCCTTCCTCAGGGGGGACTGCGGCGGCTTGGCAGCGGCCTCTTTAAGGCACTCTCGCGGCGGTTAACGACCCCACGCATTACCGAGGAGCGTAGCCCATGCGCATACACCGGGGGGAGAGTTCCGAGTGAACGGTTGATATTTTGAGTGGTCCTCTGAGTGGTCCTCTCAAAGAGGACCACTCAAAATATCAACCGTTCACTCGGAACTCTCCCCCCGGTGTATGCGCATGGGCTACGCTCCTCGGTAATGCGTGGGGTCGTTAACCGCCGCGAGAGTGCCTTAAAGAGGCCGCTGCCAAGCCGCCGCAGTCCCCCCTGAGGAAGGAACCGAGCTGGTTCCGAAACGTCGGGTTTTTACGTGTCTTCGTAACTTTGGTTGGAGAATAAATATCAGTTATCTCAGTTTACTTACCCAACCAGACAGACTTCTGTCTAATGTTTACCTTCAGGTCATGGACAGTTCATAAAATACAGGATTTAATCATTGGTCCTTTCTGCCCGAAGTCTAATTTGTAGAGCTGTGCGAATGGCAAAATTTTGGGTGCAAAGCGAATTCGAATATTAAAGTGTGAGTGCGAATCGAATTGAATATTTTTAACACGAAAGTGTTTTATGCCGAGGTCCACCAAGACTTCAATGACGTATTTCCGTCACGGAAATGAAGTTGAAGAAATATACACGATCAGATGGTTAAGAAAAAAACCTCCGTCAACGGGCATCGAACCCACGACCGCTCAGTCCGCAACAACAGATGCCGGGCACGCTATCCACTGCGCCACGGTCACTGACTCTAGAGGCTTTACCAACGCGTCTTTTATATCTACCACTCTCACGGTCGGCGGGGTGGTGTTGCCCTCTGGGAGCGGTAAGGTAAAGTAATTCGTCATTACTGCTGCCTCCGCGAATAGCACCTGCAACGCGTTGCACGTCCCTCCCATTCAGCGCATTTTCAATAGAAGTTCAATTCTGTCAATGCCTTAACACACCGCGAGGTGGCGACCTTAGCCAAGCGTCGTAAAAGCCTCGGCGTCGCTCACAGCTCTGCGACGCGCGCCTGCCTCACGTGGCTGTAACACCGTGTTCCCCGCTCACGCGCTCACCCCTAGAAAAATCGCAGCCGGGGCTACCAGGGCGGCACGACGCGCTTTGCGTTTGCCTCTAGTCCGGCCGTGGTGTTCAATCACATTTTAACATGCCGCGGAATGGCGACCAAGTTCTGAGTCCAATATGCGACGCTCTTGTGGCTATCACACCTCGTTCTATGATTACGCTTTCACCGTTAACTACTACAGCTACCACAAGGGTTTGTTTAATCATTTAGAAGGGACGTTAGTCGTCGGGATGGAGATGTACCACCAATCATTAAAGTGGGCACATCCACGTTAAACGGTGCTATAGCTGCCAGACATCAATATACATTGTGCAAGCTCTCTTATATCAATGTACAGTAAACATTCAGTTACTTCTGTAAGGGCACATTTTACTTTCGTGTTATTCTGATTCCTATCGGAATCTAATTCCTATCAGGATCAAACATGTTTTTCGAATACTTCTCGAATATTTCTAGAATATTTTTCGAATACTTCGAAGCGAAATTGCAGAAAAGAAAGTTAGAAAGGATTCCTAAGCGTATTCTTATGAGATAGCAACATGAAAGTGTTTCTTTTCGCTAGGGTGATGAAGCACTGGCGGGGTGGTGTTTCATAGTTGTCTTATCAAGAATGAGGCAATGTGGAGGCCGAATTGTATTTATGCACATGATTTGGTGCAACGAAAGTGTTGCCGACAACACTTTACACGTGCTAGACAAAGATGCCCATTTATTCAGCCTCTCCTCTTTCAACTTCTGTGGAAGCCCAACTGATGTGGCAGACAAGGGTGTGCTCCTTTCAAGTCCGGAGTTCCAAGTCTGCCTCTTAGACATCAATATACAAGAATATCTGAAACTTGGATGCTAAAAAGCTTCGGCTTCCGATTTTTTGGACTTCCTGCCCAAATTTCAGGTCCCAAACAGCATTAATTGAGCTCCCACCTCTACCACATCTTTCACCTCCACTTTGGAACCAGCGTTTTCTTGAGTTAATACATTTGCAACCGTAGCAGAGCGTAAAAGGCAGCTTTGCCGCAATACCGGGGTGTGATGAGGTGAAGCATATTGAAAATCCAGGGACCACTTCCAATCGGACGTTGACTGTGTCTTGGCAGAGTTCGACCATAACGGAGCTTGAAAGGCAGCTTTGCCGCAATACCGGGATGTGATGAGGTGAGGCGTATTGAAAATCTAGGGACCACTTTCAATCTGACGTTGACTGTCTCATGGGTGGAAGCGGGCTTGAGTGTTTTGGAGCAGCTCAGGGAGCAGGAATAATGCTGTTTTGGAGCAGCTTTGGAGCACCAAAATGTGTGTTTTGGAGCAATGCAAGTTAGTTTTGGAGCAGAATTCTATGATCAAATATCATTGTTCTTTTTTATTTCTGGTAAACACAAGAAATTCCAACGATTTTAGAAAACATTTAATACTGATGAACCAACCACACTTGAAACAAATTATATATATATATATATATATATATATATATATATATATATATATATATATGCGCACACACGCGCATACGTGTTATCAAAACATCACAGCTGTGATAGAGCAATGACTCAGGAAAATGAGATAAGCGATGTTCTGCATAGCTACACTTGACTAGACTGACAAATGAAAAACATTAAAGATAATGAACATTTTTCATCAGCGGTGTTTTCGCACCGCGTTTGCCGGGTTGCTACATTTTCGTCAAAAGCCTACGCCGGCTTCAAAAAGTTCCTTCGAAATGCGCGGACGTCAGCGCCGTCTGGGGGCATTGGGAGAAACCAATGAAGCACGTGTCTGCACCCTAAACTCCGTTTGTCGGACGAGCGGGCGATGTGCCGCGCGAGGCGTTTTCTTTTCTAGTTCGGGTAGGAAGACGCAGCGGCGCGATTTTGAGGCGTTCGTCAAAAGGACGTGCGCCACCCTCCGACCACGCGTCAGTCGCGCATGACATCAAGCCATTCAGGACGCAACAGCGCGATGTCGCGAAGGCGTTCGTCAAAAAACACGCGCATCCCTCCAAACGCGCGTAAATCGCGCCAAAAATTGCGCCATGCGGTTCGACCTTTTCCCTTCAAGTTCCCTTCCAAGATTTGTCAATTATTGGTGTCGCTTATATGCACGCAAATATGGCACTTGAGATGCGATGATACTAGATGTCGCAATCGCACAATTTGTATCCCGTGGTTCTGTTTTCGTACTACCTCACATTTGTCTTTTCAGTAATAAACGTTCCAAGTGTCTATCTTGTTCTTTTTTTGTATATTTCTTCACTCGCCACCTCATGAGCCAAACCACACGCAGCAACGGCGGCGAGCGGCATGTCATGTAGCGCTGCGGATGGTACGAGCTACAGCGTACTCGACCACGAGCCGAGCGCAGGTTCTGACGAGCCAAAATCTAACAACGCGACCGATCGCACTAGCGATACTAAGCTCGTCCCTGCACGAGCGCGTTTACATGCTGCATTTATAACGTCTAAGGCCTTATGTGCAATGCAACAAATTCTGCACATGGAGAGGCACGCTTTCACTAAAAAAAATGAGTTTCGGAAATGGTCCAACCGACTTACACGGACCGAGGCCTTGTGAGTGGTTTCGCGGTTGGTAGTGGCTTCACTGACCACAAACAGATAAAACAATTTTTTCTTTCTCATGAAGACTTATGACACAAAATCCATATTACACACTCAGCTATACAGCGGTTTCCTTAATGCAAGGTTTCTAAATAATGGTCGCGCGTTTACGTCCGCGGCGGCTGCTCGCACTATCCTCATGGCTTTACATAAAATTAAGTATTCGCAGTAAATAGAACCTTTTCGACAATTATGAAGCGTCAAAGCAGTTACTTTTGTTCATGTTCGCAATCCCAGGCCACGATAACAGCAACCGCCTCGTGCACGCAGCGCGCCAGAAAACTCCATTGCCGCCGATGTCACAATCGAAATATGGCCGCACAACTCACTTTCTTGTAGATAGCTCCTGTACAGGCTCGCTAGCTTTTTTTGTGCCTTCGACAACGTCTCGAGAGCGCGCCAAGTGATGTGATGATGATATAAGCTCGCATAGGCGTGCCATGACACGGATGACAGCGGCACATAAGGCACCAAACGTAGCCTCGGTGATTGGTTCCGGAAGCGCACCGGAGCCCATCGCGGAGGCCGTGCACCAAAGATCGCTTGGGAGCAGTTTCGGCGCAAAAATGCGTTTTGGAGCAGGATGGCGCAGCAGAAGCGGATTGGCGCAGCGTGGCGCAAATGGCGCAGCGCTTCCACCCCTGCTGTCTCTTGGCAAAGTTCGACCGTAACAGGGCTTGAAAGGCAGCTTTGCCGCAATATGAGAGTGTAATGAGGTGAAGCATACTAAAAATATGAAGGGGTCACTTTCAATCGGGCATTGACTGTATTTGTTTTTGGGAAGTTCGAATAGTTTGAATAGTAAAATTCCAGTGCGAATCGAATCGAATAGCAAACACTATTCGAAAAATATTCGAAATTTCGAATATTCGCCCACCCCTACTAATTTGTGATCCATGAAATTTGCGGTAATGCGAGGCTTCGTATTTAACTTCAGCAAGTTTTCAAAGACGAACTGTTGCTACTGTCGAGAAACATACCGAGAAACCGGAATGCTGGGACACCATGCTTTCTCAGCAAAATCATACAATCCACTGCAGCGAGTGGTATTGTTGATAAAGTCCGGTGATTGTATGGTCAGACACAACTTGTAAATTAAGCATCTTGCACGAACCTTTATGAAGTATACCACAACAAATAGTGAAATTATTTTGTAAAACAATCTAACTATAACAAAATGGTCTATTCAAGCACATACATGTGCTGCTCAATGTAGCTTGGTCCACAACAGTTAGAAGCTATTTTACCGATCTTAATAATGTAGTGGTCTAGTAGTAGTAGTATGATCTAATAGTAGTAGAAAACTTTATGTGCACAGTATGGGTCAATCTGAATGGTTTGGCAGAGTTACTTCTAACAACTACTTCAACTACATAGTACACGTCAGTATGCTCCAATTACCACTCAAACTTACAGTGGTAGCTTAAATACGGTTTGGAAGCATGTTCACTATTCTTTTTCTCTGGGAGATCACAGAACATCTTGGCGCATGCTCGGCACAATTTATGAGATTTTTACAAAAATGTAGCAGGATGTAGCAGGTTTCACCTCTTGACACAGTTTGGCGCAACTGATGCAGCTATCACATCGTATGTGTGACAGGAGCATTTTATTTCACCTTCGTACTGCAGTACCACACTTATCCTTGATGGGTGGAAACAGCATTTAATCTATACTACACTGAAACCAATGCCAGATTTACTGCTGAACTTTCTTGTCCTAACAATGCGGGCACCCTCCTACTTTTGAGAAGAATGAGGGTTGCCCACAAGAGTGGAATATGTACTGTTCTCCTTGAACAGCGATTGAAGTACACAACCACATGGGCAAAACATTACAGAAAGGCAGCGGAATGAATTCCATAGTCTTCTGTCTGCCTGTCAGTGCACATACTTTTAGATCTATTCAAGACCAGTGCAACCGCCATCAGAAGACCAGAGCAACCCGCCATCTTGTTATACCCGTCACACAGCACGTGCAATGTCGTTCTCAGTAAATGACATTCATCTTGAATGTCATCGCGGATTCGCATTCCTGGTCTACACAGGCATACAAAATGGCATTCACAACTGATTTCGGTGTTTGTCATCAGTGAAGTGCGCTTTTTGCTTCCTATTATTACCTGCTGACAAAACTGCAGAGCTTGCTTCCATGCTTGGCGGATAGATATCGCACATGAAATACCGACCTTGCTACCGTGGCACTACTTCCCAAAAACAACACGGAGCAATTGAAAAAGAAGAAAGAACAGACGAACGTTAGTAAACGTGGCCGACAGGATGCATTGGTGTCGTGTCAGAGCCTGGGGCAAAGAACATGTTCCCACAAATTGCCTCAACTACCACGCTGTACGTCAAAGAGTTATCAAAATGTTAACAACAGTCACTGACAAGAACCTTAACTTTGATTACAAATCTTGTAGTTTTTTGTCGAGCTCCTGCCATCGAGATTACACATGTTGCGCTTGCGTGAATTCGGAAAACGAATTCAATGGGCGAATGCCATTAGCTGTGAATGTCAACTGCTGCGCCCATGTAGTAGCAACAAAAATGGCATTAACATCTAATCACATTCGCTGCGAATGACATTAGATAAGCCGTGTGACAGGTCTTGGGACACACTGCACGACTCAGTACAGCACAAGAACAAGGCGACTCACTTGGTGGTGACGTTGGCAGCATTGTGTATGCGCACCCTCTGAAGACGAGTGGAGCGCGCATCAAACAGCGTCAGGATGCTGTCATTGAGCAGGCCACGCACGCTGAGTGTCTCCAGCACCTGCTGCGACACCTCCCGGTGGAAAAACACGTCCGGATCCCGGAACGAGTACCTGTATCCATTGGCAAATCCGAGCTCACTGTAGGCCAAACGTCTCTGTTTCTCACGGTGCAGTGCTCACTCACGGTTAACCTTTCTTTATTTGAAATACCTTACAGGCATATTGCAAGGGAGGCACTGCAATTACAACACTGTACAAAAAATAAGAATGATCAAGAACAAGAAAATAAACAACTATACATCGTACATAAAGTTCGAACACACAACATATAACGTAATACATAATGCATAATCCTCATAATCATGTCGTGGTTTTCGGACGTTAAATCCCAACATAATACATAATACATACAATTTTTTTGTTCATATACACACAAAATGTTGATTGCATGATGCTAGTTTATTGCATCCCGCTTTACAAGCAGCGATGGCTAATATGGCTTTGCGAGGGCCTACAGATGAAGTTCAGACCTGTTGTCGTCACAGGCATCAGTTACAGGAGGGAAGGAAGGTGAGGGGGGGGGGGAGGCATGTTCATAGGCGTGCGCAGGGTTCACCAATGGGGGGGGGGGCCCTACTAAGTCCACGTATGGGGCAGATTTTGCTCCCCCCCCCCCTCTTAGGTGACTAGAAGGGTCAATGTACGGGGCAGATTTTGCACAACCCCCTCTTAGATGACAAGGGGGAGGCGGCCGCCCCCCCCCCCCCCCATCCTTCAAGCTACGTACCTTAGCAGCCCTAATTACCAGCTGCCTTTTGTCTTTGACAAGCAAGTACACTGCTGCAACGAACCATGCATAAGTACACTTCCAAATTCTGACCACTACAACGACGGAATTATTTTCTTGTTACAAAAAAAGTGCGATCTGGAATAAAAATAGCTTTGTTGCGTACAACATCCATTATAAACAACATATCTGCTACAGAAGAGTCGCTTGCTGAATGAGTGGGCACTGCATCATCGTAGAAAGCAGCATAAAAAACGGACACTAGGAAAGGACCACATGTACACGCACACATCTACTACACCATAAAAGAGGGAAACCAATTTTCTTTAACACAGTTAAGACAGGCATTCGTAAAGTTTGCATTGTCAGCGTGATAGATTTATAAAAGGCGTACATGATAGGCATCAATATGAGTGTGCATCTGTCTGAATTTTAATGAAAACCAAGAGACAATTAAGCCAAGGAAGGTACAGGGGACGTTAATTGTACTGTTTTCAGTGTACTGTAGTAATCATGAAAGCGATGTGAAGAAAGTAAAGTGGAGAAAAAGAAAAAGACGGCAGGGACCTAACCTGCAACCTTTGGTCCCTGCAAGTTAACTTTTTGTCCACTTTACTTCCTCTACATCTATTTAACAATTACTACAGTACAGTTAGAACAGTAGTACAATTAACGTCCCCTATACCTTCCTCGGCTTCATTATCTTCCATTTTTCATTAAAGTTGTGTCAAACAACAAAAAAAAATGAGCCCTCATAATTACCTTCCTTCACTGTCTCAGGTTTAGCGTATAATATAGAACTTCTGTTCTTTATAATACCAACGCAACACCACTATGGCACCAAAAGAAAATGGCAGCACCAGTCGGGAATGTCTGACACATTCAGTACAGGCGATGGTGATGTGCGCAGCCTCCTTAGGCTACGACATTTTGCCTCACCTGCCACATTCACCTGACCTCGCACCAAGTGGCTTCTTCCTCTTCTTTCGCATGAAGAGCACACACTGAGTGGGAACATTTTCCGGACGACAAAGAAGTCATTGCTCAAGTCGAAGCCTTTCTGAACTCTCAAAATGAAGAATTCTACTGCAATGGCCTGCGGCAGCTCACGTATCGTCGGCAGAGGTGCGTGCCTTTGGGGGGAGATTACGCAGAGAAAGAATGAACTTCTACTCAGATTTCATTTGTGTTCCTTTCTTCATGCCAATAATAACTTTATGAATGCCCCTCGTACGTCCAATAATACCTGTGCCACACGGGCGCAGAGAATGGCATTGACTTCCTAATGCCTGAAGATTTAACGTCATTTGAGCGGTGCCACACAGACAAATCAAACGGCCTTCGCCTTATTGCCATTCGTCGTCTAATGCCTTCGCCAGAACTCATTCGACTGAGAAATGTGTACTCTCGACAACAAAGCTTGCTCACTGCAGTACACATAAAACATTTGAAATAGTGTCTATGAGGTGATTTTTATTTAATACATGACTGTCAGCATATTTCGCGTTATTCCCTAGTTGCACTAAAGCGAAATTCACGTCATAATTGCAACGGCTTCGTGATTACGGGCGCCATGTCGGATTCTAGGCTTCGAATTCAACGTGTAATGGCTGAAGTCGCTATTGTCGGTTGCAATGTTGTAAAAAACAGCAACAAACTCAAGCTAATGGCAACATAGTATGCCTACTTCTACATTCTACTAGTAGTCTTGAAAGCAAATTACATTCGCTAAAATATGTGTTCATATTTTATTATTACGGAAAATTGCTCACTTCAAAATCCGTTATCGACAACATGAGGCCAAATGCTGTTAAATTCAGACGTGGCAGCTCTGCCGAAAAAAAAAATGTCGTTCAGGAAATTAATGCCTTAACTACAGAATGTCATTTCTTGTGCCCGTGTGCTACAGGTATAATTTGTTACATGTGATAGTTTGTTATATTCGGTAATATGTTATAATTGGTGTTCGATACATAGAGGCTCTATTACGGTTCCGTATCTTTCTAATCCAACGAAAGACGGAGAGCCGATGCTTAGCCGAGCGCACTCACCGCACCGCCTGCTGCTGCTCGTCCGTCTGGACCTCGCATATGGCATCGATGTTATCACAGATGAAGTCGATGCAGCACTCCTGGAGGGATGCCGGCGAGTCGTACATGCTGGCTTCAGGGGGCTCAGGCCTCTAACGTAATCATCCTCACTCCACGTGGGGCCTCTCCTATCGGGCTCCGGCAACCAGCAAAACCGTCACACCCGTCACTACTGCTTTGAGGCAACCAGGAAAAAAAAAAAAAAAAAACAAATTTTGTGACTTCAGCACTGCAGTAATTCTAAGCTGTAGCAACGGTTTGTGTACGAAACAGGAAAACAGAAAAGCCCTTCAGTCATGATATACAAGTCACCGAAACAAATCTCACACATTTAGAAGTGTTCACTAAGGACAATGTTTTACTTTCGTGCTTATTCGGTTCAAAATCTCACTAACACTGCAAAGGCATCAGAAATGGTAGATACACTGACCTGCTTTTCTTAGAGAGACTTCATGTTTTGTTTGGCCTTAGCACCTTCAGAGCCACACTACATTGTAAAATGTAGGTCATTCAATACATTGGCTTTCCTGTGCCGTTGAGTGCCTAAATTAGCTCGAAAAACATGTGAAGGTGCCTTTGTCATCCCACCTTACAGCGAATGGCACCTCTGCAAATGGTGGCCAATACACCACCATTTGTACAGTGTGATCAACACCACAGTGTGGTCAAGCATGACCTTCAAGATTGGTGTTGACTACTCTGAAGCAAAGGTCGGCATACTCATTATTCGCTTTCTCGCCCTCATTTCCCAGTGACAAACAGTGAGAGGAGGCAAGCATGAAAGGTGAGTGAGCATAGGTGTCGGTGAGCACCACTCCGTGCGAGCAGGAGACTGAGCGAGTGCCACTTGGTGAGCGCAAAACATCTTGGCCAGCAAGTGATAGTTCGCATCCGGTTATTCTACGTTCCGAGGGGCCCTTGCGGTGAGGTGCAGAGACCGCGAGCAAAGATAAAACCAACCACTAATTTTTCAGGCAAACCAGACATGCATCAGTGCCAAGCGTTACTGAATGATCCAA
Source organism: Rhipicephalus sanguineus (assembly GCF_013339695.2). NCBI lineage: Eukaryota > Metazoa > Arthropoda > Arachnida > Ixodida > Ixodidae > Rhipicephalus > Rhipicephalus sanguineus. The sequence goes on along the minus strand of NC_051184.2, from coordinate 92,227,830 downwards.
GTCATAAAATGAGATGTTGCTGCGAAATTTCAGCAAAATGGAAGCAGCAGCAACTACTAAACATTTTTACTCTTGTATGCATTGCATGTAAACATGCTGACATAACGTACATCAAAATTGCAAATGGACTTGAATAGCATGCTAATGTGTAGTGGCACGTGTTGACACACCGTTTCAAACAGGAATTCACTCATATAATTATCAATTTGTATTAAATAGTTTACTTCCTATAACCTCATAAAAAATGTTGACTTCCTACAACCACACAACTCAGTGTGGTTAAGCAATGCATTTTTTATTTTTTCCCTACCTGTTGCATAAACCTTCCACTGTGAACTGTTGCATGAGCAACACATTCATAACTTACGGTTGCACAACTGTGTTTCTGTGCATAATGTTATGTTACATCGTAATAATATTATGCACTGCCAGCTATAGGTTGGCAAACTCACTCATGAGTCAACGCACTCAGACTCAGATCGGGCCATGAATCTGAGTTTGAGTGAGTCCGGGTGAGTAATATTTGGCGAGTTCGAATCCGAGTGAGTCCAGCTGAGGAAAATTTTAGTGAGTCTGAGTCAGAGTGAACCCTAAGCACAAAATATATTTCTTGAGTGAGTCCGAGTGAGCTGCATCTTCAATTGCTGACCTATTGTCCTATCTACTCATCTTCAGCCTTGCTATCAGTCTTATATCGGCTTACGTTTATACTCAAGTCTATTCACACATATGCCAATGCATGAGCATTCATGTGCCACGTCAATATTTTTTTATCAAAGGCATGAGTTGTGCGGAAGGGTGCCATGTCCTCCCCCCAAACTCTTTCACGGGAAGTTCTTGATAAAATATCTCGTGTGAGTCGCGTATTTCAAAAAAATGTCCTTACTGGATTGAAACCACTGATAACACACATTTGAAGGTACAAGATCAAAAGGTGTATCATGGAGCACTGATTACGTGAGATATTGACGTTAAAGAGCATTGACACCATGATTGACAAAGCTAATTTTATGCTAACGGACTCATGAAGTCAACAAGCAGTGAGCCTGAGTCAGAGCAAGTCCAGATGAGAAAAAGTTTAGTGAGTCTGAGTCCGAGTGAGTCCATTTGAGGAAAATTTTGGCGAGTCCTGAGTCCGAGTGAGCCCTCAGAGCCAAATATATTTCTTGAGTGAGCTCCAATTTTTCTGCCGACCTATGCTGTCAGCCCACTGATCAAATATGCAATGCTTTGCTTGGCCCACCATGGCAAGTTGCAGTCTAGTCTATGCAACTAGGATGCTTCGCGCAAGGTTGCGGGTTCGGTTACAAGCCACAGTGGATGCATTCAAATGGGAATAGAATGCAAAAACAAGCATGCAACTCAGGTGAACATTAAAGAACACCAGACGCTCAAAATTTATTTCTAACCCCCACTACTTCATGCTCTCTAGTCCACCTCCATCTGTAGAGCTTTATAAAAAACCCCGCCATTCGATTTATTTTCAAGCTGCGTCACACAGAGGTGGACCATATCTTGAAGTTCGGTGACTGTTGTTGTCACTGTGCATGAGATAAAACAATCATTTTCAGCGACCAAAGGTGGCAATGTCACCCTCAGATAGGCAACGCCTATCAGCCTCTTGACTTAATTATTGTTATGAACATGCAAGATAAAGCTAAAGCCACTGAGGCCACACGTGCAAGCCCCGATTGTGCAGGACCTCCATTTGTAGCCATTCCGAATATTGCATTCCAATAGGATGCGGTCAAGTGCACAAGGGATTATATTTTTTTAACGTCCTCAGTATCACAATGGCCCAGCTGAGTACCTTGCTCTCAGTCCTTTTCAAAATTAACTCTCAAGTGATGACATGAAAACACCCAACATTGACGTCGGACGCATGTGGAGACAAACGGAAATGCATCATTAAATCACAATGCAACAATGCATCATTGTTGTAAGCTTTTGCAAAAATTGACAGCTATTCAAACATCTATGCTATCGTGTTGTCACAGATGACGAAAAGCGCTCATGTCTTTTTAATGCCGCAGGTTGTCATGACAACTTAGAATGCTGCCTCAGCAAGTGAGCCTATCACATCATTGTACAACTTCACCTCCATGTTTTGCCCAATAAAAACAGTTTTTGCATAGAGGAATCTGAGGAGACGCCTCTTTTCTCTGCCTTACTACGTGGAGGTCCCCGCTTCTAATATCTAACCGTTATAGTTAAACAACAAATGTGTTTTTTGCACTTGTAAAGTCTCACTGAGTAGTGAGAACCGTCCTGAAGAGCGGTTATGTATGCGGACGGTCTCTGGGTCTGAGGAGGTTAGTGCAAAGAAGACTTACTAAAAAAATCCACTCAGAACCTCCTCTGGTAGTAGCCAAAGTGATGCTTAAGCATAAAGTTTTACTGTAGGTTGTGGCCCTTTCAAAATGCTGCTTTCAAGCAGCATCGGCATCGCGTCCTTCTTTCCGGCGTTCGTCAGTGTCTTGAAAGGTCCCGCAGAAGGCGCATCCCGCAAATGCCAAAACGCAAGTTTAACGTTAAATCTTCGCATAGCGTCAACTTTTCTTGTGTGTACAATCCTCTATGCCAGCTTTAGATCTTGCCCCAGAGAGGGCTTTGATTCCACTACACCGAAATTCAATGAAGACTTCATAGAAAGCATTCTCTCTTTACATTTGTTTTTTTCCCACAGGTACAACGCATTCATATGGTTCAGATATGTTCACATTCTGCAAGCATGCGTGTGTAGCCCAATGGTAAAGACACTCGCATTCGGAGCGTGGGGAGTCCAAGTTTAAACCGCGCCCCGCCATGAAAATCTATTTTGTTTTATTTATTTATTTATTTGCGGCAATGATCACCTTACGTGAGAGAGAGATAGATGTTGAGTTGACACAGAAATGCTTACGCATTTCAAACTTAATTGCACACTAAAGCACAATCTGTGATATCAGCTGGACCACTTGAAGAGGCAGACAGTACTTGCAGGCTAGACCTCCATTAGTATCCATCATGTGTGTGTCACTATTGGGACATGCGTTCTAAAGCAAATGACTAAATAGTTATTTAGTGAAGCGGTGAACCGGGCGGCATTACACGGTCATAGGTTGATCGATTTACCATAAATCCCCTGAATTTAGCATTAATCATTTGTACAGCCCCAGTTACCAAGAGAAACAGGTCCTCAAAGTCTGCAGAAAAGTGCACTGACGTACCTGTAAACATTGACTGTTACCGCAGTGTTAACAAGAGCATAAGCTTTTTGCGACAGGTCTTGAATGACAAGTTTTCTGCCTAATGAATGTGCCTTCATTACTGTTTGGCTTTCATTTTGCAAGTGAAGACACGTTCCTTAAACCAAAAAAAAATTTCTTTTATTCAGTAAGGTTAATTCACTGACATCACACTGACATTTACTCCGCAAGTAATGTACGCATTGTCGAGTAAGCCTGCTGATCTGGCAAATTGCGCTGCATACCACAGGCAAGCTTTAACACTCTTCGTAATGAAAAAACCGTAAAAAAAAAGTATCACGGACAAGTGAGGAAACTACAAACACAATCATCGACTATCAATTAATGTTTTTTTTCATGTACATTTTTGGTGTGTTACTCATGTTACTGTACACCTGTAAACACATAAGTTCTTTTTTTCTCGCCATTTCAACTTTCCCTCAATATCCTCTGGTCATCGACGCACGCCTGCCGACATGTGAACTTTAGCAAAAACATCCTAGACAACAATGGGTGTTGAAATAGCATGTGATTTTAGTTTTACGTCTTCGCCAAGTGCATACCTTTCTGCGAGACAGACACACACACTTAATTAACAGTGAATAACATTTACATCAAGTCCACAAGCAGCGGAAAACTTCGAACAACGGAGAACAAAGAATAGTGCATTGCTCTAGGTCTTGGCGACGTTTGCACTGACGTCGCTGCTGCCCATTTCATCATCTTCAATAACTTGTTTGACTTAAAATTAACCCTCTAATATCTTCTCGGAGATTCCTAAGGGTGTGATCGGTACTTTTTCACAAACAAAATTAATCTTTGTCGAAAACTTGATGCAGCATTTGTGAAATCAAATAATGAGCCCAAACTTGTAGGCTCTGTAGAAATTTCGGGACTGTTGGCAGGCGTGCCAGCGACACAAAATTTAGCCATCAGCAATCGTACTCACATCAAGATACTCGGGACATTTGACATGAGCAGCACAACTGTGCTATCAACAAAACAAAATGTTGATATGCAATCGAATACATATGATCCCCTAATTGTTTTCTGTTAAATCATGCATAAAGAAAGATTTCTTTTTTACCGAGGATCTAAAACATGATTATTTTGTGTGCTATACTGAGCTGAATGAAATAGTGCCTGCTAACTATAACCACTTGTACATTGCCAAGAACAAAACAAATAGCCCCAACAGGATTGGTGGGGTGGGGTTTACATGTATACTGCAAAATCGTATTGCACGGAAAAATATTACGATGGAAACAGAATAATGTGGCAATTTAGCTTTAACTTCACATGACCGAAGCCTACTGAAATACTTTGTAAGAAATTTGGCACTTATAACACCTTTATGATGCTTGCTCTTACTGCAAATTATTGGTTCACAGAACATGCTACCACCCTCAAACAACAAAGCAATACATGGATGATGATGTGACAATGGAACACAGGCGATCGGCATGCGAATGGTATGAATGCGACCGGCGCTGACCAACACTCCCAGGTCTAAATGCACAGATATACCCAATGAAGCGGACGGGGGAGTGACCGCCAGCTGTAGCTCAATTGGTAGAGCATCGGATGCGTAATTCGAAGGTTGCAGGTTTGGTCCCTGCCGGCGGCAAGTTATCTTTTCATCCACTTTACTTTCTTCACATTTATATCATAATTACTACAAATAACATTCCCTATACTGACCTTGGCATTATTGTCTTAGTTCTCATTAATATTGTGTCTAACAAAGAAAAACGATCCTTTAAAAATTCCCCTTCTTTCCTTCAGTCAATGGAATACATGATGTTTTATCGAATCGAGTTAAGCTTTACAACTAAGAATGAATCCGTTTGCTACTATTCTGTCAGTCAATTGTCTGCTACGTATGAACACCTGCACTTGCAATTACAATGCACTGATTTCAGGAAAACCAGAGAAGCTGCCAACAGTGGACCAGTGTTGAGGATGAACCGATGTCACTATACGTGTTGGTGGTCAACCATAACCCAGCACTTTGGGGAAAAAGCAGTTGTGCGACTTGTGTCTGTGGTAAATCAGCCAGGCGGCAAGGTACCTGCTAACAGTAACAAGGCAAACGAACCATCGACTCAGATGCACTGGAGCTGTCAGGATAATCAAAGTTAGTTCTGTAAACTTCATGACGCAGAACTAGGTCTGTGAAGCGAAATGTTGCTATTACCTTTACCATTTGATGAGTTTAACATATCTTGTGGGTTTCCTCGGGACTGGCGTGGTTAACCATGTTATTGAACAATTCTACATGTGGTCACCGTTATTAAGAAACTGTCTCGTTAATTACTTGAAGAAAGCTGAAACTCAACAACTAGCCAAACTATCCGCCACTGCTGATGTGTGCTCAAAAGGCCACGGCCTTTTGAACGACATGCAAAACATGTTTTCCCTCGAAGCTGTTTGTTTCACAAGGGCATACGTTCACACACCTGCGCAGGCCGTCACCATTGTCACGAAATGGAAATCCTTTTCACGAACGTCTGCACTACAACGCCCTCAGCGCCCCGTCGATCGCACTTTCGGTTCACTTCACGTGAAAAGCGTTCGCCAGACGACATCGGTGTCAATGCACGCGCTAACAGATTTCATACGCGGGCATATGCCGATCCCTTTGAGCGCCGGCCATCCCTTTCTGCCTTCGCAATTACGGCGACCACATACCATCGCAACGTGAGCACCGGAGACCTTTGTGGTAAGCTCCGTTACAAAATCACACGTTCAGTGGTTCAGTCACGTGGCGCACACGATGCACACAAAAGCAAAACCTCGACGCGGTCGCGAACACGCTCGGAAAAAAAAAAAAGACAAAACTGCGGCGGCCTTGTTCTCTCGTGTACCGACGACAAAAAAAAAAAAAATGTTCAGCTGGTACCCGCACAAGGCAAGGAAGTCGACCTTCGAAACGTGGAAGACTCAACGAGCGACATGGAGTTGGGGCAGTTTGTTTTGTTTTTTGGCCTTTGCCCAGAACCTGCGATTCGAACGCCGTTTGTATTACCATACTGCGCGGTTTTTCATGCGATCAGAACAAGCCGTTGCTGATCCGCATGGCTAATGAACTCTGGAACGTTTGAGCCAAGTACGCGTGCATACGCGATGTCGCTGAGCAATAACGAAACGTCAAGCTGGCGTCCCAAGTCCCACTTATGCCCCGTGAATCGAAAAGAGATGTGGTTTAACCTCGCGCATATTTATTACGGATCGCACGTACCGCGGTCATCACTCCTCAAAGCGGAGATATCGAACGATTTTTTTGGGCAGTGTACGAGGTCGTACATACTATAGCTGTCATTAAACCATACGCTTATTTAGTTACACAAGTTCCGTGTCGTGAATCCAGCTAGCTCGGATAACAGGAACAAACACCTGCGCGATAGCAAAGAATACAAAAAAAAAAGGCAGGATTTGCCGTGCTGCGCGCGACTCATTCGACCCCCCCCCCCCCTTCCCCCCGAAAGAGATGGCAAGGACGAGGTGAAATCTGGACCAAATTAACAGCGTCGCATGTTAAAAAAAGGAGGCCGATCGTGACCTCGTGAGCCGATGACATGCGAGACTGCGGTGGACGCGTTTTGGAAAACACACACGGCGGTGTAGATAGAGGTGAGCGACACGGATTTACGGGACCCCGGAGGCGTCTGCATCGTTGCTGCAGTTTCAGATTGCTCTGTGCGTATGGACTTACCGTTCAGTTGCTTCGCTGCGGTGAGAAGTGCGGACGCTCCGGTATCCGAGTGTCCCCCATAGCGTATCGCCCAAGTCGACGGATGCTGCTGTTCCCGAGTCGTGGGGAGATGTGTAGTGTCGACGCTTGCGACGACTTCTCGATCAGCGGTGGTGGCTGCTGCTTGCGAGTCCAGCGAATGTCCTACGCTGGGGCTTTGGTCTGAAGCCGTTCGTCGCGTTGGCTGTCTGGCTGGATTGAATAAAAGAAAAAAAGAGCGGTGCGGACGCACGCTGCTGGTTCTTCTTCGGCCTTTCTTCCTGGAGCCCAGCCAGACAGCGAGCCTGCGGAGTTTTCACGCGGGGTCGCGAAGCTGCTGCCGCGATGAAAAAGAAAACACCACAAAACCGAAACATACCCACTCTAGCTTGCTAGGCCTGACGAGTTACTCGAGGAGGGTTTTATAAAATACGCCGCTAGGGTCGCTGTGTATTGGCTTTAAAATTCTTATGAGATGAGAACAAGAAAGCATTCTTTTGGCTAGGTCATTGTTACGGAAGGGTGCTGTAAAGTCCGCTGCGGAAATTTTTTCCTACGCCGCGGCTGCAGGAGGTTGTTGCAGCGGTTGGCGCCGGCGTCAGTTCCGGTGGAGAGATCACGCGCTTAGCGGACGTCGCTTTTGCGGGCGCCAGCTGGGTCTGGGTGCGCGCGCTTTCGGCAACCCGTTAATTGCGACCATGACGTACGTTTGGCGCTTGCTTACTGCCAAAAGCGTAAATTTTAAGACTGACGGCTGTACCTCAGAAAAACCGTTGCTGAAACCAACCAGACATGATATCGGGTTGGGTCGATTAATTCCTGGCTTCAATTTTCTCATGCCATGATCCCTCTTGGTTCTTTAATAAAATTTCATAGTATTATGTGTGTAATTTTTTTAACTCCATAGTTCATCGCTCTGCATTCTTGATTTACATGCCACTGAAGTCGCAACATGCCATTTATGAGCAATTTTGTTTTCATGGGCGAATTAAGCTGCTAAAATGGGCAGCATTTGCTTCTGCACCTGTAACACTTTCGCACAATGCCAACTTGAATTTAACGTCTGTGGCGTTGTGGTCACAAATTTCACCTTACCAGCATTTGGGAAAATTTGAAGTACATATCGACACTGACCCACATACTTCAAACCCTATAAACAAAAACCTGTTAAAAATCGCAGACACGTTGGAAAATAGGGAAAACCTCCCCAAACATGGCAGTGGTGCTGCCGCTTTAATTCAACGGTACCTTCCAGATAATTCTGATTTGCAACGTTTCCGTCAGCCCTGAATTACAAACGGAAGCAGACTTGATGAAACAGAAAAAAGACCTTGTCTCATCAGTGCTCTAGAGGAACATTGGCTGTCACCATCAGTCACACATTACAGCCTTTTTTTCCACATTTCCTAAAGCAGCAATTTTACCACGTGTGTTGCTTGCATAGAATTTTTTTTTATTACATATCTGTACACTTGAGCTTACCAATACTCTGGTGTAACAGTGGCTGCCACCACCAAACAAATCTTGCAGCATTTTTCTGTTACTTGAAGCAGCAATTTCACCACAGGTGTTACTTCCACTGAGAACATATTTTACCAGTTCTGTACAGGCAGTCTCACCAGTGCCCTGGTGCGACGTTTCTTCTGTGGGGGATTGGCCAAGACAGAGGTTAATGTAAATGTAAACATTAGGACAGGACATGGCGATGGAAAAAATTCCCATTCTTCGAAATAAAATAACGCAATTTTATCACGCGGATAGAATAAATACAAAAAGAAGAAATTTTTTACCAATAACAAAATAATTCCTAATATATGATTAAAATATTTGCTGGTTTTCTGAAGCACCGATTCTGACTAACAAGGTATCCTCCTCAATTGTATCACCCAGGGCTTCGCAGAGGGCCCCACAGATGTTCCTATTGCTGTAGCCCAATGAAGCAGCGCCAAAAGAAAGAATATTTTGAGCATTTAGGGGAATTCTTTACTTTCTGAATAAAATTTCCAAGTGCTTTTTTTCTTTGGTTTGTCCACCATCACCAACCATATACTCTATTATTTTTTTCACATTTACTGATGCAGCCATTTCACCATGTGTGTTACTTCCACCGAAAATTTCTTTTATTAGAGTCCTGTAAACCCAGCCTCAACTGTGCCTCCGTGTAACATTCGTTGCCATCACCAAATATACAAGCCTTTCTTTCACAGTTCCTGCAGAAGCAATAGGTAGATAGCAAAATGGCGCGTTGTCTGCTATAGCACTTCTGGTCATGGAACCTTCAAGGCTCAGCTCTTCGCTGCTTCAAGTTGTGTGCGGTTCAGTGTATTTGGGGAGGAGGCAAGATAACTGGTAACAACCGCATCACAGAAAGTACGTGCTTTCTCCCCGATTACACTGAATGGCACACACCTTGAAACAGCGAAGAGCTGGGCATCGAACCGGAAGACGTCATTTTGCTATCCACCCATTACACCACGAGTGTTACTTTCACTGGCGAATTAATCTTACTAGTTCTGCAAACACGGTCTTGGCAGCACCCCAGTGCAACGTTGGCTGCCATCATGAAACAAATATTGCCGCTTCTTTCGCATTTCCTGAAGCAGCAATTCCACTACACGTGTTACTTGCACTGGAAATTTGTTGCACTAGCCCTGTATACCCAGCTTCACCATTGCCCCAGCATAGCATTTGTTGCCGTTATAAGCATTTCTTTCACGTTTCCTGAAGCAGCAATTTCACCACAAGTGCACTACTTCCACTGTAAATTTATTTTATTACACTCCTGTACATCCAATGCATACAGCCATGCCATAATCTTTTAAATGGCCAAAGTGACAAGTGCCTGCTTAACAGATCGCAACGAAAAAACTTGAGAAGCCACCACACCAGTGCATAATTCAGGACGACGCCAGAGCACAACAGCATTCAAAACCGAAACTGCATTCTTCATGTCTTTGGTTTCACATCCAATCACCGACGAGACACATCCCTCAAAGCAGAACTGAACGTAACAGACGCGGTACACAGCACACTGTTGGTTGCCCCGGTGCGACACAAGCTACAGTACGGTGAAAAGAAAAAAAAAAACGACAACTGTAACAAATGCCCCTGAGCAGTGAAACAACCGTCAGGTTTTGCTGCAATGGCATTGTTGAAGTCCACTGAAGTGGCAGTGCCCAGCCTTTCCAATAAAAAGACAGCAAAAAAGAGAATGTGTGCTGGGCACCTTCGGTGCCCCACGAACGAGCAGTGCAGTACGGTCGGTGGTTTGAAGACGGCGTGCAGCATGGCAAAACTTCTCGGCAAATTGTCGGCCACCGTCGCTCAACAAACCTCGCGGACGGGCGGTGCCCGTCACATTCGCAAAGCTGAGAGCAACATTTTTTATACGAGTCCGGCAGGGTAAATAATTCAACACGTGGCACACACATTTCTCACACAGACAGTGGTTCGACCACCGAAAGCGCAGGCAGTGTCGTCGCCAAACTTTTGTACAGGTGGCACCAAGCAGAAAAAAATGGGAAAACAAATACGGTGAAGAACTGCGGGACAAGACTTCACGCACGGCTACTCTCGGTCCCGACCAATGCATCGCAGACTAGCCGCTGCCAAGCGTGTCTCACCGGAAACGCATGCCGCCTTCCCAAGTGCGACATGGCACGCAATGTAGGCATGAAGAAAAATAGAGAGAGAAAAAAAAGACAGTGACAATGTGTTACAAAAAAAACAAAAAGAGCTCAGAATGACAGTTTCCGAAGGCAATGACCACATGAAAACATTCTGCCACATTCCTGAGGTGCACCTCTCTTGACTAGCAAATGCAGTTGTCACGTGGAGCTGGTTTAGCTAGACAGCAATGCCATCCGATGAAGGAAAAGAGGTAAAAATGAACATTTCAGTAACAACGAATGTCATGACCCCAGTTGAGATGCCAACAATGCGCGCCTATTTCCAGCTTAGAAACACAGAAGGCATATTCTCTCCCCATTCATTCGCTCTCGTACCAATAAGATACCAAGGACATCCCATAAAGAAACCGACACCGCTTACGTCAACTACGGAGAAGATGGCATGCAACTGCAAAGTGTAGAAATGCCACAAGAAAACCCTGCACACGTTGCACTCCAATGCAAATGACAATAAAGGCAAGAAGGACTAAATATATCCTATAAGATCTGTGGAAGAAATAGAATGGAGAGAAGACAACAATACTGTTTGTGCTCCCAACAAACATTGCACCCTCCGTAGAAATCGTAATCCCCGCCAAACATCCAACAAAACACAAGTCACGCGTCCTTCAGAGGTAAGTCTTCTTACCGGTTTGTTCTTGCGCTAATCAGTACAGACATAAAGACACGACCACTAGCTTTTCACGCCCTTGTTAGAAACAGCTTGTAAAAAACAAGCTGAGAATGATAAAGTTAAAAAAAAAGAAATCAGACAGTATTCTTTTAAAGGTGACAGTGTCATTGGAGATTTCGGAACAGTATTCTATAGACACGAGGTCAGCTAAGGCATCCGGTGATGCTACTTCGGTTCGAAAATTCAGTGACGGGGCCGGTTTTCATCCGCGCACCGAAATGCGACATCTTGCGCGGGTGCGACCTAGTGCAGCAAGAGCCATCCTCTCGTCGTGGATATAATCCACAGAATGTCCGATTGGTGGCACCGGTGTCGGGCAGTGGACGAGCCTACACTCTAGTCCTGGAGACACGTACACCCACACGTGATCCACTCTCACGAAAAAGAAACAACGCTCAGTCGTTGAGGCAACTGTTCAAGGCGGTGGCATTGCCGATATCAACGGCCAGTCCAGCAGGGTGCTAAATGCCCAAGGGAGCTGCACACATTCCGTGGTCGTGACGTAGCTAGCCCATCGTAGAAGGGAGAGGATGCTTTGATCAAACACGCGTGGTCACGCCTCTCCCCGGAAGTCATCGAACGTTGCGATAACGAAGCAACCACCATATCACTTTTTTTTGTGCATTATCTTGTGCAGCATTTCGATGCCAGCACGAGGTGAGGCAGTGATGCCCGTTGCAGTACCAATGGTGTAGCGGTGCGACCAAATATTTTTTCCACTTACAACAGTAGGCAGTGTCATCGTTCAATACAGCTGCATCGCACATGGCCAGGTAGAGAGATCGGGGAGGCTGTGGTCATCGTCGCTGCAATTGGCTTTTCCCCACCCGTCACACGACGCGACGGGACTTTCACACCGGAGGCATACGTAGCGGCAACGATCGGAGCAACCGCAACACTTGACACGACGGCATCATGCCCGAACGAAACGGTGAACTGCAGGCGACGAGTGTGCAAGCGACGCAGGTGTAGCTCTGATAACGCAAGCGTGATGAAACAGTGGTCCCCAAACCGCGCCGGTGACGGTCACAACCAACAGCCCCTGTCGGTCACAGTTCGGCAACGTCGTTTCCGGCCCCCGTAGTGGCAATGACCGACTATAACGGGTCTGTGTCGTGCATCAACGGCAACGTTCCACAGTCGCTGCTACGCTTGTGAACGACGTCGTGGTGGAAGAGCTCCAAGCCCCCGACACGGACGGCCTGGTGCGTTGTCCGCGAGCTGCCCACGCTGCGTGACGAGCCACTGGCCGCAGAAGCGGACATTGATGCGGCAGCGGGTCCCGTGTTATCGGGGATGAATGCCGCCACCAGCAATGCCAGCATCACCAGCAGGGCACCGAAAACAAAGGGTGGTCCAGGAATAAACTGCAACGAAATGGGAAAAAACAGAACAGAACAGTCATGTCAGTCAATCAAAGAATCATTTTATTTACCACTTCATTGAGCGGAGGGTAGGGGAAGAAAAAAAATTGGCCGCGTATCTGCGTGCTCCGCTGCATGAGATATGGACGCCATCTGGCAACACGTCGGGAAACATGAGCTTGTGCAGAGGGTTTCCTTCCTCCATGGCAGAGGGCGTTCGTCGGCGCGCATATGGCATTTTCATCGCAGCCGCATTTTCAGCATAGCTTAAGAAACTCGGGTCTTTAGAATTGCGTATCTATGTATTTTCTATTAAAGGAACACATCACCAAATACTTACCTAGTGATGTTACGCCTAAGATATGCGTAATATTCACTTTTTGATCGACAACGTTCACAAGTATGAACAGCCGTACCAGTTCAAGAGACAGCGGTAACCACTTGCGGTAAGCAAGTGGTTCAACTTTGGCCGGGTGGCTGAATTGGGTGACAGACAGACAAACAGAAAGACGGACAGACAGACAGACAGACCAAAATTTCTGCGTTTAAGTTCCCCAAGAAAGACTATAGTCTTTAAAAAAGTTACGGCAGCTCTGCACTAGTGGTGCCAAGCCTGAAGGTATTGCAGAGCTGGGCGGCCTTCTTTGTTTCTCTAAAGCTCTCTCTTTCTTTTTCCCTGGTCTCTCTGTTTTTTCTGTCTTTCTTTCCTGTGTTTATTTATTTCGCTTTATCTATTTCTTTCTATTTCTATCTCTTCCTCTTTCTGTCTACATCTTTCTCTCTCTTTGATTATTTCTCTTTCTTTCTCTCTATTTCTCTTTTTCTATGCTATATTTACTCTCTCCCCTCCTCCTCACCCCCACCTTCCTTTCCCACCCCCCTTGCTATACTAGTACAAGGCTATGCTCTGTTTGCGTGCCTGGATAGCCAAGTGGTTATGACACTTGCCTTCGGATCGTGGGTACACGAGTACGAACCCCAGCTCGCCAAGAATTTTTCTGTTTCTTTTTCTCTCTCTCTCTCTCTCTGTACTCGTTCTCTCGTCGATCAGAGTTATAGCCTCCCACACCAGACAAATCAGCGGATGTCATCTCGGAGCGAAGGAGAAGATGAACAGCACGAAGAGAGCGCACACTGGTTCATGACGATTATCATTTCTGTTCCCCCATCGTGGACCAATTCTTCTTTTCGGACCTACAACTAGCCTTTGGCTACAGGTCCGACAAGTGTTTGCTATCAGTATGTACAATATGAAATAAAAATTTTTGGTTTGATTACATTTGATTTGATTAAACAGCTCCATGGTTAAAAGCTCTAGTGAGCGTGACTATGCTTCTCAGCCTATTAGAGTTCAACAAGCAGTGGCGGCAAGCATAGGCTGTGCACATATACATCAATCAAAAGCACATACACTATGCATGTATACAATTGTCAAAAGAATGCAGCAAGTAACAACAATTTAGCATAACAGAAAATCCAGTACATCACACCCAAAAACTAATTAAGATTAAATAAAAAGTCACAGTTTCACCGCAAGGTCAAAGCAATGAACGTGATAGCAACAAATTGCAATGTCACGCGAACACCAAGCAGCTCGAAATGAGCAGTGCACTGCTCAAGCACAAAGGATGCACGAAAATAACACACGCAGGACATGCGCGAACCAACAGCTGTCACAGTTGTTACTTCTTTGTGTTTGAGCAGCATGCTCCTTTTGCAAACGCGGCCGTTGCAGTGAGCGAAGCATTCTTGCACTCGGTAACTTTAACGCCAGCTTTCCAGTGAAAGCACAAGACGGACATTTTGCCCCCATCATGAGATAAGCATGCGCGCATGGGCGACTACGCCCTGTATAGGGCAAAGTACAGTTGTTAGCGGAGTGCGCGCACCGCAACGAGTGAGGCAACAACCTCTAAAGCGCCCTTTGCGCCATCTCGTTGGTAATGCAGAAAACACGCTGAAATGCCCCCGAGAGCCGCATTCCAGCAGCAGTAAATGGTGCACATAAATAGCTCGCCGTTAGTATACTGAGGAACGTGCGCTCCGTGGCCTAGCCGTTCAACGCCACATGCTGTGGAGCGAGGGGTCGCCCGTTCGAATCCGCGCTCCGTAAAGTACTTCTCTGACTTATTTTTCTTTGTAGCTTTTATGTATAGTACTAACACTATCACTAATTTTTTTTTCCTCTCGAACATCCCAGCAATGGAACCACGTTCCCAATGACATTGTCACCATCAATGATAACAAACTTTTTTGCAAAGCCGTAGCTAACGCTGTAAATACAGGAATCAATATCACGTTTCTTCATAGGCCTTGAGAGTACAATCAATAAATAAATAACCGAACTATGGCAATCATGGTACCAATAAAAGAAGTGCACAGTGTTCATCTTCCGCGGTTATTGCACTCACCCTAAGCTCATTGGGCACCACAGATCCATTGGAAAGGGGCGGGGCAGTCATGGGCGGTGCCTCGTTGAGGTCTACGTGGAAGAGGTAGAAGATGAAGCCAAACACGGCAGGCCCCAGACCGTTGCAGAGCCCACGCATGCCCGTGATCATGCCTTGCACCAGGCCTGCGTGCGGAGAGTACGATACGACACCGGTGAAGGCCACGAGTGCCGCCACGCATGCAAGTAACGATTGTTTGGAACAGGTACAACGAGGCACATCTGTCAGTTGACAACTTTAAAGGGACACTAAAGAGAAAAACGATTTTTCTCATATCAGTAAATACAATTTTACAATATGGAAAGCACCCCTCATACTGCGAGAAGACGCCTGGCAAGAAAACGCGAGAGAAGAAAAGACGAGTGGCAACACCGTCTTGAAATTCCGCACCAGCTAGCTGTGACATCATAGATTTTGACGATGTCTTCTAGAGCCTATGTGATCATTTGTCACTAAAGATAATTTATATTGTGTTCTGAGGAACACAAAGTCTTAACATAGCAAGTGTCAGAAAATTCCATAACCAATGCGGCCAAAATATGCCAAAAAGACTGAAATTCATGATGTCACACTGACGCTGACATTGTGAAGTTTCGGTGCGAAATTCAAACATTAAATTTTGGCCTTAAATTCCTCTTCTAATAATTAACGTATACAGTCGATCCTGGATATATCGAACTCGAAGCGGACCGTGAAATAGTTCGATATATCGATAATTCGAAATACGAAATATGCGTATTTAAGGCTTGTAATTAAAGCACTGCAGGGCTCGACACAGTTTCCGGCAGGGCTCGACACGTCGTTAACTGTACCGATGAAGTCACTCGCTGTGCTCCCGTCCGATAATAAGTCGCAAAATTCACTGACGCACCGTATGCCGTAGTCGGCGGTCATGACGCGCCCAAAGTCATCACCTGGCACCAAGGCCCGTAAGGAAACAGTGCACGACGGTGCTTCACTTGACGTCGTTCCAAGCACTGGTCATCATTTTTATCACTATGAGCGGGACAATGTTTAGTTCGACTCCCGAATGACGATTTATCAAGAACGAAGCGCGAAGTACACATTCCGCAAGAGACAACGCTGCACAAAGAAACATTTCTCCACAGTCGACATGTTAGCGATACCGATGGCACTTGTGGCTTTACAGAAGGCAGCCGCTACTTTGGCGAGAAATGCGAAAAAAGCGTGCCTCTGAGATCTGCGTTTTAAAACCGAAAACACTAAAAAATACGTCACGACATTGCGGATCTCGAAGGCCATGCCTTGCGGGCCCGCATGCCATCGTGCGCGAACAGACAAGGAAGGGAATGCAAACATTACAACAAGGCTGCCAAGTCACTTTGAATTCTCATTTTGGTGCCCTCGGCAATCAGCCTCTTTGAAAAACACTAGCCCATGCGTTAAAACCTGCGGATCGCGCGTCAAATATAGCGGTGAACCGACAAGCGCTGCGCAACGAACCCACGAAACACGAAACCTCTATGAAACGTTTTATAGAGGTTTATAGAGGTTTTAAACGTTTTAAAGACGTTTTATAGAGGTTTTGTGTTTCATGGGAACTAGAGCAACGCAATTTCGTCACCTGTGCGCGACGAGGGATTGGAACTTATAAGAACGCGGCCGAAAAATGATCAATAGTTGTTAGGAAAAATGCACTTTCTGGGCTTTGGCGCGGGGCAGTGTTCGATATATCGGATGTTTAGCTGTGCGGGAGTTCGATATACGTGCACACCAGCCCCATACTTTTGCATGGGAAATTCAAGGGGATTTCTCAACTGTTCGATATAGCCAATAATTCGATATATGCGAGTTCAATATATCCGGGATTGACTGTAATTGCAATATTAATGAAAATAGAGTTCTGTAAGAATAACTTATCAGTATAAATTGCTTTAATGTTTCACTTTGGTGTCCAAGGATGCCATGACTTTTGTAAGGTTTTGTGCGATTCGGGAGTCACACATGTTGGCATCTACAAGAGGCAGCGCTTCTAGACACAGAGCTTATTTAATAACACTTTGTCACAGATGCCAATGTGCTCAGTTCTTAGGCATGCGACACCTTGAGAGATTGATAGCATCCCTGTAAATGACTAAGCAATAATGCTTGCCTTAAGATACTCATTTGGTGGCAAATTGATACAGATCAGAAAAGACTTACGTAGTAACTACATCATACTATACTTACTACTAGATAAAATTGAGAGAGAGAGAGAGAAGGGCAGAGAAGTTAACGAACTTAACAATTCAGTTGGCAACTGAGCAATAAGCAATGAGGTAAAGGCAGGAAAATGAAGAGGAAAGGAAACCTGTCCGCATAGCACTTCATTCAGTTGAGAATAATCTAACTACATGATGCATATGTAGTATATCTTCCTTTTATGCTTCATATACAATTTCTTTGTTGTAAATGCAAGCACTCTGAGAAATCTTTGTAGCACTGCTTGCTATGTGTGAGATAGAGTAGAGGATATAACAACAAACGCATTTTCGCATCAAGTGCGACTTTGTTACGACGGAGTTAAACCACGTATGCTGGGCTTAGGAACGTTACGCAAGTTTCCAAGCATGTAAAAGTCGGTTCGACAGATTAGTGCCAAAAGCAGATCACACACCTTGCTTGTCCGCCTCGGCATGTGTCGAGACAAAGGAACTGATGGCTGGATAGGTGATGCTTGCCACGGCAGCTAGGCCACCAGCTGACCACATCATCCTGGGATGAGAGAATCGCAACAGAACGACACACCAGACTTGGTGTACAGTTTAACCCACACGGCACACTCAACGGGAAACTTAAAGGGGCCTAGCAACACTTTTCGAGCATGGTCGAAAAACGCTGACGATCGCTAGTAGAGGCTCCTGAGAACACGCGAGCCAAACATTATAGCGCAGCACGCGGCCTGGAATTCACAATTAATTCTTAAAGTCAGCTTTACATCGTTCCGTCTTCTTTCGACAAACGATGCCATAAACCCAAATGACCGTGCCATAAACCCCAAGTCCACGGCCATTGGCTGATTTGAACATCATGAGCTGCACAGTTATCGCAGTTACCGTGGGATGCCGTGACGTGCATTCGATGAAAAAAGAAAAGGAAGTGCTCAAGGTCATGACGCGTACTGACAAAGGAGTGTAATTTCTTGCCCCCTTTGTCATCCCCCCCCACCCCTTGCGTAGCTTTCCACATGCTCGCTGGTACACAAGGAGAGAAAAAGCACGTAAAGTGTGCAACCAATTCCTGTAACTCCTCATACTTCACCGATTCTAAAATTTTTTTTTGCAGCAGTCAATACGTGAGGCAATAAACTTCTTTAATGAAGCCATTCGACAATTACTTGGAAAAGTGTTGCAAGGCCCCTTTAAGACATACTTGTGGGCTAGTTCGCTTGTCATGACACCTTAGGGCAGCATGCGCAGTTAACAAGGACAACACAGGGACACTTCGAGGATGAAGCGCTCATCTTCGTTGCCTCTAGTGTGCTTTGTCCTGCTTCGCGCTACAACACCTCAACAAAAAAAAATGGGAAATCAACTAGCCCGAACCACTACTCTTTTAACTACATAAGAACAGACAAAAGATGTAAGCGCTGAATTGCCTTTTGGTAGCACTTACGGCAATGCAGGACACCGAACGCACTATCGACCATAACGAGGGTGGCACAATTTATTCTGCACATGACAACACGTTGAAGATAATGTTTCCTGGTTTCAGTTTTTTTCTTATAGCCAGAACCGGAAATGCAGTGCATTTTTCTTGCTAAAAAAAAGGATGTGCGTTTGGTTTCTAAGTAGTTTATACATTTGTATCTCTGTTGTAAACTCCCCCTGCTGTAATGCCCAAGGACAATGCGGGGTTATTCTTGAATAAAGAAAGAAAGAATAAAGAAATACACAACAGTTACCTTATAGTACTTTAGGCTGACAAAATGTGGTTGTGCATTTTATTTGGGCACGCACTATAATTGGGGCAAACACTACCAACTCAGTCAACAATGCGTTTTTTTTTTTCTGCCCTTCACTTAGTTTGACCCTCTGGATAATGCGGCCATTTCATGTAATCCTTTCAAAGTTAAATTAACGGAATTCAACCGCATTTGAAAGGTATGCCGGGGGTTCTTTTCATCGGTGACATGCTAATCCAGGCCAAGTCGCAGCAAAAGCTGTCTTAACCAATGCCCACATTTACAAACCAACCTTACACTTATACCACGTTTTCTTTATTGTTTTGTCCACTGTTAACACACGATAGGGGCACGAAAGTGGTAAGCAGGGCAAAAGATGGTTTGTGAATACTGGTGTAATCTCTTTAACCCTTTGAGGGTTTTCGCCCTACATGTACAGCATTGCCTGTATGTTTAAAACGTGCGCCTTTTTAACACGAAAGTAGGGGTGTGCGAATATTCGAGTTTCAAATTCGAATCGAATACAGTAAAAGCTCGTTAATTCGACACCCGTTAATTCGGAAATTCGGATAATTCGGACGGCTCTATTGGTCCCGGCCGAAGTGCATGTTAATCTATGGGACCAAACCTTCGTTAATTCGTCAGAATTGGGCTCCGCACCGCTTAATTCGGACAAATTCTGACGGCTGCCGCTACACAAATGTATGGTAAAGCAGCGCTGGCACCACTGGGGCGAAACCGAAACTTGAGTGACATCGCCATCGTCATCAACTAGTGGGAGCGATCGCAGCGTCACCGAACGTCGGCGTCTTTCTTCGCTCCACTGCGCCTCCGACGCCATTTTCCCTTGTGTTGTGTCGGCACCGTCTCTTCTTGCGGACTTCTTGTTTTCTTCCCGTTGTGACCGTGTTTAGATGTGAGGCCCGAGCATGCGGCAGTAGCCGACGGTGGCATCGACGAGGTGTCAGCCGAGTCCACCGACGGTGACTGCCCGACCTTCGATGCTGTCCTTCCCACAGATATGACACTTCAGGACTACATCGCGATTGATGATTGTGTCGCCACGACTGGTCTCCTGCCCGATCAAGAAATTATTAATGATGTCGCGACCTCATCGCACCTCACGGGAAGTCTCGGAGGCGCTTTTGATATTAGAGGGCGTTTGCCTGAGCACTTCCGACAGTTTGCGTGCTGTTGGCCATTTGGAAAAGTTAAGAAAAATTGTAATGTAAGCCGGAATCTGCGTGAAAACGCAGACGACCATTACAAAATACTTCAGCAAATAAAGGTATGCTTCTCCAACTTGATTTTAATGTTGTTTTTCCTGTTCATTCGTTAATTTGGCATTCGGTTAATTCGGACATTTTTTCCGGTCCCGTGAAATCCGAATTAACGAGCTTTTACTGTAATATCTAATCAAATAATTCTATTCGACTTTCGAATACCTGGTATTCAAAGTTTCGAATAATTCGAGAGGACGAATACCTAAAACGCGACAAAAACCAATGGTGCAACTCTGTTAGGGTGGCCGGCTGAAACTAACGTTAACATCGTTACAGTAGGCCTTTCGTTGAAACTTTCACAGATATCCTGGTTCAAAAGTGACGCATGAGACAAAAAAAAAAACGCATGAGAAAATTGTCAAGCCCTTATCAACTTCGCTTCCGAAACGGAGGCATGGGTTTCTTGCGTACTTCGGTCGCGTATGCCGCAACCGCTGCAAAACGTCCCGATTTCGGCCCACCAAACCCTCGGTGCTGGCCTTACATGTGAAAACTGGTTCACGCTGCACAGTCGCCACTGCCGCACCGAATCACTCGTTCAGAAACTTTCATCGTTCCGGCGCGCAGTTTAAACGCTGCCGAGAACAGGCGCCCGAAGATTTTTGGGCACGGAGAATTCATGACGATGAAGCACAATATTACCATTGTCAGATCAGCCGTATTGCGCAACCATATGGGGAAAAAAAATAGCTGCCATGCCCCCCCCCCCCCCTCCCTTCGGTTGGCCGTTAGGAGATTAGGACATTACGAGTGGCGCTGCTGACTGGAACCGTGGCTCTACTATCAACACGCCAAGCGCGCGCATAAAAGCCTTAAAAATAAACCCTCCCGAACAAGCACGTAATAAAGATGTCACCACGCCGTAGCGTCCCTCATTTTTCCTTTGTATTGCCGTAACTGGAGGTACGCGTTTCGTGTAAATATACATTATTTGATATTTGATTCGACATTCGATATTTTTGGCCACTATTCGGCACTATTCGATTCGAATTCGATTCGAGATGAAATTTCACTATTCGCACACCCCTACACGAAAGTGTTCTTTGCTGGGGTCCACCACGGCTCCACTGACGTATTTCCGTCACGGATATGACGTTGTAAAATATAAAGACTAACATATGGCAAAGAAAGAAACTAGAAGGAAAAGTTCCATCACCGGGAGTCGAACTTACGACCTCTCTATTCCCAGTGCGCAGCGCGAAACGACTCCGCCCCAGATGCTCCGAGCTACTTGCCGTTCTTCACGCGACATTACAATTTGTTGCTGTAGCATTCATTCCTTCGCCCTTGGGGCGAAACAACGCACAGCAAACGCTCAACTACGTCTGTGAAGACACGTTTCACTTTCGTGTTATACCGATTCCTATGACAGAGGGATCAACCATGTTTTTTTGAACATTTCTCTAGCTTGGTGTGTGCTGCCACACTTCGGGAACACGTGCAATTTTTTTCATGCACTGATGTCTCTCCGTTGTGTATTTTTTTTTTTTTTGCTTTCCAAAGCGGCATGGCGGCTTTCACTCGCACATCAGAACATACACACGCAGTGCGGCTGGTTTTGGTTTCATCCTTCAGGTGGCTATCGCTTCTCGCGCCTACAAAGCTGATGGCTGTCTGGTTTCTGATCTCTCAAAGGGTGACCGCTTGTTACTCTCTCATTTATTGCTGCTCGGGGCGCGATTACATCTGCTTTCGTGCAGCACTAAATTACACAAACGATGCCGCCGTGGCTGCGTTTCCCGTTTTGGAAACTCAGAAAAACTAACTCCATCTCGTTGGCGATTATTATAGCTTTTTCACTCGTTTTGCTTTCTGGACGGGCGCACAACCATACAGTTTTCTTCCAAGCACTCACTCATGCAGTTCGCTTACACTATGCATGTGCACACCGGTTGCTCTGCTGCTAGTGAGTCGAGCGGCGATTCTGCCAATGTGGACTATTCCCCAAGCGTATTTTTGTATGTCTGTGAGTTATGTTTAATACAACGCATGATTTTTATTTATTAAAAATCGCAGAAGTGTTTTTTTAGGATTCTGCTTGACATTACTCACGAATAAACCATGTGTACATAACAACAAAAATGATTTTTTTTTGTCACTTTACGGTCACGCAATATATTTTGGACAATATTTTTCTGAAATAGAATCGTCTGAATAATTTAATTCAGCAATAAAAAAATTAGACATTTTTGGAGTGCATTTCGCGAAAAAATTGGACCCTCAAGGGGTTAAAAAGCATGTTAACACCATAAACAAGACAAGGAAAATGGGAGATAAGTACAAGGTTTGTTTGCAACTACAGTCTTAATACACCTAAAACTATTTCATTATGCTTCCTTGTGCTTTAATCCTGACAGTGCAGATATATACACTGTAACTGCTTTTGAGCTCTACGAAAGTTAATGTGACCAGTAGGCTACCAAAGTATTGAGGGAGGTTAAATGGTTGATAACGAGTTTAGAATGATAGAGCATTGTATGAAAGCTCTCTTTACATTAATTTCACGATAACAGGTTGGTTATTCAAGATGGGAAAATAGGTGGATACATTATTATATTTTCTTAAAGCTGCACCAAAACCTCAGTGCAAGTACATCGATGCCAACATTACAAATTTCCTTTCTTTTTCGTTTTTTTTTCGTGGGGCCACTGTTGCTAACTGAGGGCTCTTGGACCTTTCTAAATTACGGTGGTGCCAAATTCCCCTCTGGGCAATATTACGAGATAGCCCTTCAAATCAGGGCACACCCAGGGTTTGCGACACTCACCAGCGTTGTGAGCCGAATCCGTACCACACGAGCTGCAGCATCTCGAAGAGCAGCCCCACCATGATTGTGTGCTTGCTGCCCACCGTCTTCATCAGCAGCGTCAGCACCATTGTCTGCACAAGCGGCAACAACGTCACGAAAACATCACGAGTGGACACACCGATTTGTGGAGAAAAGATCCCGGCACTCTCGCATGACCATCCGATAGCGCGCGGTGGCCGCAACGCCAAAGAGCATTTCGAAACTATTACACGTCCGGGATACGCCCTGCCTGACATAGCGACAGAACGGACAGTGTCTGCATTCCGCGATATATGTGTATGCGTCTGTACCGCGATCTGCTACAGAACGAAAACTGACACACGGTACGGCCGCGTGGAGCCGATCGTCTCCTGGGTAGTTGCGTGGAGCGCGTCGCCTACTCGGCTCGCGCCGTCACTGCCGGGCCGCCTGCCGTACCTCACGCGCGCATTTGTCGTGGGAGTGTTCTTCGTGCCCACTTCACTCCAGACCGTGCACAGATGCGGTGAGTAGCTTGTTCGGTTAACACAGCGATGTCGTGCTTCCTCCGCGATGCTGTAGCGGTCCTGGCAGCGGACGGAGGCGTGTTGGGTGGTCGCCGAATAAAAGCATGCAGTATGGTTACAACAGCGCTACGCTTGCTGTACCGTACGCGTGCTTTTAGCGTGATAGCGTCAATGCAGCGAGGTTTCGTGGCGTCCGCGAACCGCAACGCCCAACTCCGCAACAGCGATCTGCTTTCGTTTCTACAAAGCGGCGCGCGCTTGAACACGGCCCCGCACGACGACGTGGCAGGGATCGGCGGCCACGCGCGTTCAGATTGTTGCCAAATAAAAGCGTGCTGTAGGCTTAAAGTAGCGCTGCACTGCACGCGTGCCTGAGCAGATAGCTGAAGATACTTATTGTGATAAGGTTGTCGGCACTAAGTCATGCTGGTGCGTTCGTCGGTGGCCGCCGCCTCGCCTTCGTTCTTTCCCGATGCTTACCTGCAAAGGCGCCGCCGCAATCGCACGGAAGTCGGAATCGGTGATCGACCGATCTCCGCATTTTTCGAAAAGACGGAAAACCTTTGGCGGCACATTGTGGCGTCGAGAATTTCAGCAGTGCAGTAAAATTTTATGCCACAAAAAGTTATCGCGGTACGCAGGGTACACACTAAATGGTAGGCATAGGGCGAACCACTACGGCTTAAGCGGTCAGCGAATGCATTGGGCTCTATGGGACTCGGTCGGGGATTCATCGCAACTACGCTTTAACCGTTAGTACGTTTAAAGCGGCTACGTATTAACGAAGTTTGACAGTAGCAACCCACCTGTGCAATGACGGAGAGGAGGCCGACGACGGCGATGAACAGGGCAACTTCCTCGGCCGAGAATCCCATCAGCTGTTAATGAGGAAAGAAGGACACCGCTTGTAGACGGGAAAAGAGGGCAGGCACCACCCGATGGCAAGAAAACTCGAGTGATCATGTGTCATATGACATTATGACGTAGCAAAACGTTTTCTTGGGCTAGTCGGTTCATGACTTCTGAAGAAAAATTGTAGGTCAAAACAGACAACACAAGGGCATACAGGTACAAAGGACTGGTGCTAACTTCCCACTGTTGTTTCTTCAATAAACAACAGTTGGAAGTTAGTGCCAGTCCCGCGTACCTGTCTGTCCCTGTGTCGTTCTGCGCTACGATTTTCCTTCAGAAGTCATTATGACATGATGTCGTCACATGCCATTATCTCATAATGTCACGTGACATGGATGTCACGAAAGTATGGTCATCCACATAGTCTTCGCATCCAGAACCAATGCGCTCTTGCATTTGGTGCATGTAAGGAGGCTTTGGTGCCTTTGTGACTTTTCTTATCTTCATTACTTCATTTTATTCGTTTTCATTGTCCCAGTTAATCATTATTGCATTAGTTGCTCAATCACACTCGTCCACTTCGCTTTCATCCCATCCATTGTTGCCGGATGACTGACGGTCATTCAATGACAGCTGTGCATCGCATAGCATTCATTTTTGTGCAGTGGCACACAAGTTTCTAATTGCTGCATCAGATGAGTTACTAGCCCTGTTTTATATATTGCAGCTAAAGTCGATGCTTGGGCATGTTTGTACGACATACTAGAAGACAAACAATGCATAAGACAGAGCACTAGAAAAACTTGTGTCCTTCATTTTTCTGGTGCTCTGTCTTCTGCGCTGTTTGTTTTCTAGTTTCAGGGATATCATTAAATTGAGAAAAGTGGGAAGGTAGGCATCCCTGCGGACATATTTAGGCCTAGTTAGCTGAAAATGATGGCGATATCTTCCAACACTGCAGCACCTACTTATGCACAAACGTCATGCACAAAGCAACAATAAATAAAGGACTGACCAGGCGGAGGTAGACGAAGAAGCAGGAGTACTGGCCGGCCTCGGGCAGGTACGACAGGAAGACTGTGACGCACAGCATCAGGATCATTGGGTCCTTGCCCACCTTGCGCAGTGCCTGCGCCGAGACGCAACGTTCGGGTGCTCGCATTTCTCAAGCGCTAAAGGAGGTCGTTCATTCCGGTGACTACAAATGGACACGCGTACAAGTCTGTCGCAATTAGTCGCTTTATTTGTAAAGCGCCCGCTTTGGGTTAGTTCTTTCGTGCACAAGTTTTAGATGCACGATTGCAGGTGCAAGGCCTGTGAACCCATCGATACACAGGACCAGGATGTCAGCCTTGTTTTACCAAAAAGATGGCATTGCAAGGAGATGTGAACCGTGCCAATCGTGAGGCACTCTGGTGTGACGATGTCTAGGTTGTGCTAGTCTATGAACGTCGACTGTCATAAGTCGCCTTTCGGTCACCAGTCACAATCGGTCACATGACTTCCGCCAATCACCAAGGGGAATGAGCCCTAAATTGAGACTGGCAAAGCACAGTCCATCTAATAAACATCAAATGGGTTCTATACAACAGGAAATTAGCTGATACATTCATTCTTTACTAGGCTTGTGCGAATAGTAAACTTTAGGTCCGAAGCGAATTCGCAGCGAATAGCGATTTGCTCAAAGCGAATTTCGAAGCGAATTCAAATAGTTTATATCACATTTTATAAAGAAAAATCAGCATATCTGTCATGACCCAACTAACCAGTGCAATATTTTTAAAGTTGAAACAAGGCATATGCATATGCCATTCTTTTTGGTTCAAAGGGAAGTGGAAGCAACGTTGAGTAGTAGCAGGATTTGACTTTCGGTAGAATGCAAGCGATAACCTGTAAAACATGTTACGTTTTAAAATTTACTATACATAGAGCATACAAGCCGGTATAACAAGCTTTTAAACTTAAAAAATGATGAATCGATGTGGGGGTAATACAGTTAAACCTCATTAATTTGAACTCGGTTATTTTAAAATCCCGCATAATTAGAAGGATTTCTGTGGCCCCGTATTTTGCAATGTAAATTAGAGTGGATAATATGGAGCGGTGGTCAGTACCAGCCCAGTTAATTCGAAAACTTTGGATGCCATGTGCCAATTCCCAAACCGTTTTAGCCGCAAATCCGCAGAAACGATGGCCCTTAGGAGCTGCAAGGCAATGCAATGTAGCGATACTAATGGGTGACAAGTGAAGCATCCCAGCCTCGCTGCTGCCAGTGCAAGAAAAAAACTAAACAAAAGGCGGTCACGTGGTCAGCTGAAATGTGCGCCTCCGGAAAAGAAGACGTGCTTCACTGCAACACAGCGGTGACACGCGGGCAGCATGACGCATGTTTCTCTCAACGTCAGCGCGTCATGATTTACCCATTCTTTCTGTAAAAATTGAGAAATTAATAAAAGGCGGTCTGACGGAATTCGCGATGTATGCGAACCTCCGATTGGCAGTTGTTCCGGCAATTTGCGCACTTGCACTGCTGACGGAGTACTTGCCTGCAACGCCTACTTCGATAACTCAGTTCGAAAACTTCAATGATCATCTTTTCCACCCGGAACACATCGCGAATTCTGTCACACTGGTCATTATTAAATTCTTTATTTTACCAGAAGGAATGGCCGAATGGTCGCATCATGATGCACTGACGCTGCGAGGAACAAGTGACATGCTGCCTGCATGTCATCACTGTGTTGCAGCAAAGCACGTCTTTTTCTCCGCAGGCACGCATTTCAGTTGACCACGAGACCGTTTTTTTTTTTCTTGCGCTGGCAGCAGCAAGGCCCACCGTTTCACCGGTTTAGCGGCAAAACTGGGGCCAGGTATTGTTGGAAAACATAACCCTTGTAGCCGCAAACTAGCAGGCAGAGCAAACGACCACCTCTGATTACTTCATGTAATTCAAAGTTCCTTGCATCCCGCTTTTTGTATGTTTGGTTCATTTGAAAACCCGCTTAGATTTTTCACAGTCCCAGTGACTTTGAATTAACGAGGTTTTACTGTATGTTCATTTAACCTTGAAGTGGGGCTTCGCGGCAGTGCGGATTTCTCTTGGAAAGGTGTATTTGTGGTATAGCACACCTCCACTGTAGTGATACCGCCTTTACAGGGGGTTACATGCAGTTTATTTGTGTCTATTCATTCACTTCGAATACTTCGAAATTTCCTGGAATTTAAATTCGTTTAAATTCCAGGCCTCTGCATATCTTTCTCAGTAAAATGAAAGCCGGTCACTGGAACACATTTTGTCAGTTCCCAGAGGTTCTGTTTAATAAGACTCCACCATAAACAAAGCAATCAGATATATAAGCAACAGGAACGAGCAGTACGGATCCCCCTAGCAGCACCAACTGTTGACACTATGTTGCCACATGTTGCGAATGTTGCCCTAACTTGCAGACGTTGCTTCAACGTTGTGGCAACAATACGTGCTGCTACGATGATGAAATGGAACCGCGCAAAAAAAAGTAGACACAGTGCAGAAAATACACAGACACGCAGAAAATACAGGACAAGTGCTGTTTGTTCTGCATTCCTTCTGCTGTGTCTACGTTTTTTTGCGCTGTTCCATTTCATCATGCAAGTACACCAACTTGCCCAACTTTCCATGCTGTGGTACTAGGGCAGATTCTTCAGCATAGCCAAAAAATTCACCGAAAATTATGATACTGCCTAATGTGAATTCTGAGTGCAGCTTCATGTTGGGGCAACGCCAACTGTGTTTGAAGTTTTGGCTATCCACAGTGGTAGCAATGTAATACCTATGTCACATGGGCACTCTTGAAAGGCCATCGAAACGCCACAACTCTATCAACTCGATAGAGTTGTCACGCTGCTACACGGCAGTTTTAAATGGCCCTTGAGTGGTTCAGGCGTTCGCCGCAAAAAGTTGTGGAGCACTGTCACTGAAAGCTAAATAATACAAATTCCCTTAAAAGCAGAAATATGTCTGTTGTTCTGTTTAAACATTTTAATAAACTGTTTACGCGCAGTTACGAATACATCTTTTCAGTTTAAGTTGTTGAGCAGCCAAACT
This sequence comes from Rhipicephalus sanguineus, assembly GCF_013339695.2. NCBI lineage: Eukaryota > Metazoa > Arthropoda > Arachnida > Ixodida > Ixodidae > Rhipicephalus > Rhipicephalus sanguineus. The sequence continues at coordinate 92,199,277 of NC_051184.2, read as the reverse complement.
GCGGCTAGCAAGACAGAGCCAGACAGCATGCACATCGCTGTTGTCGAGATTCATAATGATGACTAAAACTGCGCTGAAAACACAAAAACAAAGACGAGGAAAACAGGACTCGCACAGACTCACAACTGAATCTAAACCAACTAGCCCAACTTGGTGCTCTACTTCAGTGTTGTCGAGACTATCTGCAGTTCGCACAAGTGGCAAAAATACTTTATTAAATAATTCATAATGCTCACATATACTGCTTTTAAAGCATACTGGTTAGATTTCTTTTTTCTATTCATGAGTACGAGCACACTGTTAACTAGAGGGCACGTTTGCGCTATTTCTGCTTCCATTGCTCAATGGCCATCAAAGTTTCGATAGAGTTGTGGGGTGCTCCATTGACTCAATAGACTACTGACTCGACAGCCTTCGAAACGTCCCATGTAGCAGCTTGTGCTTGACCATTGAGTCAATAGAGTATTGTTTGCAAGGCCTTCCAAACGCCCATGTGACACAGGTAAAACAATCGTTGCATATTGCCACAGAAACTGCCAGCGCTCTAGCGATACTCACACCGCTCTGTGCATTGCAGGCGTTGCGAACCAAGCGAAACGCCAACAGCCCCGTTATGACAAGCGAAGCCAGCCACAGTGCACGTGCCAGCTCTGCATATAAACGAGCTCCGAACGAGGGCCAGCATGCGACAGAAGAAGAAAGTGAGGTAAGAGGCTAGTGGCTCGTGATATTGACAGACTCCGTGTTCACTCTCTTTCGAACCCATTCAGGCACATTCACTCTATCGGTTACGCTGACAACGACAACGCCAACGGTGATGCCGCTCAACGCAGGAACGGGCGCCTAAGAGCTGCGCTCTAAAACGAACTGACACAGGAGGCATTTCACTCACCGAGAAAGGGTCAGCCTGTTCCCAAGAGATCGGCGAACTCCACGAGCCCACGGGCCTTAGCTTCTCGGGCAGGCTCTCTGGCACCGCAACCAGGATGAACAGCACGTCCAGCAGCGCGATGGCCGACGCCAGAGCCGCCACCAGAGCGTCCGAGTACTGGCGCGCCAGATAGGCGCCCAGTGCGGGGCTTGTCACGAGGCTGGCGGCGAAGGTGGCCGAGACGAGGCCGTATGCCGCACTGCGGTCCTGCTCGTCCGTCACGTCGGCCACATAGGCAAACACCACCGAGAAGGTGACCGCAAACACGCCCGACATGGAGATCATGGCGAAATACCACCAGGTGTTGATGCGCATCAGCGGGATGGGCGCGCACGTGAAGAACACGGTGACCAGCAGGAAGAACTTGCGGCCCCAGACGTCTGACAGGGCACCTACCAGGGGAGCGCTCAGGAACGACAGGAAGCCCTGAAAGCATGGACAAGAACGGCGGCATCGGGCCGGTTAACCCGAAAGAACATGAGCTTGGCATGTTGGTACTTTGTATTAACACCTAATGCGCACAAAAGGAACAAGACAGAGCAGCACGACACGGACATAGCGGTGTGTCCACGTCGTACCGCTGTCTCGTTCCTTTCGTGTGCTTTAGTCGTCAATACCGGTTAACCCCATCCCCGTTTCAAACGAGCACAGCTCATTCTCGCCGAACTGTCCCCAAACCGTTTTGGATGAGCAGAGCTCATTCACTTGACGAAAAAGCTTTCCGACGTTGTCGGAAAGCATACTGGTTAAGATTTCTTTTTTCTATGATGTTATTTCTATTACGTTTCTATTACGTTGTTGGAATGATTAAAATTCAGAGAACAAGGAAACCATTCTCAGAATGCTGAAATTTTATCACAGCATTTTTGTTGTTCTTTTTATTCTTATTGTCAATTACTAGCAGGTAGCCAGCTTTTTTTCCATGACTAATTAAGACTAAAATTCAATCAGCATCTGACTTTGTATTCGTTTCCATTTCTGTTTTTAACAGCAAAAGCTTCCTTTTAATATAAGAAATATTCAATAACAACTATTAAAAAAACTACCATTTTAAAAAAAAGTTCTCGAAATGGTTAATATCCAAATGGTTAAGGGGTTAGAGGTAAACTAAAGAAAGACACTAAATGAGTTTAGAGCACGTCACTTCAGTAGGAGACCCAAAGGTGGACGAAGGTTCATGAAATTTTAAAAAATTGTGATTACAGGCCAGGAAAATTTTTTCGTTATCTAAAGAACTTTTCCTGAGAAATCCATGTACACTTCCATTGTAGCTCCACGCTACGAACAAACAGATGACAATTTTTTTCTCCCTTCCATAAATCAGTTCATGACCTGAATTTTTTTATTTTAGAAAAAAAATTAAATCTTACCTAGAACCGTTTGTATTCTAGGAACATGGAAAAAACATTTCAGGCCATTTGGCGAGAAATTGCAAAACTTCCAGCATTGTTTAAAAGTGACAACACCCATCTAGAGCAAAAATACATAGATACATTCTAAGGCAAGTGCCAGCGTAGGAAAATGCATTTGCACACAGATGCCAAATTGGATAGGGAAAAATTTGGAATAGCAATGTACCTGGTTATTCTGAAAAGCACGTGAATAATTGTTATTTAACACCACGCAGAGCCTCCCACCTATTGCTGATACAGATACGAATAAGGAGTCGTATTGTCAATATAATACAATTTTTTTTATTTGGCATGGAGATTCAGGTAGTGAATAATTCATATGGGAACGATACTTTTTAGCTGACTAACCTGAACACGCTACATACCGTTCCTAACGTAATTCCGTGGCTAAAGTTACAACACGATTCCTTTTTAAATGACTTTCTTATAGGGATAAGAGTGCACTAAAATATTGTTTTGTCATGGTTAATGAGCTTTTTTTGAACAACAATGGATGAAGACAAGAGGTTTTCAGGTGACGTTTCCATTATGCTGTGGTTCAATGAGTTTTTATGGCGAAAAAGTGACCACCACTACGCTGCACCAGCTTTCCTTCATGCAAACAATGGTGCATTGTAGTTCGCATTTAGGACGCTAGGTGGTGCTACTATGTTGCGCAGTTGCTGGCTAGCTACCAATGTTGTTTAAGACTAGCAAAGTGTTGTTCATGTGTTCTAGTGCAACGTACGAGCTCACAGACAGTCACAAATTGGCGTCACACTGCCAAAGAACCGAAAAGAGAAAGGCGGGCATGTTAGAAACAATCTATTAAAGAAGTACTCAAAGTTACAAAAGAATTAAAGATGACGTGTGTGTGTGCTGTGTCTCACCAACTGCCTCGCCCTCTTTCTGTTGTATTTGCCACTTTGAGTGCAGCTTAAGTAGTGCATAACTCAAATTACACTAAAGTATGGCTGCTAGATGTGATAAGTCGGTAAAGAAAGCAATAGAAAATGAAGGCATACGTATGAGGGCCTGTGCAGCTTAGTTTAGCTTGCTGTTTTGCCGGAGTGGTGCTGCATTTCATTAAAATTCGTGGCCTTCGACCTTTGCAAACACAGCGCCCATGTTATGAAACTCGCGCATATGTGCGCACTCCTTAAGGTGCATTCATTAAAGGGGCTATAAAGGCAAGTGTTGAATGACGTGTGTTGTTAAAATACCTTATAAAAAGCCATGCAGCACTGGTTTCATGAAAAAGAAATAAGTAAGTTAGGAGAAAATCATATCTGAAGGGTCCGCACACTTCTAGCACAATCCAAATAGCCCACTCCCAAGTGGGGGAATATCACATGCGCCTTCACTGCCCATCTGACAGGGGGCGCTATGGTTTCTCGCTAACGCATCGAAGGGTGGCCAGAAAACGAGCCGGCGACATTGTGTGCGGGCGCCGCATTTTCTCTTACCAGCCGAAGGGAACACAAAATAACTCTGTGTCTAAGCTGCCGGACAATCATAATGGTTATCTGAGCAAGAACGAGGCAATAGTGCCATGGCAACGGTGAATTGCAGACAGTGCCTAGATAAGATAAGTCTGGAAGCTTCAATCCCATGTTTTATCTCGAAAGACACAATGGAATTTCAAAGTAGTGGCACGTAGGTGGCCTGTGCAAGAACTCACCTTGATTCCCATAATGAGGCCATTCATAAGGAAGGTGTGATTTGGGAATGTTTCATTTAAAACCTGGAAAAGAAGAAAAAAAAGAAGACAATTATGAAAGAAAAATAACCTCAAGTTTTAACATGTTCTAGAAATGAAAATGTTGGTATCCTAGTTTGGCACAGCAGAATGCTATAATGCAAAAAAAAAAAGAAACTTGTATGCACGTTTTTGTACATAAACACCCAAGAAGTGGTTTGGCTGGCCAGCAAAAACAAGAGAAATGAAAAACAGGTGGTGATGGCACCTTAAAGTTTCCACACCATCTTTCCATGCTGTCACAGATTTTATTAGTGTCTGCTGAGCCTAATTTAATTGCTCATCAGTAAAAACAGATTACACAGCAGCCTAAAAAAAAATACAGAATGTACACAGCAAGTTTTGAGAACTTTAACGAGCCAATAAGCCCCCCCTCCTCCTCCTCAAAAAAAAAAAAAAAACACACACAATGAAATACACTGAAGTTTTGGCATGAAATTTCAAAGAAATGTAATTTCAACCTTTAGTCTATTTTCAAATACCCAATGAAGCAATTATTGCAAAATTACTGAAACAATCAGTTTTCTAAACATACTTTGGCATTTTTTGCTGACTTAAATGTTTCTCATTACCGCTTTCTTAAGTAATCAATGACAGGCATGATAATGAGGTATGCACGAACCAAACTGCCTACCTACTGCAATATGCCCCAGTATAAGTACCAAGAACACATTAGGAACAACAAATACACATGAACTGGAAAATTTGGGGGTACAGTGCCTGGTGTCTGCCTATTCACAAAAACAAATACAAGATTGAAGTGGCGGCACCGTTACGGATGCCCTCAATTTTTTTTTTACGAAACCTACTCGAGCAAAGCTGACCCTTAACGGCTCTTGATATTATCAGCTGATTGAGAGCGTTTGCCACATTTTGGCTAACAGTGACTTCAGCATGTGAGCCTGTGATGCAGTTTTACAACTTCACCTTTTCGTTTTGGCCGATAAAAACGCTTTTTAAAACTAGGAACGTAGAGAGGCAGAAGCCATCTCCACGTGCCTGGAGTCCCTGCCTTTAAGGGGTATTCAGACGGAGGAGAAATGCTCGGGGGGTAAAGGCGGAGCCTAGTGACGTCAGCTCGCGAGGAGAAGTCTCCACAAATGCCCCCCACTCACACGGACGAGGCAAACGGAGGGGGAGACCAGTGTTACTAGACTACTCTGGTGGCTTGCACCACCCGTTTGACGAGCTGCTGACGACGAGCTGCAGACGACCATCCAGCTGCAGACTGGACACCCACTGCCGCTCTCTGCAGGAGCAAGTGCAACAATGTGGCCAAACAAGAGCCCGAAATTCCGCCACATCCCCCACCGCAGGCGGATCGTTTGTTCTTTCGGGGAAAACGTCACGCCCACTCGCTAATCCGTGACGTCGCGGTCACGTGATACGCAATCCCCCCATCTCCCCCGAGCATTCCTCCCCCGTCTGAATACCCCTTTAGCGTCGAAAGGAATCCATATCCAAGAGGAATCCATGATAGATATTTAATGAAAATAAAAGATGGGTATTTTGTCATTATAATGTCCCATTTGGTAATGAGAATTGGTTTGAAGAGAAGTTATGTCAGTCGACAAACCACCACGTTAAGCAAACAAGCATTTTTTTTAGATGCAAAGCTTCCCAAAATGTCTTTGAGTTATGAACACATTTTTGCAGCACTTCAGGGACTTGAAAACAAGACCCAAATGATTAGCATCTTTCATCAATTAGCACCTTTAACACCACTGAAGGAGTTAACTACTTGCCAACTAAAAATACAAGAAAAATACACAAGAACAACACGGATCATGGAATTTTCGTAGCGCTTAAAGCAAGCTAGAATGTCTTGGAAAAGAGCAGTTCTTTTTTTCTTCAGTGACAGCCTAATGAACAGTAACAAGCAAATATTCTGAAACCTGTGACACACCACCAACAGACTGGTGCTCTAGTTTGGGAGCGAAATTCCAAGAAAGTGATTTTTGGCTCTCATATTCTGTTAACGTTGCACCTTTCCTTGCTAAAGGAAACTAAACTCAACTTGCCAAGGACTACTTTACCAGTATATGAATTTATAAAATTTTTTTCGACAATTCTTAAGCACACTGCAAAATTCAGTCAGTTCAGGTGCGTTACCTGGACCACCCATTATTTCCATTATTAAGTGCTGCACTATTAGGTGCACTTAATACTAATAATATTAATGACTAATATTATCGGTAGTGCACTAGTAATGCTGCACAAAAAATTCAAATGTCCATGTGTTGAAATAAAAAGAAACTGAAGAAAAGAAACCAAACACGCAAAATACACAAAGCCTATCGCATGATTCAGCCTGTCCAAACGTTCCTTTCCCAATAAATTGCAACATCTGGTTGGCTAATTAAAAAGACTCATGCTTGCTCCAAACAAATTTTTCAATGAAGCATATTTCCCAACTCAACCTGTTCAGATCGATTACCAAGGGAGCTAGACATTACTTCCACGACAAATTGCAATCGCCTAATGGCTCATCAAAAATATTTAGTAACTACTTTGAACGAAAGAAGGGGAATATTAAGGGCTCATTTTTCTTTGTTAGACACAACATTAACGAGAACTAACAGACAATCAAGCTAAAGAAAGTAAAGGGGACGTTATTTGTAGTAATTAGGATACAAATGTGAAGAAATTAATGTGGATGAAAGGATAACTTGCCGCCGGCAGGGACCGAACCTGCAACCTTCGAATAACGCGTCCGATGCTCTACCAATTGTGCTATGGCGGTGGTCATCCTCCTGTCCACTTTATAGGGTATATCTGTGCATTTAAAACTGGGAGTATTAATCAGCGCAGCTCGTGGCCATGACAGCGAGAGTCCAACACTCTGTACATTGTTACATATTAGTTTGTTACATATTCACGTTGGGACTCATGTTCCAACCGCAACATTTAGGTCGAACTGTAAAGACTCTTTCAAAATCCTATTTCCAACACATTGGTGCTAATAGCTGACTAACAAGAGAACCGAAAATGGAGGCCAGACTTCCTTTCTCACATTTAGTGCCAGTAAGGCTCATTCCCACCTGCGACTAGCACCGGTTGCGCAACTGTTTGCGACTGGTGATCAAAAAGCGACTCAAAGCAACCAATGTTCACACCTGCGTGTGACCTATATGCGTCGCCATATAGAATTCACATCTGCTCGTACACAGCTGGCATTGCCGTTGCCCCGTAAAATAGGCTGGCGTCCTGTTCCCGCCCATCTGATTGGTTCAGAGGTGAAAATGGAGCAGCGAGCGACTGAGCCAAAGCAGTCGCTTTGTGACCAAAACAGCCATTTGCGACCGTTTGCGACCAGTCGCTTTGCGGCTAACTTAGTCGTGCGACCGTTGCTAGTCGCCGGTATGAACGAGCCTTAACGGGGCCTCAATACGTCGGCATTGTGCCACGACAGTAACCTGCTTTACTTACGCCACAGCGGTGCGGTAAATGTTCTCAAAACTTCCAGAAATAACTCCAAAGTCCTTTTGTTTTTATAGCTGCGGACCAAGAGCTACATTATGACATTTCTGCAGACTAGGCAGTAATGAAATTACACTAATGAAGTTAATTTTTGTTGTAGTTGGTTATGTAATGAATTACCTGGTAATTAGTAATGTAATAAATTACTTCAATCGAGTAATTTCTACAAAATTACTCATCATTTCTTTCTCATCATTCACCAATTACTTTTGAGTAAAGTACAGCATGTCCGCTTCCCCTATGGCATAAAAAAATTCACTGAAAAACGAAAAAAGTAACAAACGCAAGTTACTATGAACACCAAACCTCAAGCGTGGAAACAAGTCAGGTGTACAGAAAAGCCACGCAGCACTAGAACTCGAAGCCCTGAATAACACTGCTGAAATAACTTTTGTAAAAGGAATTTAAGGGTAACTTCATCACTTTTCAAAAATAATAGCAATGCAATGTCATTACTTTTGGCAAGCTATAATTTGTAATTTAATTAAATTACATTTTAAAAAGCTCTTGAAAAGTGATTAGTAATTTATTTTAATTACTTCTTAAGAGTCAATTTGCCACCTCTGCAATTCTGTGCTGCAGTGCCACTGGCGTTCCTGTACGCTTCCCACTCTCTCCATAAGCACTAGGTTGCAAATCTTTAAATGTGAACACGCGTATGTTTTTAAGGCCTTAGGTGCCTCATCAAGTGCGAAAATTGACTGTCGGTGCAAAACCACGTTAGGTGCACAAAGCTTTCGGAGGGGGGCGGGGGATTATTAGAACACCTACTGACAAAAAAAAAAAGAAGAGTTGTCTTAGGCGAACGCATGAGGGACCCTGTGAGTTCTCCCTTTCTTTCGCTTTGATCATTCTTCTTTTTTTTCCCCTTCTTCCTCTTCAGCACCCAAGAATAAGCCCCATCAGTGGCACATACTATGAGTGATAAAAAGCCTCACCGAGCCGCCAACTGTATTACGGTTTAGCGAAGGCTACTCACCGTGATCATGGGCGTGGTCAGGAGGCCCCAGGCAAAGAACTCGAGGAAGATGACCACCACTGCATGGTAGACACTCGGCTCGCCGAACCCCGACGTCTGCACGGGGAAAAGCCTTTAGTCTTCAGAAAAGATGCAATCATGAAGCACGCCTGCCTTAAGAGAAGCTTGTATAGCAAGTTGATACAGATGTGTTTTTGCCATTTCAGTATACCAGCATGTTTCGGAAGTGTTCCATGTTCATCCAGCGCATTTTATCACATCACTTCCCCTAGGCAAACACGAAGGAAGCGGACGAAATGAATCAAAAGCTCGTTTATCTGTGAAACAAAACCTAATGAAGCCTTGTCTGTCTACTTCATGGGTTCCCCTGGGCAAGTATTCATTCATTCATTCATTCATTCATTCATTCATTCATTCATTCATTCAGTTCTTCGGCTCAATACGATTATGAGTCACACTGCAGTGGGGAACTCTCGATCAATAATGTGCACTTAAATCTAAATGAATGGGTAGTCACTCACATTTTGTCTCTGTTGAAATGTGGTCGCCGGGGCCGGGAATCGAACACGCTTAATAGAGCCCTAGTTACTAGGTATCCATAGCAGTTAATAAATGATGGTATCTGAAAGGCATTGAGGAGCGTGACAGCTCTCTCACTAGCAAAAAATTTAAAAGAATTTATTCCACTGAGAAACGCCTGACACCGAGGTAGTTAATAAGGCTTGTAGGCCTACGCGACGGTTATGCTAGTTATACGAGCAGCGACGTGGATGACGTGTGACGAACGTATGAGATAGGTGTATGAGACCTAGAAGAGGAACAGATGAATATGAAAGGGTACTTGTGCAGATACCCCCCAAAACAGTGCAGAGAACGGCAGCATACAGATCAGTGTTGCACAAATAAGTGCTGATAACATTCCTTTTATCAGAATAATTCCTAGAATACGAACAAGTGCACTGGATGGGCAAGTATTCAACAAACAGGCTTTTAGCAGATGTTCTGATTAAAGCACTTCCGCGTGATGGATAGCAGCTAGACAGCGACGCAGGCATGTGGTTGAACAAAGCCCGCAATATCTTTCGAGGACTGGGAAGCATGCGCAACATGTGACGCGACATAAAATAGTTGTTTGCTGGCTTGATCACAAATGCATCAAGTGCCAGCTGCAACGTTACAACCGTCAGCCTCTAAGCTCCATCTGCATCGCTTTTTTTCTTTTTCTGGTTTCTATACATCGCTGTAACTGCTAAGGCGAACATCTGCTGCGAATAGGGAAGACCTTTAGCTGCGTGTGCCTTAGGGAGGCTTCTCTGATGACGCACGAAGCAAAGCAGATTGCTTTTTTTTACCTCGGAAAAAAATAGATGCGGAAACGTAAACACGGGCACCGGAATCGAACGCAAAAAAAATGTCGGGAGACGTTCGATTTGGACACAGCGTGCTACAGGAGCGCTTGTCAATTCAGTTCACGTACTCAAATTGAACATTACGTCGCGGCCATACGGTTCATGTCCAACGCGCTCCGCTCAATGTCGACCAAACGAATGCAATGCACATCGACTATTTCTGCATAAAATTCTCAAGATCGTACTAGACTTCCCATCTTGCATCGCAATCGTAGTTTAGGGTCGGTCAGCGATCAACCGTTACGCCAGCCCTCCAGTTCCGACTTCGATCCTTCATCGCGATCGTAGCCTTTATGGTTGGTTAGGCTCGTGTTGCCGTAACTTCAATCAAAAACAGAGACTGTCACTGCGTCGTGGGCACAGTTGAAACAACTGGGAGTGGCGCTGCCCAAAAGATACGTCGACTAAACTGCCGACGACTAGCGAAACGGATGCAAAGCGGCCGCTCTTTTATCGGAGCGGCGATTTGAACGATAAGACTTACGATGAAGCCGTCCTTCATGATGGACTTTCGGCTTCGGATGATCATGGTGGCAACTTTGCGGGACACTTTGGCAGGCATGACGAGCGCTCGGTTCATGGGGGACTCCGTCGGTAGATTCACCGGGCCCCACCAAAGGAGCCGCGGAACGAAGCACAGTGGTGTTAAAAACAATTAACGGCGAAACCACAGGCTGTCCTTTACGTAAGGACGCGAAGCACGGCAAACAGCTCTGTGCCGTTCCTAGCGTTGTGGTGCCGGCAGTGCAGGCGTTCGGCAAGAGGGGGGATATCCCTTCGGTTTCACAGCAACAGCGGTAGGCCTAATACACTACGCTCGAGTCGGCAGTTTCGGCGATCTTCCCGTCGGTCCGATGACGAAGACATGGCTCGCCGATGTAGTCAACGAGTCCGCGATTTCACGAACCACCGGCTGCCGCGCGTTTCGGGCGAATACGGAGTCCCCGTCGATGGAGATTCTAACATGTTCTCGACGATATCCGAGTTTCCATTCGTTGTAACACAGGCGCTGCACGGAGAAAGTGGTCACCTGTTGAGGTGGTGAACGAGAGGGACGCTTCGGGCAACGATTGTTTATGACTTCTGAATCAACGGAACGGTCTCGTAGAGGCCGCTGCTAACGTGTCTCTAAAGTGAGATTACGTAAACGGACGCTGTTGGGCGCTGCAGTAGCACTGGTTTCGGTTTCGCTGTTTCGCATATTATTTGATTTGCATACATTGCGGTGTATTGCTTGCTTGCTTGTTCCTTGCATTTGGCTCACACCCACACCGGGGGATTGGCCAAGAAGCCGGCGGTTACAGTGAATTGGAACATTGGGTTAACAAAGAAATTCAGGGAAAGGGAAAGGTGGCATTTTTCAAGTAGAATAAGGTGATTTTCGTGACACGAGAAAAGGAAATAACGAAATAAATAAGATTTTGTTTTCGGGGAAAGGGGATGGGAAACAATAAATTGATAAACAAAGGATTAGCAAGGTAATCTCATCGTGTCAATCAGGAATTCGCAGAGGGCCCCGCAGACGTTCCTTTTACTGAATTCCAATGAAGCAGCCCCAAAGGAGAGGATATTTAGAGTACTTAGTGGTATTCCTAATTTTTTAAATAAAATTTCAAAGCATTTTTTCCTTTGGTTTTTAAAACGGTGGCATCTTAGTAGATAATGGTCGATATTTTCGGGTTCGTTACAGTTGGGACACAAAGGGGATGGGACCAGACCAGACCTGTTTAAGTAGAAATTAAGCGGTGGAATACGACATCTTAATTTAGTGATGGATACTTCCCATTTACGCGTGGGACACCATTTATTATCCCACGGAAATTGCAAGTGTGAATATTCTGAATTCGGTATTTTAATCTTTTCTGAATCTTCAATAAGAGAAAATTTTCTGAACCTCGCCGCTGTGACATAAGCTGTAGGAGGCATAACTGACAAAACTGGGCCTTCAAGGGATACTCTCGCCAGTGAGTCAGCCATCTCGTTTACAAATATTCCACGATGACCTGGAACCCATATGAGCCTCACTAGGCGAATGTTTATGGGGATTAATGACCTGAATGTGTTTAGAATAACTGACTCCGAAGTTGTAGTGAGGGACGAACACAGATAATGAATCGGTCACTATAGCAGCTGTCGAATGATTTGCGGGAAGTTTTTGAAGGGCTAAAATAACTGCCATTAACTCCGCTTCAAATATAGGAGTATAATCTGGAAGGCGTAAAGAATATGACCAGGATAATGATTGGGAGAAGATACCCACACCTGCTCTCTTATCATTCATGGATGCATCTGTTGCAATTACATTATTAATTCCTAATTGTAAGAGGTGATCTTCGAATACGCCAATTAAGTACTTAGAGGGCAAGAGTTTCGCATTTGCTGGGAATATGTCGTCGAATTCTATTTTTACATTGGATATTGATTTATCTAATGGAATGATTTCGGAGTCTTTGCGGTGTGCGTTGTCAAGCGCTGACCTCATTGTCATTTTCTCCACTGTCGTTGTCATAGTGCACTAGACAACTTCGGATACTAGTATTCGATGTGAAAATTTCGCTATTCGAGCACCTCCACAAATATTTTCGGCGACTTGCTCTGATAAGTGCCGTGAATATAAATCAGGGTGTATAATAAATTTAGTGAAATTATTTAGAGCATGTGTCCTTTTATTTATTTCGCAATTACGGCGGCACAGATATTTATCTGTCGAATCGTGATTAAAGGGTTCTTGAAACGGCTGTTTGAAATTCGAGTACGCATTTGGGCTGGTTGGTTCATGATTACGAGTGAAAAACAGCACCATAAAGACGGGACAAGAAAAGACACGAGACCACGGCGCTGACTAACAACCAAATGTGTTTTACTCCTTCAGTCAGCATAAATATACTTCACCACAATAGCAATGAAACTACGGAAAATTGAAGACTCAGCCTGCGCCACGGTGTTAGAATAGTTAACATCGTGGCCTGCGCAGAGGTAGTAATGTAATCAACGGGACATGAATTCTATCTCCTTCGGAAGGAAGGGAATCGAGGCGAGGCTTCACATGTCTCGCCGCTATTGTGGACGTGACAATAAAAAATTCACAGCATATGACGGTTGAATGATGAAGAGCTTGGGCGAAGCTCCTGAAGCAATCATGGACGGTTACACCGTGAGATCTTCAGTGGTTTCGCCCAGCAGTAATCAAATTAGCGATAGCCCAGTACATCATCAAAGACGTGACAAACACTGTATATATTTATACAAGAAATTTTATTAATCGTAAGTGGTAGCTAGACGTGGTTTCCGTTCCCCCTTCAATATAACGGCTTTATGGTCGGTGAATTGTGATTAGATCGGTAATGCGGGTAGTGGGATGTTTGCAAAGACCAAGTAGTGGGCAGTTTGCAAAGGTGGCTTCCGTTCCCCCTTCATTATAACGGCTTTATGGTCGGTGAACTAATGGATTGGTGATGGATCGTAGTGGGATGTTTGCAAAGACGAAGTAGCGGGCAGTTTGCAAAGGATCGGTGATGGCGTAGTGGGATGTTTGCAAAGACGCAGTAGCTGGGCAGTTTTCAAAGGTGGTTACGCCGGACAACGGAGACGTGACAAGGTTAGACTAAGAGGAGCTTCGCCCCTAAAAGAAGTGAGACGTACGCGCGCGTTCGTCATGGTATATTGACAGGAAAGTTACATGACCGCAGTTAATTGTTACAGTGAAGAGATAACGGAATATATCTGTATCTTGTTTCTGAACCTTGTTCGAATGCTCACGAATGCGGTCATATAAGTGCGCACCGCCCCGTTTGACCGACATAATAATGCCCGCGCAATAAAGGGGAATCTTGTATAGGCGTGCGCAGGGGAGGGGGGGGGCGCCGCGATGAACCTTCGCCCCCCCCACCCCCCATGAAGGGGAACCCTGCGCACGCTTATGGAATCTTGTACACGTACGACACCTTGAAGACATTCAACACATTTGGTTGTTAGCAGGCCCGTAGCCAGGGGGGGTCGTAGAGCCCCCCCCCCCCCGAAATTTTGACGGATAATAAAATTAAAAAATAAATAATGAAAATATAAATAATGAAAAAATAGATAATAATAAAAATAATAGATAATGAAAATAGCTGTTTTCTGAAATAGTCAAGGTTTTCATCAAGTGCCCCCCCCACCCCCCTGAAAAAAATTGCTGGCTACGGACCTGGTTGTTAGTCATATTAACGCACATTCACACGACATTCACACATTTGGTTGAGTCAGCGCCGTGGTCTCGTGTCCTTCAGTAATACGTTCTGGCAGGCTAGTTGGTTCATTGCAATACACTTTCTTAAAGGACCCCTGACACCAAAATTAAAACCTCGAGTTGTTTGTGTTGTTTGACTTTCCTGTTTACGGGGGCACATCTGACCGATTATTAGTGACGAACGTTGCCTTTAAGACATCTTAATTTGGTTTTAAAGTAAGCGTGAGTGCTCATTTGAGTTGACTGCACCTCGCGACATCCTGGTATGACGTAGATAGAGGCCCCGTGTGACGTAGAAGGTTTGTGGGGCGCACGTGCACAATACGACGACTGGCACCCGGCGAGGCCTATTGTTCCGCAGCCGCGGTGCAGACCGCGCGCATCCTAAGAGCCTATGCCAGTTTACGCCTCACCCACTGTGCGCGCCCCGCAAATTTTCTCTGACGTCGACGATGCTTTCTCTGACGTCGACGTCGACGTCACGTTCCGCGAGTAAAGTTCCGCACGACGATACCAACGGCATATAGAACCGCGGTTACGCGAAGAATAGAGACAAACTTCGGAGCAACGCAAAGAACAGAACTGTAGTAGGCGCGTTGCTTATAAATGTACCGTGCTTGTAATCAGCCAAACCATTTTAAAAATACTGCTTTAATGCTAAATTCGAGGCTCTCACTTACTAATGTTTGAAGTTTGAAAAACAGCGCGTAGACAAAACGTGCTCTATTTTCGGAAAAAGACGTAATTCCATTCCCATTGCATTCCGTGCAAAAGGCGCTTAATTCCATTCCCATTCCATTCCTCCAAGCGTTGTCCCCATTCCACTCCCATTCCATATTCCGGGGTCGCGAAAATGTGGAATGATTCCGGAGTCATTCCAATTCCACACAAAGAAACGAGCCCTCGAAAATTCCCATCCTTTATTCATTTATATTTATTTATTGATTTTTGGACGTCAGGTATGTTTCTAACAGGACGACCCCGCCCTCACTTCACTTTTGAATTATATATAGTTCATGAAATCGATGGTTTGACGAAGCATCGTCTGGTCGGGAAGGAGAATGAGGAAGAAACGAAATGAAATAACGCCGACCAAGTGAAAGGTTTTATAAACATTAAAAAATGACGTTTCGGCTACCGTACGGTAGCCTTGTTCCCAGTAAAGTCTTTACTGTGAACAAGGCACAGTAAAGACTTTACTATTCACAGACTTCACTATTCTTTACTCTGAATAAGGCTATCGTACGGTAGCCGGAACGTCATTTTTTAATGTTGATAAAACCTTTCATTTGGTCGGTGTTATTTCCTTTCGTTTCTTCTTCATATATAGTTCATACGTCACTGAAAGCCGATAGCATATTTACGGCGCTACTTGTTTTAATTCCGCAACCTTTCATTGGCATCCGCGGCCTTCAATCTCCGCAGAAATGTCATTTTCAGAATTCTGGGTGTTTTATTCATTCAGTGACATATGTGGATTATTTAAAGCGAAGATCTCTGGAACGTTCTGCGGTGACCTTCCAGACACGAAGTGTATGAAAGAAAGACGTATTTTTCTTGGCAACGATCACTGGTGCATCAACACGTTCACGAGTGCGTGTATATGTTTAGAGGGAAAACACTGCAAGTGTAGTACGTACAGTTCAGCCGACCACGTTTTTTTTTTTTAATCTCACAAAAGGCAATTTTCAATAAAGGCTACCAAGCTCGCTAGAGTAGCGTTCAACGAGGAGCCCTGTTTAATTCACAATTTAGCCATGACTTCGAACGTTACATATAATATATTACCAATGTCGTTCGGCGAAACGGATTTGAACATTCAGTACAGTCGAACCCACGCAGACTTCAAGATGTTTACTTGGAGCGAAAAAAAAAAGTCCGTTATCGTTTTCTGCTGACCACTTTTAGGCGGATCACGGCACTCTCTACCGCCGCCATTGCCTCTAGTAGTTATTAAGACAAAAGCCTTAGCTGCCTTATCAAACGCGAAAAGTGACCGGCGTCGGCGTGAACACGAGGTGATGAAATAATAACAATAATCACTTGATGACCTCATATCACGCGACGTCACAGGCCACCAAAACTTGTGACGTCATATCATGAACGTCATCACATGACATCGCCGCTTGGCCATAAGTGGGCATATCCTGGAGGCACTGCAAAACCCCGTGAGGTGCAGAAAGCTTGGAACGCGCCTCCGATCTTGGAGGCCGTGCAAAAACACGTTAGGTGTAGAAAGCTTTCGGGGGAGGATCAAGGCATGAGTGAGAAGAGGAAGAAGAAGAAGCTGGTTTTCGAAAGGGACCGCGTGGCTTTTTCTCCCCTGTCGTACGGGCAGAAAAAGTGGAGCAACGAATCCACCACAAAGCCGGTGCGTTCGTTGGGACATCTATAATCGGTTTCAACTTAAGAAGACAGCAGAGGCCCCGCCCAGACGACCGAAGCGCGGCAGCCAATCGCCTATGCAACAAAAGAAATAGTCCCGCTCATGCACGCGCCGATGCTCTCCGAAGGCGGAGCCACCGGCCGTCCCGCTCATGACGTCAGTCCCGAGTGCGCGCCCATTGGTGCAGGCTTGTGTTCATCGACCTTTGAGGGGAAAATGCCGCAAAACATCTGAGTAGCACGTCAGTCTTTGTTTTCCACCAAACGCGCGTGATGGTCGGACAAAGCAAGGCGAAAGTTGCGCGAAGTTGGACGAGCGTCAGCGAACCTCCGATGACGTAGTCGGGCCCGTCGATGACGCAATCGGCCGAGAGAAGAGCGAGCGATCTCTAGCTGTCTTCTGCGGTTACGGCGGTACAGTGGTTACGGTGCTCGGTTGCTGACCCGAAGGTCACCGCTTCAATCGCAGCCACGGCGGTTGCATTTCGGTGGAGTCCTTCGAAATACTTGAGGCCCGTGTACTGTGCGATGTTAGTGCACGTTAAAGAACACCAGACGTTCAAAATTTCCGCAGCCCTCCACTACGGCGCACGGTGCACCTCATAATCGTAGGGTGGTTTTGGCTTGTAAAATCCCAGATATTATTACTAAATTCCCAGTCGCGTGCAGTAATACTTGGCTCGCATATTCTGAGGAGCCTCGACTACCGATCAGCAGCGTTTTCTGACCATGCACAAAGAAGTATGGCGGGGCCCCTTGAAATGGACACACTAAACAGATGAACAATTTCTCGCATATTACATTAACAAAATACCACAAGCACCAGTCTTTCCGCAAGAAGACGCTTGGTCGAATACTGGATTGCAGAGTGATTCACTGAGAGCGTTTAACTGGTATTCTTCTCGTCTCACGCAGGAATTGGCCATAGCCCACACTCTAGAAAAAACAAAACAAAAAAAGGATAAAGAGTATGCGCTACTCTTTTCGGTGAGCCTTAATTGCCAAGTACATGACTCTTTCAAGGGGCCATATGCGTATCCACCGGGGGGGGGGGGGGGGGGGGGGGGGGCAAGGGGGGTGCTAGCCCCCCCACTGATGAATGTTAGGGGGGCGGAGCCCCCCCCCCCCTTCGTCTGTGGTTATTGTCGGCTGCAGACTGGAAAACTAACAAATCAGGCAAAGTTTTACTTGAACGCAGCAGTAACGTAATTATGCAATAAAATTTGTTCTACGATTCTACTGTGACGACTGACCTCCTTGTGTCATGGTCATGCACTGTAGGCTACCTGCGGTACGGGCTGCCTATTCCACGCTTGCGCAATGCAGATGAGGCTATCGCTCAGCAGGGGCTCTATAGCATTACAGCAATCTGTTATGATATTATTTTGTTCTGCCTGGCCTCAAATTTATGTAATCGGCGACGCAGATATTGGCGGGAATCAGTAAACGTTTTACGCCCGATCAAACGCTCTCCTTTTTCAGGAAGTTTAGTTTCTTTCTTTGAAAACGAATAGCATCGTCACTGCTCCATATCCAAGCTGCTGTGAGTTGATGAGTGTGCAAAAGTGTACAATATTTCATTTGTGCCTAGCGAAGACAGCTAAAATAGATTCCCAATTTAGTCTCCCATTAGCCTGCTTCACTTGGCTTATCATATGGTAGCCTGCATCGATCGTGGTGGCTTGTAACAAAGCAGTGAACTCGAGCACATTGAGAAGCCCAGCTTTCAAGTTTACCCCGTTACTTGATCTACCAAACCGGGGAGATGATCAGCGTCCACGGTTTTCTGTACTAAGAAGGCGGCCCACCTGCGAAGGAGTGTGTCTGTTCCTAATAATGTTTATTTCTCTCTACCCCTCTGTCAGCCACGATGAGTTCACAGAGTTGTAAAGGCGCAATAACAGCTCAACATCGTTATACTACAACTGAAAGTATCTATTTGACAAATATGAATCCATCTCGCCCGCTGCTATAAGCAGCCGCTACCAATGTGATTGGAAATTACGTTCAGAAAGAGACACTCAGGATATTCCGAAAAAAAATGAGTTATTGCTCAGCACAGTGATGTGCTGCTTATTGTGCACACTTCGTTTTAAACGCTGCGAGGTTTCGCGGACTTGTGACGTCGCGTAACAAGGAGGCGATTTTATGCCACACCGGAAATTTTTGACCAATAGCGAAAAAACAATGACAAACAATACGCCGTATTTAAAATAGTTCATTATTATTATTTTTTACACAGGCATGCGTAAGTTGTAAGTAAGTGGTAAGGCATGGTAAGTGGTACGCGGTGGATCACTTACGCGTCATTTGTTGCGTCGTTTTACAAGCAGGTGCTGTAAGCATGACCCAGAAAATTTTGACCAATCATTAACAGCTAACGACCTATACGGAATGAAACAATGCGGGGTAGTTTAACGTTATAATCGCAGACATTTTTTTGAAAGAATATTTGAACTTACACAGTTTACGTAGTCTATTTACTTGGAGGAACCGGAGGGGAAGAGTAAAAGGCCACTTCACCGCTTTTCCGGTCAACCCCTCCCTTGAGCTTGAGCGAGTTAGAGTTACTGTATGTGCTACTTTTAGGTAGCAGAGTTGCGCATCTGTCTTCCAAACGCCGCTAGCAACCATGCATTGCGGAGAAGCTGATGCTCGGACCAGTTTTTGTATTTTTCGATGCCGCCGCTGCAGCGAACTAAATTAACACTAGTCATCGATAGTTAATGTTTATCGCTGGTCTTTGACACGCCAGTCATATCAATTGGCGACACGGTAGGCATGTCGCTTGCAGAAACGGAGTGCGACTTCAGCGCATAGCTGTGGTTGCTAGCCAGACCTATGCTCAACTCTGCTACCTAAAGGTAGCATATACAGTAACTCTAGGGCGAGTGGACGAGTGGCGGCCACGGCGGCCGCAGTAACTACCGAGCGCGCCATGTCCAAATCAGCCAATGGCTTGGAACCAGCCTGTGACGCCGTAATCATCATTTTTTGTCGAGAGGAGAGGAGGCGCTTTTAAGCCGACTTTTGCGAATTTATTGTAAATCCCAGGCCGCGTGCTGCGCTATAATGTTTGGCTCGCGTGTTCTCGGGAGCCTCGACTATACCGATCGGCAGCGTTTTCTGATCATGCTGAAAAGGTGTTGCAGGGCCCCTTTAAAGGGACGCGTTAACTCTCTTTCGGGTCCCACGACTCCTCGAAGAGAGTATATAATGATCTCCAAAGGGAGTTCACGTGTCCCTTTAAAGGGAGTCATATACGTGGCAATTGAGGACTTATATTCAAATGACTTTTTCTCCTATAGCGCAGTACATAACCCTTGAAGGAAAGAATGTTTAGGTGTATACTGTGCCTGATCTTCAAAATGGAATTGAAAAATTCTTGATAACGGCGCCTATGTTGTTCTTGCTAATTTTCTTCCCATGCATGCTCGCCTAATTGATGCCATGTTACGGCGCGGTACATGACAAAAAGACACTATGACTAATTTTGAAATCGTGACCAAATTTCTTTATTCTTTGATTTTGCTATGACATCTCCTTAAAGGGAAACTCAAATAAAACGCCAAATCATTTTACATCAAAACGGCATTCACATCGCAGTTCGAGGAACAGCGACGTCCTTGTCTGTCTTATTTTTGTCTCTTGTTTTAAATTCCGCTTGTATTAGCATTTTACATCCTATCGTCGTTAATTTCGCAATAATAGTTGATTAATAGGAGACAAAATAAACGACAAACCCTAGCAGCACCAATTC
The DNA here is from genome assembly GCF_013339695.2 of Rhipicephalus sanguineus. NCBI lineage: Eukaryota > Metazoa > Arthropoda > Arachnida > Ixodida > Ixodidae > Rhipicephalus > Rhipicephalus sanguineus. The sequence goes on along the minus strand of NC_051184.2, from coordinate 92,178,955 downwards.
AACGTTGCGAATGTTGCCTTAACGCTGCGGGGTCTAAAAGAGCCGCTCATGGAACATACGGACACAGTTCAAGCCGTCGTGCAAGCGAACACATAGGCTTCTTAGCAGCTTTTGAAAAACGGTGAGTCCACTAGCCGTATCTTACAAAATAACTACAGTAGCATGACACATATTCAGGTATATAATGCCAATATAGTACACACAAGCAACATCACACACGCCAATAATTGAATGATTTCATAAATTTATATAAAACTTAAGAATAGAGTAAATTATAGAGTAGAAACTTTACAAAATGTAAGAGGATATTTTGGTGCACGATCGAATGTATATAAAGAAAAATAAACCTTGTATTACAAATAAGTGTATGGCGTGGGAACTTCGAGGCAACGTCACAAAGCGTCTTTTCTTTTTTACTGCGCCTCTTCTCGCTCAGCAACCGTCTCAAAAATGATATTTATCATATTAGTAAACAACCCTTTCACGATTACCAAAAGCTGTGCTACTATATATAGCCGCGATAATTCTCGCGGAAAGTGCATGCGGTGCTTTTAATATCGTGAAAGGGTAATGTCCTAGCAATACGATTTCATTTTTTTCCCCCTTTAATGTACCTTTAACGTTACTCTCTTTTTTCCTTTCTTCCGCAGCAGTGGGTACGCGTCACAATTCCGCCACTAGTAAGAGGTCATCATCATTATCATCAATTCCGGAAATCCTCGTCGTCGTCAGTGCGAGAAGTTCAGGAAGCCCGCCGCCATTTGCCAGGCTCCATCTGTGCTCCCGCACAAAACTTTCCAGAACTGCAGGTAAGTGCTGACGCAAAGCGCACTTCTCTCTCCCGGAAGCAGAGTCGAAGAGCTTTTTAGAGAGGCTAGCGCCATAGCAGAATATGTTTGGGTCAGAATGGTCGCCGTTAGTGGCAACTGCTGAAAGGACATGCAACCAATTTTTATCGTACCTGTTTTCTTTAGTGCGACTGAAACCTTACCGGTCAGAGTGTCTAATCGCGGAATGGTAACGCGCAAAACACCGGGATACATTTATAATCGGAATTCTTCGATCTGCGACGACGATGAAGTCGTATGCACACAACGCTTGCTGCAAACAATGGGAGGTGGGGTGGGCGCGACAGCGGTTCGTTAAGCCACCCTAGGTTCGTGCTTGCGCATGCGTGCTGCGCATGCGTCGCGGCTCGACATGTCCGCTAGTCGGCGCAAGAGGGCCGAAAGCAGCGCTGCTTCTGAGCGTCAACTCCTCTTACCTTGTAAGCAACACGTGATAGAACGGGATGGAATAGTCTAATAATGTGCACTAACTATGGTGCGCATGAGTACACAAGGAGGGACTCCATATATCAAGGCGCTAGCCTGCGCGACATACCGCTTTTCTGTGAATTTTAAACGGAAAGAAGAAATATAATTCTATTCAAATTTTGAGTAGGATGCTTGAATTTCCGACTATAATTCACGGTCCTTTCATTTCCACCAGGACCTAATCACACGTTCTCGTCGCACAGTGCCGTGGAATTCGGAGTCATTTCAGTGACGTTAGTGCTTTGTTTAGATTTCTCGGAGGTTACGTCGGCGGGTACACCAATATCGCTGCTACAATCGGAAGCCTCCAGACTTCTGTACAGCTGGCCATACTTAGCAAACCATATCCGCACTTCTCTGGCCGTAGCCACTGCTGCGGCTCTCTTGCCCAATGGTGCGTATACACGAGGGTACGCATAAACGTATCACAAAGGTCGAATGGTGCAGGTCGTTTTATATCCCGAAGCGCTTATTTGGAGGCCCCGCATCGGTCCAGCGTTCATACGTTCTGGCAACAACACCAAAGCACGTGACCTAGCTAAGCCTAACGCGTGGATGCAGCAAATCTTGCTGGGACGCAACACACACACACACACCACACACACACACCACACACACACACACACACACACACACCACACACACACACACACGCACGCACGCACGCACGCACGCACACACACACACACACACACACACGCGCGCGCGCACACACAGTCTAGTTTTCCGATAACCATCTGGAGGCGACCTTAACCCTTGAATTATCTGTCCGACAGTGGCACGTGGACGTTCGTGTGCCTTGGTGTATTCCTTCCTTGGATTCGTAGCTTGGTGTTTCGCGCTCTGCCGAAGCGGATCTCAGGGGCCACATAGAAAGAAGCGCGCTGTTGAGATCTGCTCCGCCAGGCGCCTCAGTGTTGCTCATAATCTCCCATTTGGTTTCAATAAAGTTAACCCCCCTTTCAATGAACTCAATAAATTAAATTTCATTATTCTTCTTGCACTTAATTGGCCCTTTACTAAAGGGCCCGACAATTGGCCAGAACGTGTGATTAAGATCCTGGTGGAAATGAAAGGACCCTGAATTATAGTGACCGATCCAAGCATCCTTTTCGCGATCTGAGTAGGATTTATATTTTTAAATCGCGTGTAAAAATAACAAAAAACGGGCATGTCACGCAGCTTAGCGGGAGTGCACTGGAGCTGGATTATGAAGTCGTTCACTTCGCTGTACGTAGTCTGATGCTTCTTCCAAGAATCTCCATCCCCCTTCTGGGCAGTGGAAGCCGAAGCAACCTGACAAAGGAGGTGCAGGGCAGGCACTGAATTCGTAGTCGCCGCAGATCGAGACATTATGATTATAAATGTTTCACGGCGTTTTCCGCGTTAGCATTAAGTGATTACATACTCTTACGGGTAAGGTTTCCGTTCTGCTAAAGAAAACAGGTACCATGACATTTAGTTGTCGGTCCGAAAACCTGAAGTAAGTGCTCGACTGGAAGTGCTTGGAAAAAGAAACGAGAGTGTGTGTCACTCGGTGGTCGGGCTACTAATACACATAGGCGTGCGCACAGGGGGGGCAGGGGGGCGGCCGCCCCCCCTAATCACCTAAGAGGGGGTCGCAAAATCTGCCCTGTACATTGACACTTCTAGTCACCTAAGAGGGGGGGGGGGGCGCAAAATCTGCCCCATACATTGACTTAGTAGGGTGGGGGGGGCGCTGCGATGAACCTTTGCCCCCCCCCCCCTGATGGGGAACCCTGCGCACGCCTATGCTAATACATGAGCCATACCGCGATCGCTTTCTAACGGCCAATCGCCCGATTTTTATTCTATAGTCTCTTGTATACGCCGGCGAAGCTCGGTAAGTCCCATTTCAACATGTTACAACTGTGTGCATGCACATTCTGTCAGATGGTAAATGGCGTACGTTTTACTGACAACGTCTCATTTTCTCAACAGCAAAAGATGTATCACCGTGAGTATAAGCTGCGTTTCTAGCTTAGAGCATGCTCCTTTACCTATATCTAAAGACCTTGCAACTATATGGGGAGTGCGAAGTTGGAAATAGGTACTAAGTTTCGCCATGGTCGTTGCAGAGTACGCAGTGTAAGGGTTTTGTTTTCTTTGCCTCTCTCTCTCTCTCTTTTGTTAGACAATAGAGATTTTGCAATGCCATTTGCAATGCCATTGTAACTTATCTTGCGCACCACTTGTGCTTGGACCGAGAAATTCTGCAGTATATTGAAATAAATAAATAAAATGTTGTGACAGTCAGACTCTTATCGTCTTCATTCAAATTTCGTGACTTCCATGACACCGGTAATTCCGGCCTGACGTAGCAGAACGGCCGCGCCCCTTGCGCACCGTCAGATTCGATATCGCCATCAAAATATTTGATGATGAATATCTCAAATAACGTGCAACTTTTGCGATTTCTAACAAGTGGATATGCCATAAATTGTGACGCCCTATAACTTCCCAATATAAACAACCGCTCTAAAGTCAATAATTAGTTATTTAACGAACGTTTGTTAATTAGTCATCACTTCAGTGTTACTTTAGCTGCGGTAAAGTATTTCCGCCTAGACATATATAGAGTTCGTGTACGAAGACGACAGGTGTCTGACGCAGCACTTCTCGAAAAAAAGAATATCTGTATTTGCAAAAAATAAAAACTAATTTAACTACAGCTGTTGAACTTCCATGAAAACGAACACGGATATAGCGAATTGTCTGATACAACACAAATGAAGTTTGCTGCCTCGCCACTTCTCCGACGTAAACAATAGGCGTTTATAAGACATATCGGATACAAGAAAGTCCTCCATCTGACCACGAACGTCGATCGCAATTGTGTCGTGTAATAGTGATTTATAACTATAGAGACCGGATTTTAGGCAAATGCCTATTGTGTTCCTTGCGCTCCTATCGCACCATTTTGACATATGAACATGAATTAGAGGTTAAGAAGAGCTTTTATAGTGTTTTATAGTGCCTATAAATGCTTATTTTTGGCGTTCGTGCCTAAATGCTTACAAATGCCTATAAATGCCTATTTTCAAAGTTAGCGCTTATATGAACGCCATTTAGCCTCAAGTTTCGCTCCCGGGTGTTGTTTGAGACCACTATCCATGTTACCGCGTAAGATTGACTGTTGGGAACTATGGGGTTCAACCTATAGTCCTCTAGTTCAACCAACTCTAGTCATCTAGGTCAACCAACCAACAACCGCTGGCAGCAGTGGAGCGGGACATGCCGGCGAGCACTCGCCGCCGCGCTGACGTGGCCCGAGCGGTTGGCGAATGGGAAACCGACGCGGAGAGTGAGAGGAGAGAGAAGAGCAAAAAAAAAAAGAAAGAAAAATGTGAACTGCACGCAGCTTTTGTTTTGTTTGTAATTGACTTTTTAAGGTTTTCACTGCAGTAGCGTAGCCAGAAATCTTTTTCAGGGGGGGGGGGGACAGGGGACAACCATGCTTTATAGATGGTCGTGCATGCGTTTGTATGTGTGCGTGTACATACACACACGCAAAACTGAAAAGTTTCGGGGGAGGAGAGAAGGTTGAAACCTCCCCCCCGCCTGGCTACGCCAGTGGTTCACTGCCAGGGGAGAAATTGGCTCTACGCAATTCGACCCGGCGGCCGGCCAATAGGAGGAATCCCTCCCTTCTGGTCTATTAGCAATCTGGCTGTCTGCTCCTGCTCTGCACTTTTCAGTCATGCCGGAAAGACACTCAGGAGTGTGTTGATTCGACAGTGGACACATGACTCACTCCGCAGAACACGGGAGTGCGAACCGTGCGGGACAACGCACGCTATGTTCAAATGTTGGCGCCTTTGTGCCGTCTTAAGCAATAACATTTTTGTTTTCCTGTCGTAGATAGAGGTCGCGCACGTCTTCGTTTGAAATTATTTGCATTTATGTGAAAATTTATTGTGCCTATATTTACGATTTTGGAAGCCTAAATCATTGTTTTGCCTGCCTATTTTTGGCGCCTAAAACGAGCTTTTTTAGTGCCTAAAAATCCGGCCTCTAATTATAACTCATTGTGCTTTTGTTGTCTGCGCAGAGAGAATGCAACGTCCTTACGGTAAGTAAATCGCAATACTGCTTCGTGCACGGAGCATTTCTTTGTTTAGAATCACTAATCTAATACAGTATTGCGATATGTTCCTTCTCGTTCTACAGAGCGCAGCGAAAACTTTCAGCTGACTTTTTTTTTTCTCTTCAAATGAAAGGCCGAGCTCTCAAAAGCCTAAAAGTTGTACTGGTAGACGTCAGTGCACCCTGGAAAAATGATTAAAACATGTTGTAAAACCTATAGTTTCGCTTCCAACTGTGCCCTGGCGTCACGAAACGGTATGAGCTTCTCGTCACGTGATTGCGCAAGATATCGTGACGCTTCCTCGGCCGCTTCGCTCCGTGGCTCCGTTGGTGACGCGCAAGCGGTCCACGACAAGCGAGTTCCTTCAGGGCCGGGCCGAGAGGCGGGGAACCTATCTGTTGTTTTTGGCAATGTGTGTGTGTGGGGGGGGGGGGGCTACCCCCCCCCCCAATCCCCCATGCCCCCCCCCCTCTCTGGCGCGGACCCTGGTCAGAGCTCTCTCCAGTAATATTAGCGTGAAACTCTGTCCCAAAACAGCTCACTCTTCGCTGTACCCGCTCATACAGTCGATTCATCCATATCCCCACTCATTTATCACTGGAAACACTGGAACATGCACGTCCGTACGTATCCGATGTAAGGTTGGTGTTATAGGGCTAATCTGCATATTGGTGAATTCCGCCATGTTGTCGGATTCACTGCAGTCTTGTCAGTTCTGCATGCTTGACCAAGAGGGATGCCTCGGCCTGCCTGATTGGCTCAGACTGCCGCCGTGAGATAATTTGAATTTCCGCTTAACAGTACTCCGGGTTTTCCAGACTATACTCCGCACAGCCGCCCGCACACGTGTACATAGCTTAAAACGTGCTTCGTGAAGTGTAATCACTTGCTTCGCGCAGTGTGACCTATACATTTTTTGTCTTGTTAGTTTATATAAAGTCGCGAAAATTTACGTGTGTATCAAACATCTGTTCCTCAATCCAGGTCCCTATTCCACGACCACCGGTAAGCACCTCAGAACATTGTTCACACTCCTGAAATGTGCATTTTTAAGGCGAAAGCTAAGTGGCTATATTTGCGCTCCCGAACGCAAAACTCTTGTGCGATACTTCGCGAGGATTAGCGAGAGCTGAAGGTCTCGCGAAGTCCCGCAAATATTTCGCAAGGTCTCGCCAAAAACCCACATGGCATTGTCCGAGCGATGACCTTACATCATGACGTGATCATGCGACGTCATTATGACGTCACATAATGACATCGCCCCACGACATCGTCGCTTGGCCAAAGATGGGCGGATCACGGAGGCAGTGCAATGCACGCGAGGTGCGGAAAGCTGTCAGGGGGAGCTGCAGTTGACCGTGAAGGCTTCCAGTCGTCTTAGGCGACTCTTATTTTGTTTTCGCACTATAAGATGCAGTCGGTATCTCTGTAGACAGCAGCGAAGCTATAGGCATCACTTAAATAAAGGAGCAAGGGTGTAGACACTTGTCGCGGTGTTCAAATAAATGTAGGGATACCTCCTATTTTCAGTACTGCTAATGATGTGTGGCTCACGGGCGTTCATCAGAACGCCCGTGTGAACGAGGTTCCAGCGGCGTCCGTCTGTTACCTCGTTGCATGGGAGAGGAGGGAAATGTGTGACATAACAAGCGAGGAACGAAAGAAGGTGAAGTGGTGACAGAGGGTTATCAAAGAAGTCCTGAACCAGTTTTCTAAGTAATCATCGAATGACCTCAGTATCGGAGTTTATTGCCTACCGGGCTCAGCCCTGGTTAACCTCCCCGCCTTTCTTTTTTCTTATTCTCTCTCTCTCTCTCTCAGGAATCGATTACCGCAAAAATTGTCTCGAATCCGTCAAGAAGGAGCGGAGTTAGAGGGATTTATCGCAGGCCTTAGGCCAGTGGCTCTCAGCCATGGATGTTTTGGGGACCCCTTGTGGACTGGTGGAAGTGATGAGGGACCACTTGCAGTGAGAGAAAAAAAAAAGAGGGGGGGGGGGTCTTAAATTAACACAACATGCAGCATGAAATAGGTGCCTTTTATTTCTCCCTGGTAAAGAATGGCCAAACTAAAGGGCCACACCAATTCGATTTCAACAGCTTGTCAATAAGTTGTGCGGTCTGCAGCCACATTCAACCCGTTTCTAGCTATGTTTGCTCTTGAAATATGCAAGCCTGGAAAAGGCATGCTCACGTGCATATGTCGTACAGCGCTGCAACAAAATCTTTACAGCCATCTCATGGAGAAGGGGAAGCATGAAACAGCTCCGCCGCAATGCATGAAGGTTATGCGGTGAAGTATACCAAAAATCAGAAGGGGACATAGGTGCCCCTCCAAAGAAGCTGTTTTGCCTTTTTCGAGGATGGGTTTCGCGGAAACCCAAACATGACTTCGCGCACCCTCTGGGCTCCGCGGACCCCCACATGAGAACCACTGCTTTAGGCACTTGCTCTCTTCTTTCGTCCCGACGATCGCGCTGGAAGCTACGCAGGGAGGGATGGCTAAGGGAAGCTACGCCAACGTGTGTCATGACCTTGAGCGCGCATCACGAAACGCGATCGCTCGTTCCCGTTGTGATTCCTGTGCGCGGTCGTATGGCTACCACATCAAGAGCGCAGCGCCGTCACGTGGCGACCCCCCGTGGCGACCCCCCGTGGCAAGAAGAGCACCTAATCCAATTTACATCGGCTATCAGCTAGTGATGCAGAACTATCGATGGTACTATCGATACTATCGATAGCTGAGTGACTATCGAGCTATCGATAGTGAAAAATACTATCGATAGCGCTATCGATAGTAAAAAATTCGATTGTACTATCGATAGTATAAAATAAACAGCGCGGACTCACTGCAGAATAAACTTGGTTCCCCGTGCGCGTGGTACATAGTGGAGCCGGAGGAGCAGGCTGAAGGGCAAGAAAGTTGACATGCTTGAGTTCTTCACCAGAGTGATTTGCTGACACATGATCATAAAGTCAAACTGTTCAGCTTAGCGGAAAGGAAGCCTTTACATGTGGTGGGACTTCGCGCAGCTTCAAATTGATATTGCATTTTATGATCTCAAAATAAAAAAAAATATCAAGAAGTTAATTGTAAGGTGTAACTGGTTGCTTTTGGATACGAATTTATCGATGTATATATTTCGCCATTTTCACTGCGGAAATAATTTCTCTGCCATAAATTGCTCATATGATAAGCGAAGCTGGTAGTAGGCTATCGCAAATATTTTGGCAATATGGCCGGCCTGCAACTGTATCATTATTCACACCACTACCGATAGTATTGTCACGTTGTTGTGACGGCGAAGAATGCTGCAGCAAGACTGGGAAATACCGAGCTCTTTATTTGGACAAACTTGTGCCCAGAAAATCAAAACTCAAAATACAAGCGATATATGCTGCGCACTGATAGCGGCGGGAGCAGTTGTCAGCCTTTGAGTAATCTGATCATCGGTGGAACGCGTCGTCCCTTATACATCAGTCATCAAACCTTCCAGCGTTATCGCTGGTGCTCGCGTAAGCTCTAGAATAAACTTGACTATTCGCGTCTGGCGCGTAATCTTAACAGAATGACCTTAAACAATTGTGAAGCTTCTCAAACATTACGGCGCGGTCTGCGTCAAACGTTGCTAACAGTCTTTGTGGGTGAAACCCGAATCAAAACAGAGCGATAAACACGCGTGGTAGTAATATCGCTTTAGTAATATTAACGATGGTAGTACCGACTGCACTATCGATAGTTTATCGATACTATCGATAGTCAATTTACCGATAGTTCTGCATCACTACTATCAGCCAATAACAGCAATCCAGCTGCTGTTTGACGGCATACAGATAGCGCCCCGCACACCGAAGTGGGTGAGGACGGGGGCCTCTGTATGCAGAGAGCAGGGGTGTAGCCAAGAGGTGTTCAACCCCCTCGAAAATTCTCAGTTTTGCTTGCGTACACATACAAACGCACATAAAATATGTTTGAACGCCCCCCCCCCCCCCCCCCAAAAAAAAAAAATTCTGGCTACGTCTCTGGAAGAGAGGGTACGAAAGTGGCAACTTCGCACTCCGTTTGCAACCTCTGCGTGGCGCGCACGGCTACAAAATCTGGGTGAACTGCACACAGAAGTGTTTGCTATTCGTAGAATGTGTTAAGGTTCGTTCACACCGGCAGCAACGGTCGCGCGACTAAGTTAGTCGCAAACGGTCGCAAATGGCCTTTTTGGTCGCCAAGTGACTGCTTTGGCTCAGTCGCTAGCTGCTCGGTTTTTCAGTCGCGCGACTGCAGTCGCAAAGCTCTGCCAATCACGTGCACAGGAACAGGGCGTCAGCTTGTTTTAGGGGGCAATGGCAATGAGAGCTATAAACGAGCAGGCGTAAATTCTATGTAGCGACGTGTACAGGTCGCACGCAGGTGTGAACACCGGTCGCTTTGAGTCGCTTTTTGACCGCCAGTCGCAAACGGTCGTGCGACCGGTGCTTGTCGCAGGTGTGAACGAGGCTTTATTTCACCAATTCCGAGGGGTGGCTCGGGACCACTCTATTGGTGGTAGAAGATTGTGTGACGTCACAGCTTTGAAGCAAATATGAGTACAGGTGGCGCGTGACGTCACTGTAGCAGTTGGCAGACAACCATGAAAGAGGGGGTATACGGCTGTAGTGTTCTAATATGGCGCCGTGGCGGATATCGCCGAATAACTGGGACGTTTGCCAGATTCACACATGTACTGTTACTTTACGCATGTTTTGTGGCGCAATGTGGGCGCGGCGCCATCAACTAACAGTAAATAGAGACATGCTGATATCTGAGTACGTGTTTTCTCGTGTATGACCCGCACCCTCAACGAGGAAAATTCGAGGAAAATCGAGGAAAATTCGAGGAGATTTTCCTCCTTCGAGAAAAATCTTCTATAAAAAAGAAAAAATGATTCCCCCGCATTGATGCTTCCTTGCACAGCTGTTAAGCACTGCCGTGAAGCCACACTTGCGACCGGAATGTGTGTGTGTGTTTTTTTTCTTTACTGTAGATCCATACTTTTTAATTTTTTGTATGGATATACGCGAGAAAATGCTTAAAGAATTTCCAGGTCTATCGAATAGTTTATCCGGCGAAAATGCAAACTAGAACATCAGACATGAAGTGACATGCGTTTAGAGTTCTTCAGGCTTCTTGAACGAAAGAAGGGAAATTTCTTTGGAGGAACTCGTTTCTTTGTAAGACACAACCGAAGAAATCCAACGGACGATTGGGCCAACGAAAACATAAGGGACATTCATTCTGGTCTTTAACCGTAGTGTAGTAAGTAATTATTATGTGATCAAAGTGGACGAAAAATCACCCTTAGCGTCGGTGGGATCCGAACCCACAACCTTCGAATTACGTAGTTCTTATAAGTTACATATGGTTTGCATATGGCTGACGTATGGTTACATATTGATTACTTACACGTTTCCTTCGGACCAACTTTTTGATGGACCTAGCCCTTTTTTTTTTCCCTCCATCAGTGCGAACGAATGTTGTATAAGTGTAGTCGAAAATTTTGTCTCTTACTGCGTAGTGATATAAGAAACTATAATTATTTACGTCTGACATTTCGCCATCCAGGTACATACCCTTACCCAAGCACGGGTAAGTACGTTTTACAGCAGCATTCAATCCACGGGTGTTGTTCTTCCTGCGCCAGCATGCTGCGTGACGCAATAAGTTTCCCCGTGTCAACCAAAGCCCAAAGTTTCTCCTTGTGACTTACGTAACTGGAGCGTAAGTGGTAATCCAAATATGCAGTAAACTTAAAATTAGATTTTTAAATAAGCTTTTTTATCCTCTAAATAAAACATTTTTACGCGTTCATTTAGGAACGCTTCTTGTTTTTTTGCCCCCTCGCTCACCGCCGTTTCCTTACACACCATATTTTCTCGCATATAATCCGCCCCTGCATATAATTCGCACTCCTAACTTTAATTCTACAAGAAAAAAGAATGCACCCCGCATACAAACCGCCACCCGCTTTTTAAGCACAATTTTCCGTTTTTTTTTTTTTTTGTGCGGGTTATAGGCGACAAAATATTGTATATACATGGGCAACGGAATAGGTGCGGACGTTTCACAAATCTTTGCGAAGAAACATGATGTTATGGATTGAACACTTCGATCGCTTAGACGAAGCCATATTCCTCGCTCGTATTCTAAAGCCTTGTTTGGTGCGCATGCGCTTAGGAGGTATGGTATATGTATAGTACTTAAGGAAGAAACATTTGTCTTCATCCAGGTTACAGTATGGGCACCTGTAAGTGTTTCACAGCTTTTGTACTTTTTTAAATACAATGTAACCTCGATGTTATTGTTATTTTACGTCTGTACTGTACTAAACAGTGTAATCTGCCCTTACCACTACACATTTCTTTTATTGTACCGTGTGATAATTTTTAAATACTTGTGCTGTAACTATGTATCGGTATAAACCTATTAAAATCAAGCATGTTTAAACGTTAATTATCATGATCTGACGTCATAATTTTTTAGTACACTTATCTTTCCGTATATGTAGGCACATGTATACAGTGTATGTATATGCATGTCTTATTGTTTACCAGTATTCTATGTCCTTACTTTGTTATATGCTAATCTAAACATAATAATTATTGGGGCTTGACGTCCCAAAACCTCGATATGATTATGAGAGACGCCGTAGTGGAGGGTTTCGGAAATTTTGACCACCTGGGGATCTTTAATGCGCGCCTAAATCTAAGTGTACACGGGCCTCAAGCCTTTTCGCCTACATCGAAAATGCAGCCGCCGCGGCCGGGATTCGATTCCACGACTTTCGGGTCAGCCGTCGAGCACCATAACCACTAGACCACCGTGGCGGTTGCTAATCTAAATATAATTTGTTCATTATGTGCACTTATGCTACCTAGAAATGTGTCTGTACTCTGCCTTGTGTATGGACCCCCAGGCACCTTCTTGCTGCATTTCGCCGCTTTCCGCCTGGGGTGACCCCTAACTACAGTGAAATACCACTTGAACGAACGTCAGTTAAACGAACTATTCAGTTGTACGAACTTTCTTTTTAAATCTTCCGCCGAAGCGCCGTTGGACCAAATGCTAACGAGTTTCAGTTTTACGAACATATCTTGTAACACCATCCAATGCCCCTCCCGTCGTATTGATCAGAAATTGCCTGAAAGACTGGGTACGGACAGCGTTTTGCCTTTTGAGGACTATGTCACCTGTGACTCTCGCGTTGAGACATGCGCCGCTCTGTCGACAGAAGAGATTGTAGCGAGTGTCCTACTCCCGGAAGAAGAAGAGGAGGAGGAGGAAGAAGTAACTCCTGTAGAGGGAGCGACAAGAATTTTAACTAAAGAAGCACTGATGTACTCGGAAAAAAATTACAGCATATACACTGGTGAATGATGAAGAGCTTGAACGAAGCTCCTCAAGCAATCATAGTCTCGGGATCCGCTTCTTGTTGAGCCCGTTTCGCAGCGGCGTCCTTGGCGTGCACCGTCTCGGGATCCGCCTGGCTGCCGCCAAGCGAGCGCCAAGCAAGCGAGCCTCTCGGGATCGAGAGGCTGCCGCCAAGCGAGCGCGGCGCCAGGCGGATCTCGAGGTGGTGCGCACCCGCGAAGCTGCCGCCAAGCGCGCGCGGCGCCAGGCGGCAGCCTCTCGAGCTCGCACTTCAGGATCCTGCCGAAGAGCACGAGACGCAGCGGCCTTCCGCACCCGGCGCTCCTCGTCGTCCATGGTCCGCCAAGCAGCACGATCCGGCAAGCGCACTCCTCCACGTACGGCGACGATCAAGGAGAATGAGAGATAACGGGCGCAGCAGCCAATCTGAGATGGATGGATGGATGGATGCTATGAGCGTCCCCTTTATAACGGGGCGGTGACATGTCTGCCACCATGCTCGAAGAAAAAAGAAAAACTTCCTTGTTTCATGCTGGCCTAATACCTTGTCTACATTGATTAACTCTATCTTATTATACCAAAAATATTTATAAATTCACGGTCTATCTCTCTGCCTCTTAAGGCAGAATGACCTTATTCCCCCCCCCCCCCCATTATTTATTTTTGTACTTTATCTCTACTCTTCTGCCACCAATACTCTAACCGTCTCTTACTTATTTCTATCGCGGACGTGTTCAGCTTTCCATTGTTGTCCCTAAAACCCAAGGCTTCCTGTAGAGTCGTGCCCACAAGTATACCTGGGTGAATATCGCCACATTCAATCAGTACATGTTCAATCGTTTCCTTAGTTCCCCCGCAGCATGTACAGTGTTCGTCTTCGTTACTGAATCTCGCTTTATAACTTCGCGTTCTAAGGCAGCCCGACCTTGCTTCAAACAGTAAAGCGCTTCCCCTTGAATTATCATAAAACCTTTCCCTCCTTATTTCGTTTTTTCCCTTTCGGTAGTTACTCAGAGCCGGCTTCTTTTCCATCGCTGTCATCCAATAAGTCCTCTCCGCCTCCCTGACCTTCCGCTTAATGCTCCCTGTTGCCATATCGCCCGCACTGCTAGCCGTATATTTACTGGTGAGCCTCCTAGTTCTTTTTCTCCACTGCGTGTCAACGCTTTTTCTATACAAATACCCGAAAACCTTCTCTGCCCATCTACTCTTCTTCATTTTCCTCAGCCTCTCTTCGAATCTCATTTTGCTGTGAGCTTCCCTCACTTCAAAGCCTGTCCATCCCATATCACCCTTTACAGCCTCAATTGTCGTCTTCCCGTGAGCGCCCAACGCGAGGCGGCCCACCGTCCTTTGATTTACATCCAATCCCGATTGTACCTCTGACTTCATGCAAACCACTGAGTTCCCAAATGTAAGCCCCGGGACCATCACACCCTTCCACAGCCCTCGAAGCACCTCGTACCTATTGTATGCCCATAAAGCTCTGTGCTTCATAATTGCAGCATTCCTCTTTCCCTTTGCTACCGCTGCTTTCTCTTGTACCTCCATATATCTATCCCCCTCATTTACCCATACTCCGAGGTACTTGTACTCGCTTACCCTCGGTATTTTTGGCCCTGTATGAAGACCGCATGGTCTTCGTGATCATTGAATACCATCAATCCACATTTTGTTGCACTAAATCCTAGTCCTAGAGCCTCACATTCCCTTCCGCATATATCTGCCAGTCGCTGTATATCATCTTGACTGTCCGCAAATAAGACAATATCATCAGCATAAAATAGACCTGGAAGCTTCTGCTCAACCATCGTGCCGACCTGTTTGTGTGACAAATTAAATCCAATGTTGCTACCTTCTAGCGCTTTTTCCATCCTCACCATGTACAGCATGAATAACAGCGGGGACAAAGGACATCCCTGTCTCAGCCCCTTGCTAATTTCAACGCTGTCCTTGCTACTTATTCCTTCCCATTCTATACAAACTGTATTTTCTCGGTACATTTCCCTCAAAAGCTGTATACAGTCGTCCCCTATGCCCACTTCTTTCAATATATCCCACAAAATTTCCTGCTTAACGTTGTCATACGCTCCGGTGATATCTAGATAAGCTATGTATAAGGGCCTGTTTTCTATTTTCGATATTTCTATACACTGGGTAAGAACAAACAGATTATCGTCTAACCGCCTGTCGATTCGAAATCCATTCTGAAGTTCTCCCAAAATATTGTAGCGGGGTTGCAGCTATGACTGTGGGGAGGTGTGCGAAGAAGAGGCAGACGACGTGTCGGTGTTCTGAGAATACACAACCGCCATCTTGACTGCTGGACTATTCCATATTGTAAATAAGTTAAATATATTCGTAACATTTTGGTGGTGGTGCTGGGTACTACGCAAGACGGAACTCCGCAGCGGACGTGTCCTCGACAGCCTCAATATGTCAACAGAAAGCAACTCTGCTGCTGCCGCTTCGACCGCGACTCCGGTACAACCGGTACAGCCGGTACAGCCGGTCGTATTGACTCAACCGCGCGATCCCGGTAACTTCTGCGGCACCGACCACGTTGACGTCGATGACTGGATTGCGAAGTACGAGCGGTTTGCAGCGGTCTACAGGTGGGACCCTACAATGATGCTCGCCAATGTTGACTTCTATCTCTGCGGAACAGCAGGCGCGTGGTTTCAAGCTCATGAAGCTGACTTAACAAGTTGGGATGTCTGTAAACAGAAGCTTCGCGACCTATTTGGTAGAGCCGTCGGACGCCAGCGGGCCGCTTCTAAAGAACTCTCCTGTCGGGCACAAACTTCCACCGAATCATACGTCTCCTACATCCTTGACGTCCTGGCCCTTTGCCGTCGTGTCGACACCAACATGTCAGAGAGTGACAAAGTAAGCCATTTGCTCAAGGGAATTGCGGATGACGCTTTTAATTTACTTGTGTCTAAAGACTGCTCAACCGTGGACGACATCATCAAAGAGTGCCGCCGGTTCGAAGAGCTGAAGAGTCGCGGCATTGCCCAGCATTTCATGCGACTTCCGAACACGGCCGCTACATCATCCTGCGAGGACCTTCAGCCGCCATGCGGTCAACCGCCTACCAACGAGAGCGTAGTTCGCATCGTGCGCCGAGAAATCGAGGCGGCGTCGCCACCATCTTTCCTGACGCGGCCATCTGATGATCCTTGACCAACGATCTCGTTGATCCAGCAGGTTGTGAGGGAGGAGCTTGCAAATGTCGGACTGCAGCCGGTACGTTCGTTGACGGAACCTCGTGTCAGTTCTATAACGCCTCCTCGTGCACCGGAAATGTTGCGCCGCTATCGTGACCCTGCCCAGTGGAGAACGCAGGACGACAAGCCGATCTGCTTTCGTTGCCACGGTGTAGGACATATTTCCCGCTACTGTCGTTCTCGCACCTTTCCATCTCGCTCGTCTGCTGGCTATCGACGTGACGACAACCACCGGCCACTGCAGTTTCCCGCTCGTGACGGTGGACCATACGATGAGGCTCCTACGACATCGGTCCGACGCTCCAGCCGTTCGCCGTCCCCACACGATCGTCGCTCCCGGTCACCTCAGCCCCGTCGTCATTCGTCGCCTCGCCCTACTGGACGTCCATACTCGGAAACCTGAGCAATGCAGCTCCCGGAGGTGATGCTGCATTCGACCCCCGACCTGAAAACCCTCTGCTGACCCTCACTACGGACCAGAATCTGCTTGCTGTGGAAGTGGATGGCCTGCCTGTTACTGCCCTCATTGATACCGGCGCACATATTTCTATTATGAGCTCTGATCTCCGTGCACGATTAAATAAGGTCCTTACGCCGCCCGAGTCCCTATTTGTACGTGTCGCTAGTGGGGGAACTCCGGCTGTACTCGGAATCTGCACGGCACGTGTGAGGTTCTCCGACCGCCAGACGTCCGTTCTGTTTCATGTTCTCGCTCATTGTCCTCATGATGTCATCCTCGGACTCGATTTCTTGTCTGACCACTCTGCTGTCATTGACTGCTCGGCCGGTGTTGTACAACTTGACTTGCCTGCGTCCGCCGACGTGTCGGAGGTGGTTCAGACGAAACTTTCGTGTGCTGAGGCTGTTCGTCTGCCACCACAAGCCCTAACTTGCGTCGCTGTTGAACCATATCCCAGTGTACCGGATGGGGATTACGTGGTCTCTCCCTCTCCCAGTGTTCTACTGGCCCGCAACGTCTCCTCTCCGTACACAGTTGTAACTATTACAGCGAACAAGACGTGCCTTCCTCTTCTGAACTTCGGATTGAGCCCTCAAGTCCTACCACAAGGCATTGCTCTCGCTACTCTGTCACCGTCGTACGAGTGCCAGATCTCATCGGTGTCATCCGAACTGCCCGCTGTCGTCTCTCCAAACCCGCATAGAGTCGACGCAGTCACCTCTTCTACACTGCACAAGAACATAACCAAGATGATTGCCTTAGACCTTTTGCCCTCTCAAGTTAAAGACCTCAGTGATCTCCTTATGACCTACTCTGACATATTTGACTTTGACGGTAGGCCCTTAGGTCAAACCTCGCAAGTCAAGCACCGCATAGATACCGGTGATGCAGCTCCAATTCACAGGCGTCCTTACAGAGTTCCACCATCAGAGCGCCCAGTTATTCAACAGGAGGTCGACCAGATGCTCACAAAAGGCATTATTGAGCCTTCTTCGAGTCCGTGGGCTTCCCCTGTAGTCTTAGTTAAAAAGAAAGACAACACCTGGCGTTTCTGCGTGGATTATCGGCATTTAAACAAGATCACCAAAAAGGATGTCTACCCGCTTCCTCGTATCGATGACGCCTTGGACTGCCTTCATGGTGCTACCTATTTTTCTTCGATAGACCTACGCTCTGGTTACTGGCAAATCGCCGTAGACGACCTCGACCGTGAGAAGACCGCCTTTGTAACGCCTGACGGTCTCTACCAATTCAGAGCCATGCCGTTCGGTTTGTGCAATGCGCCGGCCACGTTCGAGCGGATGATGGACACGCTTTTGCGCAGCTTTAAATGGTCTATCTGCCTTTGTTACCTGGACGACGTCATTGTATTTGCTCCCACCTTTGAGTCTCACCTCGACCGACTTTCGTCTATTCTTTCCGTGTTTCGTGCGGCTGGGCTACAACTTAATTCATCGAAGTGCCACTTTGGCCATCGCCAAGTTGCTATTCTAGGGCATCTCGTCGACTCATCTGGCATCCGACCCGATCCCGACAAAGCTCGCGCTGTCCTCGATTTTCCCGTACCAACTTGTGCCAAAGACGTTCGAAGTTTTGTGGGCCTATGCTCATATTTCCGACGATTCGTCAGAAACTTCGCAGATATTGCGCGCCCCCTCACTGACCTTCTCAAGAAGGATGTGCCATTTTGGTGGGGTCCTGACCAAGCCAGTGCTTTTTCCCGCCTCATTACGCTGCTCACCACACCGCCGATCCTCGCCCACTTCGACGCGTCCGCTCCAACCGAGGTCCGCACAGACGCTAGTGGTTACGGCATTGGCGCTGTGTTAGCCCAGCGTCAATCCGGTCATGATAGAGTTCTTGCGTATGCCAGCCGGCTCCTTTCTCCTGCCGAACGCAATTACTCTATTACTGAGCGCGAGTGCCTGGCGCTTGTATGGGCAGTTGGTAAATTCCGCCCCTATTTATATGGTCGCCCTTTCACCGTTACCACAGGCCACCACGCTCTATGCTGGCTTTCAGCACTCAAAGATCCAACAGGGCGCCTAGCTCGTTGGGCTCTGCGCCTCCAGGAATTCACGTACACAGTGGTCTACAAGTCCGGCCGTCTACACCAAGACGCCGACTGCCTTTCTCGGTACCCCGTCGACGATCCAGACCTCGTAACGGATGACACGTCCATCTGTATTTCCTCGCTCTCCGCTTTCGGCAACATCGGTGACGAGCAACAGCGTGACGCGTCCCTACGAGATCTAATCACCCGCCTGAATACTGACTCGACGGACAGTTCGCTTCGCATGTTCGTCATCATCGACGGCATTTTATACCGCCGGAACATGCGCCCAGTGGGACAAGAACTACTAGTTGTAGTACCCACTCATCTCCGCTCGACCGTACTTCAGCAACTACATGATGTACCAACGGCCGGCCATCTTGGTGTTGCCAGAACGTACGACCGTGTCCGCCGACGCTTTTTCTGGCCCGGCCTCTACCGTTCCGTACATCGTTATGTCGCTACTTGCGAGTCGTGCCAACGCCGGAAAAAGCCAGCTGTGCACCCAGCCGGGCTCCTTCAACCTATCGACGTACCTGCTGAGCCTTTTTTTCGTGTCGGCCTCGACCTTTGGGACCTTTCCCACTTTCTAACAACGGTAACAGATGGGTCGCCGTCGCTACGGATTATTCGACCCGTTTTGCCATTACGAGACCTCTCCCGAGCAGCTGCGCTACAGACGTCGCCGAGTTTTTGATCCAAGACGTCATCTTACATCACGGCGCTCCTCGTCAACTCATCACGGACCGAGGTCGTTACTTTTTATCGTTACTTTTAATCGAGGACCTACTTCGGTCTTGTGCAACCAAGCACAAGCTTACGACGGCCTATCATCCCCAAACGAACGGACTCACAGAACGTTTGAATCGCACGCTCACTGACATGCTCGCCATGTATGTCTCGACCGATCATCGCGACTGGGACATTGCGCTACCCTTTGCCACTTTTGCTTACAACAGCTCGCGCTACGACACTGCTGGATATTCTCCCTTTTACCTTTTGTATGGACGAGAACCGACCTTGCCGTTCGACACGCTCGTACCCGCCCCTGCCCACCTGTCCACCGAATATGCTCGCCACGCTATTAGCACAGCCGAAAAGGCCCGTCAGATCGCCCATCGACGCCTTTCGGAATCGCAACTCCGCCAGAAACATACATACGACAGCTGCCACCGGAACGTTCGCTTCAATCCGGGTGACCTCGTTCTCCTGTGGTCTCCGTCTCGGCATGTTGGCCTGGCCGAAAAACTTCTGCCCAAGTACTCCGGCCCTTACCGTGTGCTACGCCAGGTGACTGAGGTCACCTATGACATCGCCCCTCTGGACCACACGGCGCCCTCTACGTCTTCCAACGTCGTCCACGTCGCTCGCCTGAAGCCGTACCTTTCGCCCACCACCTGCTAACAAGCGCCGAGTCGGCGCTTTCGCCGCCGGAGGTCGATGTAGCGGGGTTGCAGCTATGACTGTGGGGAGGTGTGCGAAGAAGAGGC
This sequence comes from Rhipicephalus sanguineus, assembly GCF_013339695.2. NCBI lineage: Eukaryota > Metazoa > Arthropoda > Arachnida > Ixodida > Ixodidae > Rhipicephalus > Rhipicephalus sanguineus. The sequence goes on along the minus strand of NC_051184.2, from coordinate 92,158,897 downwards.
AGACGACGTGTCGGTGTTCTGAGAATACACAACCGCCATCTTGACTGCTGGACTATTCCATATTGTAAATAAGTTAAATATATTCGTAACAATATCATTTTGTTCTACCCACGCTTCTATTTTTAATTTTACTGCCTGCATCGCCAACCTGTATAGCACCGATGTAATGGTTAGCGGTCTATACGAGCGAATGTTATCCTTTTCTCCCCTGCCTTTATAGATTAAGTTCATTCTACTTTTTCGCCAACTGTCTGGTATTTCCCGCTCCTGTAAGCACTTTTCTACGGCTTTCAGCAGTGCTTCTTTAGTGTTATGTCCGAGTTCGTTAATGAGGCTGACGGGAACCCCATCTAAGCCCGGAGTAGTGCGCTTAGGAATTTTTCCTTCGGCCTTCTTCCAATTGAAATTCTCTAGTACTACATCTTCGTCAGTTGCACTCCTTTGCGTACTATTACCTACCGGGGGAATCCCCTGGGTGACCTTTTTAAACGAATCGGCTGTTATCTTTCGGATGTAACCTAGCGCTTCATGCCCTTCCAATTGATTTCCTCCTTCATCTACCAAACGTTGTTGCATTGTGACAGACTTCCTACCTAGCGCTTTTAGGTGGCTCCAAAATATCCTAGGCGCGGCCTTCTTCTTTTCGCGAATCTCTGTCATCCAGCGTTCACTTTCACCTTTAATTTTTGCCTCGACTAATTTCTGCACGATGGATTTTTGCTCTAAATATATTTCCCATATTTGGTTGACTTCGTCCTGTGGCCGCTTCTCTTTTTTTGCCTGTCTGTGCTCCCGTGATGCCTCACGTCGCTTCTCGATCGCCTCCCGGATTTCTTTGTTCCACCAACTTTTTGGCTTTCTCTTTCCTTTCCAACAAATAGTTTTCTTCTCTTTTTCCATTTCTTTTGTGATTATATGTAGCAGCTCACTATACTTCCAGTCTTTGCCTGGCAGTTCGTCTACTTTTTCTTCGACTCTTGCGGCTACATTCGTTATTTGTTTGTCATTTAGATACAAGCTGCCAAATTTTGATTCTATGTTCTTATTTTCAGTTTTATATCCCATTTGTAATATTATGCGTTTATGATCACTACCCAAGCTGTTAATGCCTTCCTCGTCTATTCTCATCTCTCTAAGTTTGTCATATATTCCTTCTGTCATGAGACAATAATCAATGCTCGATTGCCTGTTTCCGACTTCCCACGTGATCTGCCCCTCACACTTCGGCCCCACGTTAACTATCTCAAGACTATGTTGCTCGCAGAGATCTACCAATAACTTGCCATTGGTGTCTGAATATCCGTCAAGGTCACGAATGTGAGCGTTCATGTCCCCTAGAAGGATTATTTCGGCATCATGACCAAATTCTTTAATATCGGTGCTTATGCATTTAACTATCTCCAGATTCTTTTCTCTGCAGTTATTCCCCGTCCACAAGTATGCTACACCTAGCCACGTTTTCTTTCCACCTACTGTGCCCGAAACCCAAAGGTGCTCTGAACACGTCTGCTTCACTCTATCCCATTTTGTTCTGCTATGAATTAGCATTCCAACACCCCCACCTCTCCTTTCTGATGTGATCCTGCTACATCCTTCCCAAATATAATTGTCAATATGTGGTGGCTCTTCCAAGTCTCTAAGGTGTGTTTCTGTAACCGCATAAACACCTATCTGTTCCTTGTTTAACTGTCCCTCAATCTCTAACCATTTTTCCTTTTTTCTGCCACCCTGCATGTTAATGTAACTAATTGCAACACGCGCCTTCTCCCTTCTTTTACCTTTTCTCTGGTTTTTCGCTATACTGCCTGTCAAAGAGTCCCCCTGGTTGTTTTCCTCATTACAAGCTACCCTGGGCACCGAAGGGCCCGCGTGCCCCCCAAAAAAGCTACTGCGCGTCCCGCAAGTCGCCAACCCACCTCATGACCAAGCCTCCTATCGAAGTGTATTCCGTCTCTTTGAAAACCACCCCACCGGTGCACCTCTCTGTTTATTTCCACTACCTCGATGCCTTTCTCTCGACTCGTATGCCATATCTCTTTGTTTGCCGACAACCGCTCTTTGCAGGTTGACGTCACGCACCGGTACCTCCGGTATTGTGCATACCACTATCTGCACCTGAGGGGAAATGGCGCGCATGTCATCTACCCCTTTCGCTAATGTGGTCGCTAGTTCGGCTGATTCTTCATTCAAGACGTCGTTTAGACCTCCCGCGATTATCACGAGGTTACGTCCATTAGCCTTAGTTGCGAGTTTTGCGCTAGCTTGTCTCATCACTGATCCCATCCCATGTCCCGGGAACTTCCCTATTAAAACTCGTTTGTCGCCTCTCACCCTTTCTTTGACTGCTTCTGCGCATCTAACTAAATTCGAGTCCCCGGCGATTATCACGTGTTCCGACTTTTCTGCTGGACTCTCCCGCACCTGGCCACTGCCTCGGTTATTAGCGCGTGCCACTACTGCTGTATTGTCCCCTCCCCTTCCCAAAACTACTTCGCGGAAGCTAGGTCCTGTGACCCTTGCACCTGTCTTTTCCAAACCTGTTTCCCCCTTCGCGTCTACCACAGTAGGGGTCGGTGCCCCTCTGTTCCCTCTGTCGCTTGCTACCTTTGCTAACCCCTCCTCGGCTGACTTAAGCCTTTCCCCCATAGCCATCGTTTTTTCCCGCTCTGTCGCCAACGCATTTTCCAGCTCGGCGATTCTTACCATGAGCTCATTCTGGGCAGCCATCATTATTTCCATTTTCGCCTCTAACTCGCATTGCTTACACTTGGCGTCAGCTCCCTCTGTCTTCTCATCCGTACCAACCTCTATTTTCCATCCCATTCCGCACCCTGAACACTTTACGGTCTTTTTGACCATGGCTAGATCGTTCACACGGCGGATTAAATACACTTTAAGCCAAATGATATCACTAAACTCCGCGAGTATGCTACACTGCAAATCACATGTGTACCTTTCAGCCACGTGGTGTCCGAACAAACAAATAATAATAAAAAAAACCCAGGCAACTGTCACACAGGAAACAGTACAAAGTTGTAAGCCCTATTAACCTTCAATCTAGTAGCTTATGTACTCATATAACTAAAAAAAAAACAAGCTAGAATCATGCAAAAAAAAAAAAAACTTATCTGACGCTGTCATTCCGGAGCCCACGAAAAACACGTCCGTTCTCTAGCAGTCCGCGCGCGCGACTCCAGAGCAGCGTAGAGTCACTGGAAAATTTCAGAGTACCGCAAAGGTAGGCTGCACGCGGGCAACATTGGGCGGCGGCGGCCATATCCCTTCCGGACCGTCCGGCGCGTTGGTAGCGTGTGTTGAGAAGTGACCGATCTTTTCGCCTCGATGCCGTGTTACGCTCGGCGTAACTGCAATATGTGTGTGTGTGTTTCTTCAAAAGGATATCAGAAGTGATTTCGAGTCATTGACAGTCATGAATCGACTGCGCGGTAAGCGGTGTAGCTAATGAAACGTGCGGCGAATGTTGCCATGTGCTCGCGAACTCTCTTCGTGGCTTCATCGGTCTCTTTTCGTTTCACGGCCAGGTGTGTTCGCAAGGTCCGGAGCTGTATAGTTGCATTAGCGTAATGACCGTACGAGATGTCCTTTATTTCGACACTTGGTGAACGTTGACTGTTTGCGCTAGCTTTGCAGTCGGTGTTCAGGTTCACTTCATAGCGCATTCGAGAACATTATCGAACATCGAGAACATTCAGCATTGCGTCCTTCGACTGGTCGCTGACGCATACCTTACTTGCGCACCATGCTTGCTGTTCAGCTGGGTGTTATCTGTAATATTAGTGGTGTGTGTACGGTAAGTGGAAGTTGTGCGTGAAGTATTTGTCTCAGTTCGGAACGCCAGCAGCCGAACGCACGGGCGAATGGGCGTGCGGTAGGTAAGGTGCATTTTATTTTGCGAATACATTGTCATTTCCAAACAGATACGTAGGAATTAGGCCATCAAAAATGATTGACGTCACTACTCAGTCGTTTCATTTCCTATTTTTGTCTCCTTAATATTCCCAACGTTACAGTGCATTTGCAAATAGTTTGCTGTGTTCCGACAAAGTTTTTTTTTTTTTGGCGTTGCCAGCGCGTAAACAGCTAGTGTTCGGTTTCTGCACTACTATTAATTTCAACTTTTTTTTTTCGTAATGCACTCTTGTTAAAACTTCCTCGGCGCAGTGCTTTATGCTATTTTGATCAGAAATAGCACATCCCGAAAATTTTTAACGCGCATGCTACTGCAACACAGTATGTGTATACGAGCTAGGGCTCGCATGAAATCGATTCCCTCAATGTGTGGGAGGCTAAGCCGTTTTTTTTTTTCTTTTTTGCTGTGACCATTTCTCACCCACTAAACAGTATTGTAAGGGTGCGCTCGGCGCAATGTAGCATTAGCAACATTAAAAAAAATAAAATACGCTTAATAACATTGCCTTATATCAAGTTTATCAACAGAGTTACACGCTTCAGTTTTGCGCAGTGGCAAATGATCACGCGACAATTGCCTTCAAGGTATACAGGAAACAGTTATTATTTTAATAAGTCTTCGATTTCGCTCTCGTGCGTGACACACTTATAGCTCGAAATGCATGCACAATCTGTTCAACAGATCGAGATATAAACAGCCAAGCAAATAGAAAGGTGTGTAGTATATAGTTTTCAATATCGCTGAACATAGCGAACCGTAAAGGTGAAATATCCTGTTGCATGAGAGGTTTTCCAGCAAAGTTTGTGTAGTTCACTGCAGAAAGGAGTGTTCTTCGAGGGGGGCGAATTCATTCCGCGGCCAACTATGCAGCCACGTACAACGACGATCTTTGACGTTAATGTTTCCCACACGGAATTCAAAAATATACGAAATTCCCGGAGTAGCTGACCAGCAACGTTCGGTTACTGGTGAGCTACTCTCTGGCATCTGCATGACGCGTTTAAAAAGCGACGAAGTACTTCTAGGGACCGTGGTACTGCTAAATGTCCGGCCGCGCTCTGCATTCAACGCGCCTGCACCCAAAGCGCTTGGAAGGGATATGGCGGCGAGAGGTCTCGTGATGCGAGTAAGCCAATCGCGTCGGCGGCGGCGCGCGGAAAACAGATGCGATACTCTGAAATTTTTCTAGTGACTCTAGAGCAGCGGCACCTATAACGCCATCTAGCGTGCATTCACCCAACCGCCATATTGCACACATCTCTATGGGACAGCGCCATGTAGTATATCGTCACCCAACTGCAGTTTGCATGCATCTTTATGGGACAGCGCCATCTATTGAATGATACGGGAGAGGCGACGGCGGGGGAACGCCCGACGGAGCGACGACCGACCAGGTGATGCTACAAGGAGCTTCGCCCCTAAAAGTGAAGTACTTCGCTGCCCAGCAGAGCATTGTGCCGGAGAACGTTTATGAGAGCTTGAACACAGTGACACAATTCATGACCACTGCAGTCCTAAGTGCACAAGTGCAGCAAAAGATTACTACATTCTTCAAAACATGCTTAATGAGCGGAAATTCACATTCAAATGAGCAGCATTGAAAGGTTCAAATTTCATTTCAACAACTGATGTTTTCTTTAGCTCCTGATAACAAGTTGCAACATCGCTATTGCAGTTCAGTGAACTTTCACTTTAACGAACTTTTTCCTGTGGTCTCTTGAAGTTCGTTCAGGGCAAGTTTCACTGTAATACGTTGGAAATGAACATTCATTATTCTTGATGCTGCCGGCTGTGTACGTTTATCGGTTGTACATGTCAAACTGCGCGCGCGTTGGCTCCACTCACGGCGTTGGATGCGAAACGTAGGTACTCCCAAAATGGTCAGTTGTTGGGCTAGTTGGTTCGACATATTGCATAGGGGAGCGCGTATTAGGTTAGGAAGAAAGAACACTCGACAGAAAAGACTCTCGTATTTTCTGTCGTGTGTTCTTTCTTCCTAAAAAAATCCGCGCTCCCCTATGCAATAGGTACTCCCTACACCGCAGCCATCAGGTGTAGTAAAGAATTTCCCCACGCATTTCTTGTCATCGTATCACCGTGGTATGCATGTATGTGTCTAATAGTTAAAATAGTCAGAGATACTCAATTAGGTAAAGTCTAGACAGCTCATCTATACCTATGTTGCTGTAATTGCCATTCTTCTTGACGTTAACCTACATTGTTCTTACTAATGCGCACTTACCTTTGTTTTTTTATATTAGCCTGATATTTTTACTGTTGCTCCCCTTACAGAATGTCTCTGTGAGGCCTGTAAGGTACAGTGGAATCTGACTGTATCAAACTCGGGTAAATCGAATCATCCTTTATATGGAACTATCTTCGGACACGGTAGTGCTTCAGCGTAGATGCATAGGAAAATCTACAGCAACATCGGACAAAATAGCCTTAACACTTGGTGTACCGAAAATCGGGCATCGCGCAACGCACCAAGAAATTGGCTTTCCCTCACAATTTTTTGGCTTTTTCTCACGGAGGGGGACTTTGCCGCCAGCATTTGGGAGACCGGTCAATGCGATTGTAAGAGTGGAGTGAGTAGAAAGAATCTATACCGCTTGCCGTCACGTGCTTTCCCGCATGATTCGTCTTCGTGCCGCTTTGTCGCAAGACAAAGTTCAGCAGTTCCACTTGACCACTTTAACCTTTTAGGCTCACCAATTCAAATTGGCTCACGAAGTTCGCAACGATCCATTCTTTTATTCGAAAAAAACGCCAAAACACAATAAACAAAGCCACAAGTGCGTTCGAAGCCGCGAGCACGAAGACTAGGCAGATCCGTGTACTACCCAGCATTCCCATGATGGGTGAACGAACGATCGCAGCGCCAGAGTTCCCTCTAGTTAATATTGGGAAACTCTATGCGTTGTGCAGGGTCATCGTTCGCTTCTCCGCTAGTTTTGTTAACGCAAAGCAGAAGAGCCAGCTGTTCTCCACAAAGCTGGCGATAATAGCTACAGTCGAACGTGGAGAAGAGAACTCTTGCGTTGCCCGTTTGTACAGCATCTCTAGAAACACGCTCAGTGAGATGAAAAACAAGGCCAAAGCACACTAGACGCCCCCGGCGCCGGATGAGAAAGCACAGCTGCGTTATGAAGATTTTGAGGCGCTATTCACATCGATACTGCATTTTCTCGCTTATAATCCGCCCCTGCTTATAACCTCGCATCGGCAACTTCAAACAGCGGAGAAATACAAAACTAAAAAAAAAAGAATCCTGCGTATTGCCGCGAAAGGAGTTTTTCTTACATTACATGGCTGCGAGCCTCTGTCAAGTGGCTTGTTTTCAAGCAACTTTTACACGCAGTCTCCTCCATCGCTGATGGAAATAAAGAAGTTATTATTATTATTATTGTTATTATTATTATTGTTATTATTATTATTATTATTATGAGCAGTGCCATGAAGCCAGCTCGCGCACCAGAATTCGCATCCAAAATACAACAATTGCATTAAAAATTGTATATCGAATTAGCCAATATATCAAACTCATTCCTGTTTTCTTTTTTTGCGACTTTGATATATGCCGGTTCGACTATATTTGTAAATAAATAAAAGCAGAAAATCTCATAATTTACGTCGCAGTTCATTAAACAAAGTAGAAAATATACTCATTATGTTACCAAGTAGAGATATTTCTCCACATGTATTCAGTCTCTTCAGCATTGGTGGTTACGATGGTTTAGCATTTTCCGCTATTTTCTTTGCAGCGGGGCAGTCCACAGGTAAGCGTATCACACTAGGATATATATATTTAATTGCTCTAAAAATATTCTACCTTTCGTGCGTGGGTGATCGAGGATGATGATGCAAACTTTGTCCACCATTCTCTTTGCAGCGGGGCCATCTACAGGTAAGTCACACTAGGATGCTTGATCATGGCCTCCAAGATGGCGGGCACGCGGCTCCCGCGCGCCCGCAATCTCGGAGGCCATGGCTTGACAAGCGTTTAACCGTCGCTCGACCAGTTCTATCCAGGGAAAACAATTTTACAGCGAAGCTGTATATGGCTAGACGAAACGGAAATACGTCTGTCCTCTTGTTGCTAGAAACTTCTCCGTTGGCTGCGCCGTCACTGACGTCGTTCTCTCTGTCGTACCCAAGCGCGCGCGCCATTGGCTGCGCCGTCAGTGACGTCGGCAATTCCGTCGCAGCCGTGCCGTCGAGCTCGCGCGCATGTCGCGCGCTGCAGTTTCAACTGGGTAGGCCACGGACACGGATCGTACGAACTCCCGAATAGCAGGCAACTTTCGAAGAACGGCGCCGACAGCAGAACCGTGAGAGAAATCGTGTTCCCTGGGCCGACGCTGCAGTACGGTCAGTACGGACCCGTGTGGCCAAGCGCAAGCAACAACTGCGTACCGAGGATCCAGCAGCCTCGGAACGCAAGCGTAGGGTTGCCACCTGCCCGGTTTTGGACCGGCCGGGCCGGTTTTTTAGACAAGGGGCCGGTCGCCGGTCCGCACCTAAGACCGGCCGTCATTGGCCGGTTTTTTGCTCATCGTATCCCGAGTATTTTTTTTTTTTACTCTTCTACGTGTTGACCGCACGTGTTGACTGAGGAATTCCACCTGCGTGGTCGGGGACTGACCACGCAGGTGGAAAGAAAAGATGGGGGAAGAGAAAAGACGGGGGAAACGTGACACCTGCGTCGCCGCAACGACACCGCGTGTCGATCCCCTACATCGCCGGTGCCAGAGAAGCAATAACCAGTATACTGAGAAAGGCAGGGGCCGACGTCGCCCACAAGTTATCCACCACCATCAGCAGCTTCATCCCTCGGCCCAAAGATCGCGCACCTGCGCAAAAAGCTCAGGGCGTCGAGTACCGGATCGCGTGAGCAGACTTCCCCGCTTCCTACATTGGGGAAACCAAGAACTTCCACGAAAGAATGCGGCAGCACAAGAATAACCTCCGTCAATTGAACCGAGAACGGAGCGCGGTAGCAGAACACTGCGAGCGGTTTGACCAATATCCGTCCCGCCGACGCGGCGATTCTGGCAAAAGAAAGGAACACTCACCGGCGGCTCCTCCTCGAATCCTGGCACATTCAGCAGACAACAGGAAACACCAACCGCTCTACGGGGACATTGCCCTCCCTCTCCTGCCACCGATCGTTGGAACATAGCGAAAATCAGTATCAGTAGTTAGTTACGTGCTTCCTTTGCTTGCATCATGAGCACGGATTCTCCGCCTTTGAAAAAGCGAAAAAATCACAGCATATCCACGGAGTGAATGATGATGAGTGGGCGAAGCTGCGGAGGTTCATCGGTAAACCGTGAATCTTCCGTGAATTCTGCCCAGTACATCATCACCGACGTGAGATCGGGCGCGTTTATACTAAAGGTTCGATGAGTTATGACGACTTGCAGCTCACTTTAATTTTACATGTACGCTGTGAATTTTCATTGTTTAGAAAACCATTGCTTTAGAAAACATCTGGCGTCTTTCGTTAAGCAGCTGGCGTCTTTTCGGTTTGCTTTAGAAACATCTGGCGTTCTTTCGTTTTGCTTTTACAAAACATCTGGCGTCTTTCGTTGGTTTATTTCATCAATCAACGGCGTTTTGAACAAAATTTTTATTGTTTAATCACGCACAGGAGAAATCTCACCAGGCACTACCTTGGAGGTAAAGAATGGCTGCTAATGGGAATGAGAGACAGAAGAAGTCGGCTTTTAGCTAACGCTGCGAATTTTTTATTGTTCAACAACGCACAGGAAAAATCTCCCACCGGCACCACCTTGGAGGTCAAAGCGTAAGACTGGTTACGCACTACGACTACTACGACTAGGGACGAACGGGTGCCGCCTTAAGGAGCTTCGCCCCTAAAATACGTCAATGCACGTTTCGGAAAGAGTGGAGATCTCAACCCGAGTACGAGAGCTGGCTCCTGCCCTGTGTGCTGCTTTTGTTTGTGCATTGGGTTTATTTGGCTCAATGAAGGCATTGTTACATTAAATGTCACTGCATGCCGAAGAATTGACACAGCGTCTATTGTTCAACATTATTTTAATCTCCTGTCCTGTTAACCCTCCCCCCCCCCCCCCGTCGAAGGGCCGGTTTTTTTTTCGGTAAAAGGTAGCAACCCTACGCAAGCGCCAATGGCGGACGGATGCTGCTAACCACGACTAACCGCGCCTAACTCGAGAGATCGAAGACAAGCGACAACGACGAGCCGAAGGAGCGGCGGTGCGGGCTCAGCAGCGTCAACATGGCAATGGCGGGAACGCGTTCGCCGCTGCACGCAGTGCGTGGGCGGTGATTTTGTATAACTTAAAGGGACTGTCTACCGTCCTTCATCGCTTTTCTGTTTTGTACCGCATTCGAAAGCATACCGTCTGAAGTGTCCAACCTTGCAGCGGTTTCTCTGGAAAGTGAGTAGAAAATTTTAAAACAGAATTTTTCGATCTGCGTTCGGCCTTCTTCCATTGGTGTGAATACGCCCCACAACACTGGTTGGTGGACGCGATGACGATTGTAGTGCCGGCAAAACTTAAAACCGAAAGCACATGTCATTTCTGTAGGATTTCTTTTTTTTTTCTCTGAACCCTAATGCAATGAATGTAACAGTCGTTTTAAGTGCACCATCGGTTTAATGAAGCCTTATTATACGATTACAGAACACTCGTTTTGCTATGATTGCAGTCTATGCGTTTATTTTAGCACTGCTGCCGCAATCTTCCCACAGACGTTTCTGTAACGGTCTTGCAGACAAACGATGTAACGAAACTCCTGTACTGATGTAGCGATTCTAAATGCATGCCTTCACAGCGCAGCACGCGCGAGACATCCTAACGACAGTGCAGCGTAACGGTACAACCAGCGCGGGGTGTTGAAGCAGACGAACTCGAAAGCGGCGGCGTCGGCAGCGCCGCCAGGCGTCTTTTTGGGCATGTGAGATGAAAAAATACAGCAAAAATTACTTTTTGACGCAATCGAAAGCTGTTTCAAGAGCGGAAAATACACTCTCAAGTTCTACATGTTTGTTTTTAAGCAAAATAAGTCCGCCTGCGTGGATAGTCTGTCACACCTATAGATTGCGGGAATTGCGACAACTTTGCTGTTGGGTGACGCTAGCGGTCATTCTTTCACAGTTTTCAACATCAGATTAAAATTATAATTCTTTTTTTATGGGACGAAAGCGCGCTCGTTGCCGCCGATGTGACGAACGATCTTCTCAATTTCACCACAATCAAAAAAAAATTTTCCGAGCGGTAGACAGTCCCTTTAACGCATTTCCATGTGTGCATTCCCAAGTGTTGCACAGAAAGTGCAACATGCTGGCAGTTTTTTCGACAGAAGTGACTTAGAAGTTCCAGTAATGAAGCGCAGTACACTTAAACCTCGCTATAACGAACACTGGTATGGCGAATTATCTGTTATAGCGAACTAAATGCGAATATTGGTTGGTCACACCTGATATTCATTCTTTTTATAACGGAACTGAAAACGCGACAGCTGCCGTGATATCGTCTATAACGAAGAAATGCTTGGTTCGCACGAGGGTAAGGTAGCGTAAATATCAAAATAAATATTGAAAAACAATTGAATACGACATTTTTTAAAAAATTGTCCTTGTGACATAAAAAATTTGCTTAAAATATCGGTTAGGTATGTTACGCAAATTCTGGTCATCCAGCGAAAAAAAAGCGCATTTGACTGGCTAATGATTGGTGTTTTACGTGCCAAAACCACAATATGATTACGAGGGACGCCGTACAGTGGAAGGCTCCGGAAATTTCGTCCATCTGGGGTTCTTTAACTTGCACCTAAATACAAGTAAGCGGGCCTCGAGTATCTTCGCTGCCACCGAAAATGCGGCCGCCGAGGCTGGGATTCGATCCCGCGACCTTCGGGCCAGCAGTCGAACACCATAACCACTAGACTACCGTGGCGAGTGCACTTTACTAGCTGCGCCACCTAAACCTATGAACAGAACGGGAAAACTTTGGAATCTCGTTTATAGTGTATTAAAAGCCTAGAATTATTATAGCCAGCTTTAAAAGACAGGGCGTGCAAACACGGACACGAGAGAGAAGTCAAGACACCACAAACGCCGACTAAACCGTGGTGTCTTGAGTTTTCTATCCAGTCCATGTTTTCTCGCCCTGTCCTTTAAGCATGAATACCTCTCAACTATAGCTCAATTCTCTGTTACTGTAAGTGTTATAGCCAGTTCTTTTACATCTACTGTTGCAGCGAATATTGGATATATCGGCTCAATTTATGGCCCCCTTCCTTCTTCGCTATAACGATGTTCAGCGGGAAAATACGCTCGTCGCGTTACCGAGTAAAAATAAACGCCATAAAAATATTATTGAACTTGGTAATTGAGAAGGATGGTCTAAACTTTGTCCGCTGTTCTCCTTGCATACAGGTCCGTCCATCGGTAAGTGAATGACACTGGAATTTTTGACGAGTAGTTCACGCTGAAACCGTTGCATCAAAAGAAAATTAAAGCTTTTGCAGTCGAAGTACACTCAGCAGTTCGATGTAGTTCCTGCGCAACGTGCGAAAGGCCAACAGCCGTAGTGCCACGTCGCATGACGTTACCTTGTACCACACCGATATGCGTCAACCACCAGCCGGGATATAGAGTTCGGGTCCGTTGTTATAGCAAAGCTCTATGCGATTAGGTTTGGCGGTTCGCGTCCGCGAACAAAATGACACGTAAAACAACAATTTTTTGGTGCACCTCACCACATGTGTCCTTCGCTCCCTCGCCACCACTGATGCCTCTTTCGCATGTATCGCGATACTCGGCGGCGGCATCTTTCCTCGCCCCCGCCGATGCCCTTTCACAAGTGTCACGTGATACTCGGCGGAGGACGATTCCCACCAATCATTGTGACACCTTCGTCTCGTGACGTAATGATCGCGCTAGCGCCGTTATCAGCAATTGCTTATTGGGACTCGCTATGGGACGGACGTGCGTCGTTCGCTCGGAGAAAGAACGGCGCGAATCGAAGGAGAGCCAACGCGCACAGAAACGCGAAGACGGCGTGAAGCCGCTGCCACAGAACGTTCAGGCGCAGCCACTGGTTTCCATCTTCAGAGTATATACTATGTTACATAAGGCATATGGGTGCCACCATCATGGGCTGTTAAACGAATGTTTTCTTATTTTTGTATCCCCTGACGCGAACTGATAAAGTCAGGAAACGCTGAATGCACCACCCCAACAGTTTTCATGTGTATACGCCCACCGTAACACTGTTCGCTTAGTTGTTCAAGATAAAAATTACACCATCTCCCGCTAAAGGGGACCATGAGGCGATGCGAAGCCGGAGCACTTGCACGATCGCGTTCCGTTGGCGTACGTTGGGCATGCTGCCGACCTCGCGTCGTGGAACGCGAAGAGGGACGCTACGCGCGTCGTATCTTCCATCTAGCCTGGCCGTTAATTCTCACAGGGCGAGCGGGGAACGCGGTCGACAGGCGGGCGAGAGGGGGGCAGCGTGGGAGAGGAGAGAGAAGCAGAGGGGACGCGCATGCGCTCGAGCTCATCGCGGCGTTGCGCAGGAGAGAATTTCGGCATGTCTAGCCCTCGTTTCAGAGGAAGAGTGGAAAGGGGGAGGGGAGAGGGAAAGTAGAGAGTTATAGTGGAGAGGGGTTGGGAGAGGAGGTGTGTGGAGAGGGTATGCGCATGCGCAGTAAGGGTGGTCACGCCGCACACCACCACCACCACCACCACCGGATTGAGCTCCGCCTTAAGATACTTCGCATCTAAAACATGACAAGGTTAACAGCCCAGCATGGCGGCACCCAAACCCGTCCGTAAAATAGTCTATAGTGCAAGAGCTCTGAATTCTTCATGTCGGCGCATTAATACGGTTACGTTATCAGATTCGCTATTTCGTGCGACTGCTGTAATGTACTTGATGCATATTATACGCTCGTTTTGAAATAAACGAAAAGTTCTGGCTACCAGATTGTGTCCTTATCAGAGAAGCTGCTTGCTCGACTACACGATTTCTGACATCGGCTTCGCTTCAGTCTAAATGTGCGCTCGGCCTCCTCAGTCGATGTATGCGCGCGACTTGATATCACTCGACGATTCGCCGAAATTTTCATTTCTAGCATCCTCGCCGTTTTCAGTATGGTACGTATGTTTAATAGACCGTATTCACAAATCGATATGAATGTAGAATATGTATTTCATCCAGGTTACTCCGGACCATCCTCGAGTAAGTATTTGGCAAAAAAGGCTCATGCCACACTAGTGCAACTTCTTTTCTTCTAATTTTACATATTGTTATGCGGATTGTACACTATAGCATGTACGCAAAAAAAAAAAAAATCACAGCCAACGTACTCGTCGCATTGAAAAAGATGTTATGCTGGACTTGATGGTACATTTGAACTTGAGGCGAACTTCGTGAGGAGGGAACAAAGAAGGTTAAAAAAAAAGCTACGATCGCAGAGTTTGTTATCTCTGTCGTCCCGTTCTGGTGCAGTTCGTCGTGAGCTCCTTCTACTGGTTTCTCTTTTGGCGATTTCATATTACTTGCAATACTGGGCACGACAGTTACGAAAACATGATATTTGAAGTTTGTACCAGTTTCCTGTTGGTGACAATCTTTAAGGAGAGAGGTTGTTATTTGATAAGCCTAACTGTTTAGGGTTAACCAAGGTGAAGAAAGCTTTCAGGCTCCCTTCTCGGTACCATTCCGAAAGCGGTGTAAGTCCTAAATGAACTGTAATTTAGTCTACTTTCTTTTTTCTCCTTGCGGCCTTTCGCAGAAATGATTTGCCATAGACTGTGCGGTTTCTCGTGGCAGGTGTGCTGGACTGTGAGGTCCAGCTGTGCTGGACTACTTCTAAGTGCGGCCATGTGTATCCAATAGCAACGGCTTAAGTGCACGGCGCGTGGTAGGAACTATAATTGGAGAAACGTTGCTTGTTCGAAGCTCTCACCATGGCGACGGCTTATTTGCTGCCTGAAGGTCACGCGGGGATGCGCGCAGAAGGCATGCACTCATTTACCTTCGGTCGTGCTCACGCATCAGACTGTAGATATATACGTACCAGAGAGCTTACAACAACAAAAGGGCTGAGGTGACGCTGTGTTCATAGGCGTGCGCACGAGGGGGGTAGAGACGGCGATCGCCCCCCCCCTCCCCCAATCACCTGCAGGGGGGCGCCAACTCTGCTCTACTCGGTCATACTTGCCCCGTCATTTTTCAAAGTGCAAGGTTATGACCACGCAGCTGTTTCCCGCCCATTTCTACCCCGGGGAAGTTAGGAACCAAAGGCAGGCCGTTGCGAGAAGCATGCCATCGCTTCATTTTCATTGATGCATTTACTGCGAACCTTTTTTTTTTTTTTCAAAATCGACCAAAAGGGAGGGGGCGGGTGCTGAGGTGAGACTTCGCACCCCCTAATGAGGAGCACTGCGCACGCCTGTGGCTGTGGTAAAACGAATGTGATACGATCAGCACGGGCTTGAACTACTTATGAAAAACTACGTAATTTCTTATGGACGTGATGAATGTACTACGTGTGTTCTCCCCCGGAAAACGTTGGTCGCTGTTTTGCTCCTTTTACCCCACCGGGCGCGCACCCAATGCTTCGTTACTTATTACGCAAGTTCGGGCGTCTAACGAAGACTTAGCGTATACGTGCATCGGAGCATTACAGTTCACGAGAGAAGTGTTAATAACTGGCGCACCATTGCGTTCTAGATGAACGCTATAGACATTTTTTTTCTTTCCATCTTTCTTCAAGCGTTCAGAAGACGTAAGTACTCAACACTTCTTGTTGTAATTGTTGTCGTCGGTGTTGTGCTGTCGGGTCGCGAAGACACAATGGGCATACGACGATCACTGGGGCGTTCTTTAAGCTCATCTAGGCGTTTCCTTGTGGTCTCCAAGATACCGTCTAACCACTTTGTGCAAGCGTGGCCTCTTTTTCTCTTGCCTTCTGCGCTCACTCAGCGCTATCCTAAAAAAAAAAAAACGCTATTTCACGCAGCGCGTATGTGAAATCGAATCCTCCGTTGTAACGATTTTTCTGGGGCAAAGAATACGATATCCTCGTCAGAATTTAGAAACGGCAATTAAGCGATTTGGTTAGGCTTCATTTAAAAGAAAAATTGCAAATGACACGTGTACGAAGGTAGACAAACAGGACGGGCGCTGACTCGCAGCTGTGAAGGGTATTCGAAAAGTCACAATTTCGTAGCAAGGGCGAAGCAATGAATGCAATAGCAACAAATTAGTACGAAGTAAGGCTAACAGCTCACTCCTTTGGCAGACACAGCCGCTGCAGCGAGCGAAGTTATCTTCGTGCGGTCTATGGCTTCAACATAAACTTTGCAATCAAAGCACAGCACGTACAAAGCCATGATCCATCTGTGGAAACCATCTCAAGAGATAAGCGCGCGAACACGGGCGACGACGCCCTGTACGTCAAAGTACGGGACCGGAGGCGCGCAACCAAATTGACTCTGGCGAAAGACGAGCGGCGCGCACTTTGGCCCTTTGCGCCTTCTCGCGGGTGATAGTAAACCAGGCACTGCCAGGCTGAAGCACCTCAGAGATACGCGTACTGCCAGCGGTAGCTAGCCGTTAGTATGCTGGAGGATATACGCCTTGTGGCTGAGTCGTGCTGCGGAGCGAACAGCGAACGGTCGAAGGTTTCAATTTATATAATTGCTATCGCAATAAAAGAACACATACATGATCATGTCCTGTGCACTCCGAAACAATTATACAGAGAGAAGGGTGATAACGAAGCATGGTCATGATTATAACGCTCGGATGTCAACATAATGCGCGCAAAAAATACCCTAATCGCTATCTCTTTCCTGAAGAAAAATCAACTCACTCGGTGATATTTTTTTAACACGAAAGTGTTTTATGCCGGGGTCCACCAAGACTTTACTGACGTATTTCCGTCGCGGAAATGACGTCAAAAAAATTTACACGATCAGATGGTAAAGAAAAAAAGGTTCCATCAACGGGCATCGAACCCACGACCGCTCGATCCGCAACATCATATGCCGGGTGCGCTATCCACTGCGTCACGGTCACAGACTCTAGAGGCTCTACAAACGCGCCTTTTATATCTACCATTCTCCCGGTCAGCGGGGTGGTGTTGCCCTCTGGGAGCGGTGAGGTAAAGTAATTCGTCATTGCTGTGGCCTCCGCGATTAGCACCTGCAACGCGTTGCACGTCCGTCCCATTCGGCACGTTTTTCAATAGAAACTCAAGCGTCGTAAAAGCGTCGGATGCTAATCCAAGCCAAAAATAGCTCTGCGACGCGCGCTTGCCTTACCTGGCTGTAACACCGCGTTCCCCGCTCACGCGCTCGTCCAGAGAAAAATAGCGGCCGGGCTACCGGGGCGGCACGACGTGCTTTGCGTTTCCCTCTAGTCCGGCCGTGGTATTAAATGATGGCGACCAAGTTCTGCGTCCAATATGCGATGCTCTTCTGGCTATCACACCTCGTTCTCCGATTACGCTTTCACCGTTAACTACTACAGCTACCACAAGGGTTTCGTCGGGATGGAGATGTACCATAAATCATCAAAGTGGGTGCATACACGTAAAACGGTGCTATTAGCTGCCAGACGTCAATATACATTGTGCAAACTTTCTGATATCACTGTACAGTAAGCATTCAGTTACTTCTGTAAGGGCACGCTTTACTTTCGTGTTATTCCGATTCCTATGACGGAGGGATCAACCATGTTTTTTATAAACTTTATAGTTGCAAGTCAGCGTCCGTCCCGATAGTCTTCCATCGTCCATGTGTTGTTAAGGCAGCTTTGAAGATGGAGCCTTCATGAGAGGTAGCGTTAGTTCGGGCTTTTTATCATACAGACAAGGCAAAGCAGGAAAATAATTTTCTGTATATGCTCCTAGAGAAGCCATATACAGGGTGTTTCAAGAAATGTGTCCAAAATCCTCAAAAATCAGGAAAATGCGATACTCGCTCGCTGCCTTCACAATAGCTCTTTCTGTAGCGGCGGGCATCTTAATATGGCTTAAGACATCATTTGGGACAGCAATTAAGAAAGATAAATTAATTCACTTTTTAATAAGTGGAGTTAGGCTGTTACGTCAAGTAGCAGAATTGAAGTTATTTATGCGAAGAGTCAATCGCAGCTTTGAGAAATCGAATGCGTTGCTGGGCGTGGCGAGTTGGTGCATTGTCTGAAAATAAAAGAAGAGCGCAAAAAAGACGGGACACAAGAGACAAGAAGCGCCCGTCCCGTCTTCTTGTCTCTTGTGTCTTGTCTTTCTTGCGCTCTGCTTTTATTTTCAGCTTTGAGATTTCAAAAAAGCGGCCTCTAGCAATTATTGTGGTGTAATGAAATTCAACCAACTTCAATGGTGAAATCGAAACCGAAGCACCGATGAGCGCAAAAAGCAGACGACCAGAATGACGTCACTGTTCAAGACAATGATCACAGAGCTGTATAGTTCTTCAGCGTTCGTCAACGTATGCGCGCCATGCGTGCTATAATTGCAAGTGCAGCACGCATGCCCTCACGATGAAGTCGGTTGACGGTTAATATAACGACGCTCACTCATTCTGGACGTGTCAGAAGAATATGGCGGTTGCGCTCTTCCACATTTCGGTTTCGGCTTCGCCAGTGAATTTCATTACTTCCCAGTTATTACTAGAGGCCGCTTTATCGAAATCTCAAAGCTGCAATTGGTTCTTCGCATGAAGGACTTCAATTCTCTCATTTGACATAACCGCCTATCTCCTCTAATTGAAAAGTTAGTTAATTTAACTTTCTTAATTACTGTCCCAAATGATGTCTTTAGCCATATTAAGATGTCTGCGGCTACAGAAGAAGTGATTGTGAAGGTATCGAACAAATATCTAATTTCCCTGATTTTTGAGGATTTTGGACACATTTCTTGAAACACACGGCATAGTAACTGTTCCATCCCGCCCGGCGCGCGAAGACGGCGCGCTCTTCCGCAATCTCTCTCTGCTCCCACAGCGTGCAGTGCACACAGCACTGTCGGAAGAACGTCACGGCGACCGCAAAGGCAACCGCGAATTTTCGCTTGAAGATTTTCCAAGCGAGAATTTAATTTGATCAATTTGCTATCTCGATAATATCTGCGGCGAAAATTGCCTATGGGGAACTGCTGCAGAGTGCGACAGAGATGAGCACATAGTAGTACGCATGCGTTATTTTATTATACATATTGTTATAAAGGCAGATAGCCAACACGAGCCTACACAAGTTCGGGTATCGTGCCAGGAAGTGCGGTGCGCAGCACACAAAGTAAACTCTTCGTTCTCTCAATATGATTTATCCTGTAGTCTGTTTAGAGTTGCCCACAGATCTGTGATAGCTTGTGCTGTAGGCTACATCTCTTCCGATTTTTTTTACAATTTTAACGAGGATTTTCTTTTTGGGCTGGACAAACATCAGCTTCTGAAATTCCCGTTTACTTCCGGCAAACTGGTTCGCATGTATTTAACATGTATTTGAATAGGAGTCGGCATCGGAGTCAGCTCCGAGCTAAAGATTCCACTTAAGCGTGGTTGCTTGTTTAGGGATGTAAAGCGAATAAAGGAGCTATTAGACGCAAATTTTCAACAAAGGGCATCAATGCAATTAAACATGTTTACCTTTTTTTTCTTTTTTTGCAGAACCTATGCCGCCGCCCCGAAGTAAGTTGATCGTCTTCTGAAACTGTCGTCAAATGACGTCGAGCTGATACCGTCAACGTAATAATTAGTTTATGATAATTGTTGGGGTTTCACGTCCCAAAACCACGATATGATTATAAGAGACGCCGTAGTGGAGGGCTCTAGAAATTTCGACCACCAGGGGTTCTTTGACGTGTTGTTCTTTGCATTTCGCCACCATCGAAACGCGGCTGCCGAGGCCTCACCGCAATTAATTATCTATCGTTTAAACCCGTAGCATAAATTGTGTTTTGAATTAAACGAGTTTAATGCTTCTTCGTTCTGATTCTAAGCAAACTTACATACTTCACGTAAAGCGCGTCAATCAGTATTTCAGTGATATGAAGGACTTACGTTAGCAGCTAGGACGGGTTCGTACAGAATCGCCAAATATCGTTCAGAGTCCCTTTAACGACCAAAGAGGCTGCATTACGAGGAACTGCACACTAGGCATTGCTCATAGTTGTTTATCTTCTAATAAAAAAAGAATATATATATATATATATATATATATATATATATATATATATATATATATATATATATATATATATATATATATATATATATATATATATATATATATATATATATATATATATATCTTTTTTTTACTGTTTTACTGCGCGGCACAGGCCCAATGGTCGATCAGGGTAAGCAGGGCCTCTTTCACGCTGTTCGGCGTTCCAATGTCCATTTCGTAATTCTGCACAGATGTGAAGCTTGAAACGGGAGAACGCGGCTTTTCCTGAAAAACCAGCGTGAAGGGCGCAGTTTGTAGAAGCGAGATAAACAAATGCTGGCCATGCGCAATCAAAAGTAGTTCTGTAGAACCTCTTTGACTACGAAGAAGGCTCTCATAAAAGGAGAGGTTCGCGCGCCCTCTAAATTACCATGGATGTATACGCAAATAAAACGCATACCTTGTTTTGTTTTGTTTTTTTTTCATCGTAAAGTAAAGCGAGAATTTACAAGGACGGAGCAAGAAAAGAGGACGAGCGCTTGTCCTGTCCTCTTGCTCCGTCCTTGTCAATTCGCGCTTTACGTTACAACGAATAGTTACCAACTCGGCCACTTTTCCAACCGTATTTTTTTTCGTTAAGAAAATTAAATAATTTTCTTTCTTTATTAGCCACATCCAACCCTCACGGCGAACCTTATTTTATAATCAGTAGATAACGTGCACATGCATAGGCGTATCTACCGGGGCGCCAAGGGGGGCGCCACTTTCGACAGTGGTCATTGTCTGCTGCACACTAGGAAACCATCAGTTGAGGCGAAGTTTTACTTCTACGCAGCAATCACTTGATTACATAATGAAATCCGTCCTGCGCTTCTGCTGTGACGATTGTCCTTCGTGCCTCACGACCACGTACTGTAGGCTCTCTGCGATGCAGGCCGCCTGTGCGACGCTTTCGCGCTTTGCGCTACAGCATTGCAGAGAAGGCTACCGCTGAGTAGGGACTCTGTAACGGTAGATCACTCTGTCATGATATTATTATGCTCTGCCTGGCCTGAAATTTACATAATCGACTACGCAAATACGGGCAAGAACAAGGAAACGTTTCATGTGCCGATCAAACGATCTTCCTGTTTCAGGAAATTCATTTTCTTTCGTCGGAAAGGAATAATGTCACCGCTGCTCTATATCCAATTTGCTGTGAGTCGATGTGTATGCAAAAGTGTTGAGTGCTTTAGTTATGCCGAACTGGAAGCGATAAAAAAGGTTTCAGCTTCGATCAAGCAGTTGTTTAACCTCCGTGTCATTAAAGGACAAAAGTTGTGCACGAGATATAGGCTGGAGTAAATTGGGAACACCTGCCACTATGAAGCGTCTAGGACGTTGACAACGGCACCAATGTCCACCAACACTTTTGTTGTCTTGCCGAACAACTTGACGTGAACGAAATTATATGGGACCTTGAGTGCGCCCATAACGCACGAAGATAAGTGACGTACAGAGGGTGTGAGGGCAGGCAGTGTCATAGCCTGGTAACACTGTTGTTCCGGGGCATTTACAAGGAACTTCTCTAAAGAAGTTCCTTGTCCAATAGTTGACCTTACAGAAATGTTTCGTGATATCTTGCTGGTGCACTGCATAGTAGGAAGTGACTGAGCTTTGCGCAAAGTCTGCTTAGAAACAGGCTCGTAATTTGCCCATTGGCCACCGGAAACATCAGCGCCTTCGTTAAGTGTTGCCGTTGGACTCGTGTTGTCTTCTAGCAGCAGCGTCTTCTCGCAGCGAGAGTGGTGTTTTTGATATCGTGAAAGAGTACTTTACTAATATGAGAAAAATCGTTTCGCTCTTTAGTGTCCCTTTCAGTAGGAAAGTCTCTGGCTGCGGCGTTTCCTGGGAGTGTTCCTGTTTTTTTTCTTCCGGACGACGTCGCCATGGCGTTGTTCTTATTATTGCGATAGCAATTATACGGACACTCTCGGCTGGTTTTGCCGTCGGCGTCGCCATCATGTTCCGTACATATATATATATATATATATATATATATATATATATATATATATATATATATATATATATATATATATATATATATATATATATATATAGACAGGGGCGTAAGCAGACATTTTTTCGGGGGCGGGGGAGGGGGGGGGCACCTCCTTGATCTGAAGTGGGGGCCTGGCAGGCAGATGTGATCGAGTGTCATTTCGTGCTATGCATGCCACGGGAACTCTAGGCAAACCTCCCTGACTCTGTCGGACGTGTGTGTATTTTTCCCGGCCCCGTGAAATCCGAATTAACGAGCTTTTACTGTATATATATGAGAGAGATAGAGGAAACTTCATTAGCACTCAATTGTTCGTGTACACAGAGAGAAGTTTCTGCGCACTATTGAATAACACTATAGAAAAAGTACAGGTTTTACATAGCACACGCTGCGACTACCATACATGTGCGTGTTATGCAGGTATTACAAGCAACACTTCTTCATGCATCAATACAATTATGTCGATGGCGACCTTCCCAGTAGTAGAGACATGTATAAATCAACGAAATTTCGTTAATGTCTAAAAGCTGCTAACTAATAATTGCTTGTATTATAGGTAGCAGCTAACTGCACCCTTTTATTTTTACTACGAAGTACTACACTTTCGTGCACATATTCAGGTTTACGTATATTGCCTATATTTTGCCTTGTTTGCTCCTACTCGAAATAGTGTTTCTAGCGCGTGATCATTATTATTCTGATTAGTATTATTGCATTGCTATTATTGTTAACTTCTCAACCAAAAGCACTGTTTAAAATTTTTTAATTTGTGGTATTAGATGAGTTGCGCATTGTTTATACGGATTGTATTTGTACTTGCAACATTGCTTAGAGGGCCCTCCGGCACCTCCAAGTGTAATGCAAACGGTGTAACCATAAATTTCCTTTGATAAAAAAAATGTAGGTGATCGTATAACGTTAGGCTACCTCGCATTGTTTGCTTTCGCATTGGCCGTTAGCTGTTTACGATCGGTCGAAGTTTTCTGGCTCATGTACACAGCACCTGCTTGTAACGCGATGCAAAAAATGGGGCGAAAATTATCCATCGTTAAAAAGTAATAGAATAAACGATTTTCCATTCGGCATATTGTTGGCCATTAGTTCTTCGGCATTCGTCAAAAAATTGTAGTGTGCCATAAAATCACCCTCTTGTTGCGCGACGTCACAAATCAGTGAAATCTCATGGCGTTAAAATGACGTGAGCAAAGTAAACAGCGCATTCATATGCTGAACAATAACTAAACATTTTATGGAATAGCCGGACAGAGTCTCCTTCTGAACGCAATTCAAGAAGCCTACCCGCCGATCGTATTGGCAGCGGGCACTTGTAGCAACTAGCGAGATGGATTCATATGCGTATGATAAATATTTTCAGCTGTAGTAAAACGATGTTGAGCTGTTTGTGCACATATACAACTCTTCGAACTCATCCTTGCTGAAAAAGAGGGAGAGGGAGAAATAGGCGGTGCTTAGCGTGCTTATTTGCCACCCGTGTTTTATTTTGCGCCGTAAAAGTCAATTCGAGATGAATCAAGACCAACTAGCGCGGCTGTTAATTCAGTCTCCTTAGTCCAGAAAACCGTGGACCTTGACCATCTTCCCTGCGCCGGTATATCAAGTTGCGGGGCAAGCATAAAAATGGGCTTCCCAATGTGCTCGAGTCCACTGACATAATCGTCGCATTTTTTCAGGCCGCCGCTATAGCGCAGCTGGCAGGGTTGCCACTGTCTTTCGAGCAAATGTCGCCAGACGACAAGCAAAAAGTCGCCAAAAGTCGCCATTCTTTTTTACAAATTTCGCCAAAAAAGTCGCCATTCTAGATATGTGCGGCATGCCTAGTAATAAAAGTTTCCGCTCACGTATAGCCCCGTAGAATACAGTATCATCCAAAACCCTTAAATTATATTGACGTTTCTCAATGCCAGTCGTATCTCCCGCTTCACCAAGGGAGTGCATGGTGCTGCTTTTCCTACTAGCCGCAAGATGTGCGTGGTGGCGCAAGCGTGAACGAATGAAGCGCTCATGATATCCTTCCATACCTGTCCGCTCGTTTCAAAGGTAAAGGTGTGGTAAACCTTGGGCGAAAACCGTCAAAGCGTTGTTTGTAGACAGCTTTGCGCACCCTTAAATGAATTGAAAGGATTAAAATTTTTATTGAAGGTAACACGACAGAATCTTACAGGAACCGATCATTAGTGAGCCTTACACCTTTTCAGTGTGAACTAATATGATACCGGACGCCACCGACCCTTTCTTATAGTCATTTATATCTACACGCGTCTATCCGATGCGTTAATAATGAACAGGTAGACAATGCAAAATGTCATATAGCCATTGTTTTCATTGCACACGCTCACATTTTATTGCACAAAAAGCCGCGTATCCGTCTCTCTTCGCTATTCCAAAATAGTGTTTACGAGCTGAATTGGGGGTACTCAAACAGCGAATAAGTCGCCAAGCTATTCAGAAAAGTTGGAGCTTTGGTGGAACAAATGGTCGGAACACGCGGCCGACCCATCGTCTAGCCCCTTCAGAAGCGAAACTTTAGAGAAGCTGAAAGCACCGAAAGCCATAAACTTATAGTCAAACACCGCCGCCTCGCGGTACGCAAGGCAGCCCTCTGACTTACATTTTGCTAGAATGTCGCTGGGGGACGTTCCAGTACCTCCTGCATCTAGAAGAATTGAGGAGGTTCTCACGAGTTACAGGACGGACATACCGAATGACGCGTAATGTGCACATTCAACTCGTGGGTCTAAAACCAAGAAAATATACAGAGAATGTTGCCGCTCATTCGTTGGGAAGACACTGAGCTTAGGATGCATAACTCAGTGGAGACCTAAGCCGAAAATCGCCAAAAATTCGCCATGTCGCCATTCATAATTTTACGTCGACACAGGCCTCTCAAATTCGCCAATTTGGCGAAAAGTAGCCACCATTGGCAACCCTGGCAGCTGGGCAGGCTATAGCAGGTTGATCGGAGACTAAAGCTGAAACCTTTTTTATCGCTTCCAGTTCGGCCAAACTAAAACACTCAACACTTCTGCATACACATCGACTCACAGCTGCTTGGACATAGAGCAGTGGTGATGCTATTCCTTTTCGCTGAAAGAAAATGAATTTCCTCAAAGGGGGAGAGGTTTGATCGCTCCATAAAACGTTTACTGATCTCTGTCCGTATATGCGTCGTCGGTGATTTAAATTCCAGGCCAGACAGAGCAGAATAAAAGCATGACAGACTGATCTGACGTTATAGATCCCTGCTCAGCGGTAGCCTGCTCTGCAATGTTGAGGCACAAGGCACGAAAGTGTCGCACAAGTCGCTGACATGCGTGGTTATGAGACGTGGAGGACAATCTTCACAGCAGAATCGTAGGACAAATTTCATTATATAATGACGTGATTGTCGTTTTGAAGGAAAACTTCGCCTCAATTGTTGATCCCCCAGCGTGAAGCCGGCAGTGACCAGTAACGAAAATGGGGGGGGGGGGACTAGCGCACCCGTTGCCCCCCCCCCCCGGTAGATACGCCAATTCGCATCACGTAAGTGAATGATTGAATGAAAGTTGTGTATTCGTTGCGAGTTCACGAAGAGCCAGTGAAGGC
Organism: Rhipicephalus sanguineus; assembly: GCF_013339695.2. Classification (NCBI taxonomy): domain Eukaryota; kingdom Metazoa; phylum Arthropoda; class Arachnida; order Ixodida; family Ixodidae; genus Rhipicephalus; species Rhipicephalus sanguineus. The sequence continues at coordinate 92,133,135 of NC_051184.2, read as the reverse complement.
CGTAAACTACCGTGATTGCGTGCGATACATCACCGCATAGGCGTGCGCAGGGGGGGTGGGGTGTAGGGGGCAGGCCCCCCCCCCCCCCTGTTCACCTAGGAGGGGGGGGCGCGAAGTCAGCCCCACATATTGATGTAATAGGGAGGGGGGCGCTGCGACTCAGGGGGGGCCGCAATGTCAGCGCCATACATTGACATAATCGGGAGGGGGAGGGCGCTGCGACGAACCTTCGCCCCCCCTGAAGGGGAACCCTGCGCACGCCTATGCATCACCGTGATATTCGCCACAAGCCTACTCAATAAACAAAAAAGCCACTATGTTTACTATACGTCACATACTCCGCAGCCGAGGTCATGACTGTGAGCAGATTTATTCATTTCTCTTCTCAGATCAAGGAGCAGGAGATGCGGGAGGTAGGTGCAGCTCGTGCTTACCTTTCAGGGGTGTGTTCCAGTCACTGTTGTAAGAGTTACCTAAAGAGGGTAACTAAATACGTCTCTCGTTAAGACAAGGAATGCCTTATCGCCCGATGTTACCAAAAAAAAAATTATGGCAGCTTCCCAATAGTGGCGCCAAGCCTGAAGGAAGAGCGCAGCTGGGTGGTCCTCCTTGTTTCTCATCTTTTTTTTAACTTCGAAGCCGTTTAGCAAATCATTCCTTGTCCGGCGAAACAAAAAACTATCATCATCATAAACGGGTATGTGCCACAGAGATTGGGCAAATAACACTACTCACCATTGGTCCACTAAAAATGAAGAAGGCAACAGTGAGCCCAACAAATGGCTGCGAAGCAACGGCGGCGAGCCGAAGACGCCGAGTACGTAGGATGAGAGGATGAGAGAATACTAGGGAACGGGAAAGGCAACGGTGGCTGCGAGAAGACCCCGAAACGATGGCAGGCTTACACCAACGACGACGTGTCCGTATATATATATATATATATATATATATATATATATATATATATATATATATATATATATATATATATATATATATATATATATATATATATATATATATGTAGCGCCTCAGAATGGTGGTGGTGGTGGTAAACATTTTATTCAAGAAATTCACAAGAGAACTGCTGTGTGCCTGAGTGGCAGTCCCTAGTCCGGGACGCCATTGGAGATGGCCGCTGCCCGGGCGCGTGCCACCAAGGAGCGTTGCGCATCCAAGGTGGAGCAGCCGAGCAGGTACTCCTCCCAAGCCCTCAGAATGCGGCGCTCGGCAAAGAAGAAGTTGGCATTCGGCCGCGCGTCGGGTGCAGCGCAATAATAAAAAAATCAGTTCGAAAACTGAACGCTGTCAGGGCTGGATCTTTCTCGCGTTAGCTCCGACAGTTAATGGTGACCCGATAAAGAACACGCAGCCCCGATCATCCCGCATGGATCCCGCCGGCTCTGCCACCAATCCTACCGCTCCTGACGCCCAAGAAGACGTCAGACCTAGCGGTGCTGCGATCCAACCTGTCAACCTGCCACCATTTTGGCCCAACAGCCCCAGCACATGGTTTCTGCAGGTCGAGGCGCACTTCCGTCTACGGCAAATCACCAGCCAACAGACCAGGTACTGGCATCTGGTGTCCTGCTTACCTCCGGACGTAGCCGACGACTTAGCTGATATTTTAGCGTCGCCGCACACGAGCCATCCGTACGACACGTTGAAGGCAGCTATCATTTCCCGCAAGTCTGAGTCCGAACACAGCAGACTCCAACAGCTCATCACGGCCACAGAGCTCGGTGACCGTCGCCCATCACAGCTCCTGCGACGCATGCACCAGCTCCTTGGCGGCCCGTCTGCCCCTCAAGAGGAGAAGCTGTTGCGTGAGTTGTTCCTCCAGCGCTTACCGCAGAGCATGGTCCCAGTCCTCGTGGCTGCAGGAGATGTCCCAGTAGACACACTCGCTGAAATGGCTGACCGAGTGGCGGTATACTCGCGGGCACATAGCCTCAACGCCGTTACCGCACCGCCACCGGCCACCGCTGCAGACCCGGCGCTCGCGAGCATCGAGAACCGTTTGGACGCCCTTGTCAGGCGCCTCGATGGCTTTGTACCTGCGCATCGTCGACCGTCATCCAGGTTCCAGATACACAGTCGCTCGACGACGCCCCCCCGTTCTCCGGAACTTCGGTCAAACGACGCGCCGCGGGACGTCGCATCCTCAACCGTGTGCTGGTACCACCGCCGATTCGGTGCCTCTGCTCGCAAGTGCACTCGCCCGTGCGGTCGGGAAATGCGACGACCGGCCACTGACGGCGGCAAGTGGTACTGGTCGAAAGTCATGCCGCCTTTTCTATGTTTCTGATAAGGTCACTGGCGCTTGCTTCCTAGTCGACACAGGAGCCCAGGTTAGCGTCATACCGGCCTCGTGTGCAGATCGCCGTCGCAACGAACAGACCTGCCCACTCCAAGCGATCAACAATTCCGCCATTCGCACATACGGTCAACGCTCTCTTACACTTGACCTTGGACTACGCCGTACGTTCCGCTGGATTTTCATCCTCGCTGACGTCTCGCAAGCTGTTATTGGAGCTGACTTCCTCAGTTTTTTCAACCTTGCTGTGGACATGCATGCTCATCGCCTGATTGATCTCAACACCCGCCTCTCCATCAGCGGTGTACTCTGTAGTTCCTCGTCAACGGGACTGCGAGCTCTCACACCTGCTTCGCCGTATGCAAAAATACTCGCCGACTTTCCCAGCATCACGAAGCCGCACACCAGAGAGTCACCGGTGAAGCATTCCAT